>NC_034419.1:10381108-10699109 GCF_002078875.1 Numida meleagris | reverse complement strand
TTATGACTCACTGGATCAGTGACATACAGGCTGCATTTGAAAGAAATGTTAATTTGGAGAATTAAAGATAGTAATCCTGTCCATTGCAGAGTTGTGACTTGGGAAGAGCAGTAGATAAAATTTACTTCCATTTTAACTGTGTTCTTAACCTAAACTGATGACTTTTTTTTTTTCTATTCTGGATTTCCTGTTCAAATTTTAGGGGAAAGGTTCTGTGTTAAGTGTTCCAGAGTTCATTTAAAACAATGAGAAAGCATTCATCCAGCCCGATTCAAAAGAATTCTAATCTTAATACAGGAATTAAGTTCTTATATTACATGATTTTAAGGCCTGCATGCCTCCCTGACAGAGTCTGGCAAGTGGAAAAAGACTTAATTCAGGCAGAGATATAGAACTATTCTCACTTGTGCCCAGTAATGGATCATAAAGATCAGAGAGAGAAGGAAACAGTCCAGGAAATGGAAGGTGTTTTGCACTCCTGAAGCTACAGAACTACTACGGTATTCTTAATATTTCCTAGCAGCTTTCATTTATGTAATGAGTTTATTGAAAAGAGCACTTAACTTTACATCTCTCTTTTATTTGTTCAGGATTGATATTGCCCAATGGAGATATCAATTGGAACTGCCCATGTCTGGGTGGAATGGCTAGTGGTCCCTGTGGGGAGCAGTTCAAGTCAGCCTTTTCTTGTTTCCACTATAGCACAGAAGAAATAAAGGGATCAGACTGTGTGGACCAATTCCGTGCTATGCAAGAATGCATGCAAAAATACCCAGATCTTTATCCTCAAGAGGATGAAAACGAAGAGAAAGAGAAGTCAAGCAAAGATTTGGAAGCTACTCCTGTGGAAGATTCTGTTGCCAAAGAGGAGAAAGGATCTAGCTAATGAAGATGCAAGGAGGCTGTTGTCTCCATTTCTCCTTTTCAGAGGCGCGGACTTTTGCAGTTTGTCTGTTTCCTGAGCTGTCAAGAGATGTTTCACCACTGTTCCATACACTGTATCATAGTAAATAATTTATTGTGGAAGGAGAAATTTCAGTGTGACAGTCTTGCGAATAAATACCGCAGAAAGAACCAATATGTGTGTGTACTGTGTAACCTGTTACCAGATGCAGTTAATACTTTATCAGCTGTTTTCACACATCAAGTTCTCCTTGAGTTTTGACTTGAATAATCTCTTTCAATATATACAGCTGTTAACAAAAATTCCATTCATGTACCAGGTCATCTTCATTTCAGTATGCTCTGACCAGTAGCTGTTCTTTTGTAAAATGTTTTCTGTTCTACTAATAGAGATCACATTAAGTGATTGTTTTTCCTCAGAGATTTCTTTTTTTTTGCCAGAATGATACGGGATGTGAAAATGACCTAAACCTAAAATGCGTAAGATAATTTCAAATGGTATGATTAGATTATGGTTACATTTTACTGACATCAGGTAAGGTCTGACAAAAAAAAAATTAAATGAAATGTGTGATTTCATTTGCTTATTGTGATGACTTTTACATTTTGAGAAATGGTTGTACAACCATTGATGTAAATGAGTGGAAAGAATGTTGATCATTTGCTTTATTTTTGTTCTGAGAGCACAGTTTTTGTTTTCCCTTAGTTGAAGCTTGCTCCTTCAATATTTAGACAGGCTCTTAGAAAATACTTTGAGAATACAATGAAAATGTCACCTGGTGTAATGATCTCAAAACAAATACTGTGACTTAAGTACATATTAAAAAGTAAATACTTTTTACCTTCGTTGAACACTGTTGTTTGTTGTTGTTTTTTAAACTAAGGCTGTTTGTATTTGAGATATTCTTCTTCATTGTAAACAGACTGAATGGGTTTGTGTATTGTGAAGATCAACTGCTTGAGTTTTATTCTACTCCTATTCTTTTCTTCCTAGACCCAAACAGAAAGGCATAAAAAAATGTAAAGTGCTGTCAGTAGCGCTATAGAGAACCTGAACAGCTAGTAAACTATGTGGGAATTACTTTAGAGATGCAAACAATTTAATAGTAATCCACTATAGTTTAATACCTGTGGATAAGGAAATGCTACGTGTTTTTTCTTTCACTGCAGTCCTTGGGCTATAAGAGTTACACTACAAAACAAGTTTTCCCACTGGTTTCAGTAAGCGTTTGTTGCAGGTTCCCTCTGTATGTGTTCATTAACTTAACCAAAGTATAAAAAGGTGCAGGACCAGTAAATGTAATAATGTTTAAATGCTTGCCTGTCTTGGTGTGGGCAGCAGTCCTGAGTGCTCAAAAACATTGCTTCCTTACAATGTTCTGGTATCTTTTTTGAATAAGTTATTTCTGAATGTTTCCAAACGTTTGAGGGAAATTCATCTTAAATTCTAAGATCTGTACGAACCATTTGTATTTTGGTACAGCAGTTGGATCCTTAAAAAATTCTAAGAGAGAATTAAGTAGCTGACAACTCAGTTCTGTGGGACGGATAGCAGGTACTTACAGCATCTCGCCCTTTAAAAGAAACAAAGTGTGACAGAACTTCTCACCGTGACTCTTCAATGCACAGGAAAACAAATGCCAAGTTAACCTGAGTAAATGGGCACAAAAGCAGTAGTGATAAACCTTGGCACAGAGGCAGTTGGACCATGAAAATGAAATCTTAGGCAATCAGATAAACACTGGGCACCAAATAGAGGGGGAAAAAAAAAAGTCATATGCACTCAGGCTTTTGGTTGTTCAAATGGAAATCCAATGCATTATTTGTGAAGAAGCAAGAACAGTTTGTGAAGGGATACTCTGTTCTAAGAACTGTTTGTCTTCTATTTTTTCTGCTTTGCTTTTCTTTCCCACGTTGCCTCTGTGCTCTATAAGTTTGGGATTAATCCTCTGTAATGAGTATTTTTATCATCTGTATACAAAAGATAAAATGCTTGCACTTCAGTAAAATATTAGGAATTAGAAGGCAGATGATCTGTAAATACATATTTCCACTTCTTTGCTATACCCATGGTAGTAAGGAAAGAAGATATTCAGTGTGGACTCTGCAGCTCATCTTGATTGTGCAGTTTTAGGGTCAAGTTGTCTCTCTTGACCACTTTATATCCCTTGAAAGTATTACAGAATTTGGATAGAAATTTCCTGTCCATATCTATATCTGGTTGTTTTTTGTTTTTTTTTTTTGTAGTCTTTTTTTGTGTTTTTTTTTCTTTTTTTCTCTCAGGCTACATAAGGGGAAAGAATGCATTGTCTGGAATATACATATATAAATATGGCATATAAACTAAATGTGATGGTCTGTGTGCCGCTAATGTAACCTCTTGTTTCTATTATGATTCCCAATGTTACTTTGTTTGTTGACATGATTTTCCTTTTATAGTTCAATTTGAAGTTTGAAGTCAGTCAGTGGTTAATTCAGTATGTAATAAAGATGATAGAATGATCCCTAGCAATTTGTGGCAAGCTTGTGAAATAAGCAGGTAAGAAGTTGTTTTTCTTTTTTTCTTTTGTCTGGATACAAAGCTTTGTAGCTATATAATGGTGTCTTGTTCTAATGTATTTCTTATTTTTTTATATAAATAATGTCTTGGTTCTATCTCTGCCATGAGGGAGCCACCGAATCTTGAGGGTGAGTAGTAGGTTTAAATGGTTTTGAGAAATCACTTGCATGGAGTTCAGTGGTGTTATGCATGCATTACCATGTACTATTTCTATGTGTGAGGTCAAGACGTACTCATTGGAGGAAAGATTTCAGTATAATTTAATTATCTGCCTGTTGGCTGCTATCTTAAAGCAAAACAAAACAAAAAAAAAACCCCACCAAACTGAAATGTGTTCGTTAGAGTTTTCCTTTGCTATGCTATGCTATCTACATTTCAAAGAGCTGGCTTTAACTAGTGTTCAGTAACCCTCCTGCAGATATAACCTTGTTTCAGATATGAAAGTGACCGTTGTTAGCTTTGCTCCCTGCAGTAGCAATACTGTACACAGGGATGTCAAGAGGGAGATGTATATCTCGCAGTTTATTTTAAGGATGGTTACATCTGGTGATCTGGCAGGGCTGCGTTGGAAACAAGATCTAGATCCTATCCAGTTCTTACTGAGAATGTCCTTGTTAAACCTTACAGCAATGTCTCCTGTTCATCTAAGACACTTATCTGATCACATGTCAATGAATCTCTTTGAGGAAAGTTGCTATCTAAATACGTAGAACCTACTTTCTTATTCCTAGGAAAGAAAAAAGGGCAGTATATGCTTCTTAGACTCGTTTTACCTCTCATTAAAATTCTAACAGTGTTAGTGTGGGACAGTGTAGAGAAGCTACCAGTAGTTTGCCATTTATACTTCATCAGCTCTATTCACTGAACATGACTTCATTTTGTAGAACAGTACTAGCCTGTCTGCAGTTGTGTTTCTTTAAACTTCTTTTAACCCCTCTGGAGCTGATGGTTTTTTTGGACAAGAGAAAAAATCCCCCAATAATGGAGGAGTGAAAAAATGCAGCAATGATTATACATATATATGATTATATATATGTATGATTATATATTGAAGTTGTTATTCTTTCCCACTAATGCGAGACTCTACTTAACGTAAACTATTTAAAATGTCAAACTATGTGTTTTATTATCTGTTGAATTCATAGCTCAAGCATGAAGTTACGAAGTCTTGTTATTCACTGCAAACTAAAACTGACTGCACAGGTAAGTGTAAAATGCTAGAGTTCTAGTTCTCCAGCTGAGCATGGAAGAAGTAGAAAAAGCTCATCTCTCAAATACTGGTGTATCTTGATACTATGAGGATCAGCGAATAGGTCAAAGACTGCTAAAGTAGGTATTATTAAATGTAGTATGTAACTGCTCTTACATACTGAGCATTTCAGACAGCTGCTATTAACATATTAATAGCATTAGTAAAAGCTTGCCTTGGATTTTGCACCCATCACTGCCAGAAGCACAAGGGCTTATGATTATTGAGTACCCTGTGCATTCATCCAGTGGTTCAAGCTGGAAAGGCCTTTTCATGCATTCAGATCCACTGAAGGTAGCCCCATGCGACACACTAAAATGCTTGGAATGTTGCTTAATTTTCTGCCATTTGCTAATTTAATTGAAATCATTAAACAATGGACCTTTTGTCCTGCTTGTTATGGGGAGTGCAGTCTCTGTTGCTCCTTGATACACAAAAAGAAGTTTTTTGCAATTCAAAGAAAATAAACTTGAGGTGGTAGGTTTCCCCCAGAGGCGGAATGTATGGCCACAGCTGCCTAATGTAGGGCTGATTTTCTCCCATTTGCTACTAACTTTACCTTCCTCGAGAGCCCTTGGACTTTTCCTTTGTTTCTTCTTTTTGTATGTTTCCTCTAGAGGATCCCGTGTTCTTTAGCATACGTCAGCAACCAGAGCCTGAATGGAGAGGCAATCTCTAAATCAAAAACAAATGTGTTTTGTAAAAAAAAATGAAGTAAAAATAGCACGTCACAGGCTAGACTTGATAAATCAGTGAGCAGCCCATTCATGAAGGCCCTGTTATAGCCAAAACAAAGAGCACAGGAAGATTTGTAATGATTGCACATTGCAGATTAACCCGGATGCCGCACTGATTTTGAAGGATAATTGGACATAGGATTTGCTGTACCAGATCTGATGATGGGTCCTGTAGATTTGTTTCTCTTAAAAGGACATGTCCCTTATGCCTCCTAAGAAGGTGGAAGAATCCATTCAAAATACACTCACTCTTTTCATGGAGTGCTGGGTGAGAGAGAGGTTTAATTTCTACATCTGTGTTCTCTAAGCTTTTTCTTGCTGTTAAGTGTTGCTGCTTCCACCCTGTTCCTTTTCTATGTTATCTCCTTGTATGCTCCCAAATAATGCTTTCTTTTCATCCCCCTCTCCCTTCTGCCAGTCACCTTTCTCCTTACTGGTGTTGGCTCTGTTCCCTTTTCTAGCCTACAGGGCTCTCAATTCTTTCTCCTTGGGACACAACAAAGAGTAAAAATGAACAAGGCTGGATCCAGGCGGTATTGTTCTCATTTGGTACTGCATGGGACAAGCAAAGGTTGTCAGAATTTGCCAGTTGGATTTGGAGCTTGTAGTTTACATTTCTAGTACTGTTCTCGTTCAGAATTAGTTCTGATTATAGCCATTGTGTTTCTGTATTAGGAATGTGTACACAAGTTAACAAGTATTACCAGCTCAATTAAAGATTGAAATGCTTGTGATTTTTTTTTTCTCATAAAGAGCCAAATTACAAATGAGTTGGAGTTGGTCTTTTCAGAGCTAGGCTTTACAATTTTTCAATTGCAGAGAGCTGAAGTCCTGAGAATCTAGGCTACCAGAGTCTGTTCTGTACACTGTCCCTGTACATTGGTACTGAGTAGCAGCTCTGTGCCAGGTATGGTGCTTCCACGATAAATAACATAAGCCAGGACTCAGACTTGTGTGTTTGGAAGTGGTACATCACATTTCTCATCACGAAGCTGTAGGACAGAAGTGGGATGACGATATTCATCATGTCATTTCTGTGTGAAGAATGAAGGTTAGGCCTTAAAGGTACAGTTGTCTCAAAAGAAATACACAGCTAAGATATGAACTTATTAAAGTGCATCAAAGAGTAAGATCAGGTATTATAAGAGTTGCAAAGATGTACCTCTGGTGACAGATTGGGTTTGGTTTTAAGCATGGGAACCAGCAAAGCAGACTTCTACATTCTGAGTGTCTGCCTACCCATCATACACTTCTGTTTCCATGCCTTAAATCCTATAAATCAACTACGTGCAGAGGAGTTAAGAACGCGGTATCTTTTTAGATGTTATTAGACCTCGTGTATTTATTTTAATAGAGAATTAAACACCTGGAAAATCTTACATGTAGGTTCTTGCAGCATTGAATTTTGATTAATTACTGAACTAACGTAAATTAACAGCTCCTGTTTTGTTTGTATTCTGTACATTTTTGTGGAAAATGTACTTTTTTTTTTTCCACAGGCTCCTCAATAGAAAGCATGTGTTGTGGTTGCCTTATTTGCTAAATGCTTTTCTGCATTTGCCTGTGTTAATATGAAGCAAGAGCCTCAATGATGTCTGTAATCATTGTGGTTTATTAACTTAAAAAAGTATTACTGTGCATGTAGTTTGAAGATTGTGTGGTTCAAAATTTTAAAAATAGATCCCAAACCACACATCAGTGTAAATGTCTGAGTATTTTTAATTGAAGTTTTAAGTACAAAAGAGAATGTGCTACAACACTTAACAAATAACATGCTAACTCGTCCAGGTCTGAGGGTCTTCAGTGAGCACTTGGTATAAATTATATCTACTCAAAAAAACTTACATCAGGCAGCATGGAAAAGTCATGAGACGTGGTGAAAAGAGAAAAAACAGAGAAAACTCGTTCTTTATAGCAGTGAACCATTTTCAGAAGTGCACTGCACAAAGTTGTGCATAGGTATATTTTCCTTCTTGACCTCTTGCCAAGAGCAGAAGTGAAGCATTAGTGACGGTAAGTTACTATACAGGAGCTAGAGCTCAGCACTCACCATTTAACGAACCGCTTCCATGTTTTAAGGGTCCACGTTGCCATGTGTTCATGGATAGATGTGCTGCACAGCTGTTACAGAACTCTTTTGACCAAAATACCAGGTTTGCTGCTGTCTGTGGAAGGTTGCATGTGCTTCGCCTTCAGGCAATTGCCTGCACTATTATGTATTTTGTACAACTTTCCAGGCTTTCCTTGTGGCCAGATGCTTTTATTTAATCCTTATGCAGGATTTCCAAGTGATGCATTATTGCTACAGTTTAGTATGTGCCTCATCCATTTGGGCGTTGTGAGGTTGTTCACATGGACATCTTCAAGATGGGTCCTATTTTACTAGAAGAAGCAGTACAGCCACTTCTGTACTGGGCAAATGCAACTTCTTTTCTGTATTAGTACTATTTATATTATTATGCCACCGAAGAGAGTCAGTCACAAAGATGATCACAAAGATGTTTGGTACTGCAGACAGACCTACAAAACAATTCATCTTGGAAAGAGATATCTTCTGTGGTAGTTTATTTTAAATTCACTCAGTATGACCGTGTTTGCTTGTTCTGAGAAACACGTAGCAGCTTCTGTAAGTCATCCTGCACTATCTCATGTGCATGTAAAGTCATTAAATGAAAGCTCATATTTGTAACAAAATGCACAATGTTTCTGACCAATTGAGGGAATGAAGTAGACTTAGCTATACAACCACCAGCAAATAAATTAGAGATTCAAAAAGAGTGGGAAGTTTGGATAATAAATGTATTGAATTTTTCTGGTGTCACCCCCCCTCTCCCACCTCATTTGCTTTATATCTCTCTATAATGTATGTGTATGGTTGTCACTCCTTTCTGAGATATTGAAGTGTGCAACATATTGATGGCTGTCTTTGCACACAGCAGTGTTTGCAGTGAGGTAATCATTAATTACTGTATTATAGGAGGTACTAAGAGAACACACTAGGGTATCAGTATTTGTGTTCCAAATAGTATTTCTGCTAGCGACTGCTGGAAATACTTGTGAATGACCTTGTTAACAGATAATTTTCACCCGCGGAAGGGAGCTGTGAAGCTGTTCACTCTCCCCACAAAATCACCAATCTGGCACAAAAATTAAAACATGGAAGTTTGCTTTAATACGGTACTGACTGTGAACCAAAATGGAAGATGATCACTGGTAAATGAGATGCCCCACAGGTAAAATGACCTGTGTTGAAAGGTATAGTCCTTAACTTAGTTATAAACATACACCTAATTTTCACTTATTGTGAGAGGCCCTTTGAGAACACTGTAAATTAATGTACACGTCTTTATTCCTGTTTGAAAGAGAGCTAGTCAGCCTTCTTGTTCGGACAGTCTAAAGATGATAAGAAAGCAGGTGTTATGCTCCTAACTTCTATAAGCTGACATTTCAAATTAAGCCAAATATCCTGTTTAAAAAGTGTTTTATTGCATTAATTAAATAGCTTGTTGGAGATGCCACATTGTTGGATACCACTTTAGCAACAACAAATAAATAATGAAGTGCTTGTAAGACAAACAGAAGGAAAGAAGAAAATCTATGGCAAGGGAGAAGGGAAGCTTTCTTGAAAGGGGAGAGAGAAACGCTTTATACACTGTCTGAAGAAAAGCAGTGCTTTCTTTCAGATACCTGCCCATCATCCATTTCCAAATGACCTGGAAGTTTTTCTGCTGTTCAACCAATGCAAAGTTAAAAGGAAAACAGGGGCAACTAGAATTAATGAAGCTGTTTTTTCAGGTTCCCAGTGATGAAGAGAATAAACTGATGGCATAACCTGTAGCCTGGAACAGCCATCCTTTTGCATTAGCTTTAGATTTTCCCATATACTCCATGGACCAGTCAGGGAGTGCTAAATTAAGGTAGTGCCTCTTTATGAGAGCATCAAACAAATTGTAGACATGGAATAAGAAATACGCAGAAGTAGCACATGGGACCACCTGAAAGTATACACTGGTCCATTATAATTTCTGCTTTACTTAATGAGATAATGTGTTTAAATGAGCTCCATTTGATCATGATTCTCCTGTCTTAGGGGCAGAGGTCAAGGAGTACACTTCCTTCAAAATATTTTGTTAGGGAAAAATTAAAATAGCTACCTCTTCATTACTGTGGTATAGGGGAAAATTGGTTTAGAAAGAATGCTTGTGCAGAACGGGACTATTTCCACCTAGAGTGCAGATGTTACCTCACCTGTACTTCTGTGAGGTGGAAGAAGAATCCTCAGGTACAGTGGGAAGGCAGCCTAAGGTCAGTATCTTAACCTCAAGTGTGACCAAGAGAAATAAAGCAGAATGAAAGCACTGAGTGCAAATCACATGTCAGTGGTCTTGAGCACAGCTTGAATAGCCAGGTTGCTCTCACAGTAACTATAGCTATCTCATTTAATATGCAATACAAGCAACCCATTTACCTCCTACTTTTGTAGCTTTTGTAGTACTACAAACTTGACATAGGAGCAGCTAAAGTTCATCATGTTTTGGCTCTTTCCTAGCATAAGGCTTTTTGGCAGCAATCACTGTGAAACCTTTGCCTGGTGTTACAGTTTTGAGTACTATAGCAAAGAGCAAAATGAGAGCAAGAACTGGATTTGGAATCAAGTTTGTGCTAAGGTGCTTTCTGCAGCAGAGCTCATCACTAAGCACTGATGATAGCAAAGTACATCTACAGAGCCTTGTCCCAGATGAGTCCTGTGTTAGTTTCTGTTCAGCCATCTGACAACATTGCTTTCTAGAAAGCAGCATGTTATATTGGCATAATCACTGTTTGGTGGTAAATAAAAATATCTGAGCTCCTTTAGATAAATATTATATTCAACATACTTGTCTACTGTTATGCCACTTGTAAAGCTGAAATAAATTGCTGCCTGTTAGTGGTCACTTATTTTAAAAAAACTACACCCAAGTAATGAATGTGTTATGTAAGCAGCTTATATGAATTAGTATCAGGCTCTGACTGGAAGTGTGGAAACATGAATCCAAACCTTCAGTTTTGCCTTGTGAAATGATTCTCTGGGTACATGGAATCAGGCTGAAATTAAAAACTGTAACCTATGTATGATGCTATGTGATAAGTCTTTGCATTTTTGGAAAAAAAAGCAGTCGCGTCCTGACGTTTTCTATGGAAATGAAAGAAGAAAGGGTGGTGAGCCTGCCTTCGTCACTTCAGCTAGGAGCACGTTGATTGGGAACATACGAGCTAGCTACACCTTTCACTGCAGTGTTACTAAAAGGCAAAGTTCATCACTGTAATGTTTGAAGCAGAAGTTACTTGCACCCTGTTCGAAGAATATCTGCGACGTGTTTTCCCAAATGTGCTTTCCAGGGTTTCACCAGGCTGTTCATGTTCACGAGAAGTTTGCTGCTCCTAGAGTCTTCCTGGCCTGCTATAAGATAGTCGGTACCTAATTTGAAGGAAACAAAAAATAAAAATCACCAAGTAGAAGAAAATAAATTTAAATGCAGAAATTCTCTATTTCTCGAGGATCTCGTATGTGGTATCTTAGCCAGCTCCGTGCCATTTTTAAATCCCAGTTTGTGCACATGCAATCTTTTGTGTACACACGCCTCCATGTGCATGTTGTCAATGCTGACTCCTGGAATAACAGCTGCAATGTCATATGATTACATGCAGAAATTACAACTCCAGGCTGATTTGGTTCCAATGGGCTTACCACTCGCAGACTCACCACCACCATGCACAGATGACCACCTTTGAGTCTGATCTCTCTGACCTTTGTTCTAAGCTAGTGTAACTGTGTGCTTCAGTAGCTTTACTCCTGGCTTTTATTGGTGTGAGTAGCAGAATTCAATCTCAATACGTATGGAAGCTAGTATTATATACAGGTTATATTTTCAGCAGCCTACACGTGGAGGCATTCAGGGAAGAAGAGTGCTTTGAAGTCCTACACAGAAAAAAGGTGAATTTGTATCTCTTGTTTTGCACGTTTGCTGCTTTCTGTTTGTTTAATTTTGCTTGCTGTTGTAAAATTTTGCCCTGGTTGTTGACCTTAGCTGAGATTTGTACAGCCGTCCTGATGGAAGGCAGACAACCTTTTTATATCCACCCACTTAACTTCCAAAGAGCAATTCTTTGGGTTCCATCTGTGGAATGAAACTTTTGGAGTAAAGACAAGAAGGAACTCAGAGTTGAAACTCTTGGCAACAGAATGATTACATTGTTAGTGTTCCAGAGGGAAACAAAAACACAATTATCGAAGTGCTTGAGAAGAAGCTGCGTGGGGGTTGGCTGGTGAGCAGTCTAAAGGGCCAGATTAATCTACGTGCCCTGTGCAGCTCAGCTGACAGGGCTGTTCAGTATGGCAGCCCTGTGTTCTGGTAGAGCAGTCGGCTCCTCCTCTGTTAGGAGCAATTCAGACATCTCCAGGAAATGGAACCACTGAGCATTCACTGCAGTGTCAGAGGGATAACTGAGCTCCATGATGGGGCACCCTAAGTAGGTGATCATACAGTGACTGTATCTCACAGATGTTTAATGAATTGTTATTCAGAAAACTCATTAAACATAAAAATACTCGGATTTTTTTTCTCAAAAAAAATTCTTCTAGTCACAAATATACCGGAAGTTCCAATCAATTCACATAAGGTGAAACATCTCCAAGGTGGCTTGATTTTTTTTTTTTTTTTTTTTTTGGTATGACTTTCTTCTCTGATAAGAAAATGCTTTTTACTGCAGTAAAAGTCTAGTGATCCTCTCTTTGATGCAGATGAATGAGAAGTGTTCAGTAGTTATAGCCACTGTTCCCAATGAATTGTCCCCACTGTTTAGCAGGGAAGCAAGCTGTTGGCTTGTGTAGCTGCACTGCTCATGCAGTAGCTGTTGAAGGTAGTTTAAGTCTAGCTACTGTCCAGTGGATAGAGAAATGTTCCATCTATTGCGCTCTATCACATCCACCACAAGGAAATGTGTTTTCATACTTAAGTATTTGAATCTGGAATCACTTTGTCTGTCCTTTTTTTAATAGTCAACAGAAAGAAGTGGGCTCACTGTGCTTTATGCTACTTGGAACTGCTGTACCACAATGGATTATTCCAGCTAGTTTTGATCTCCGTTACTCTCACACTGTGTAACTTCCTTCTTTTCAGAAGAGTTATTCCTGATTTGCAGCAGTGCAGACACAGGGGATGAGTCTGATGGGCACCATAACAGCCTGAGTCTAATCCCACAGAATAAGTGCTAGAAATATTTTGCTCTTACCAGGATTGAGAATGGGACAAGTACATCCCCTGTTGGTCCAGGATTCTGGGTAAATGCTTCTGTTGCTCCGAGCAATTTTCACTTTGCCGGATTTCAGGACCTTCTTCACTTTCACAACAACTTCTGCATGCGTCCCTTTGTCATGAGCTGATAGGATTCTTGCTTTTATCACTGCCAAGAAACATATCAAGATGGAGACCAACAGAGAATTTCTAAATAACTTTTTTATGTTGCTAAAAGGTAGAATTTTAACATCTTGGAAGAAGACATGAAAAAACACTGCAGCTGTACCAGAAGTGTGTTCCAGTGCTTGTATGTTTCAGTCATGGTTCCTTCCAAATAAATTTGGAGAAGGAAAATTGGATTTTTTTGCTGAAGTAACTGATCCTTTCAATGTGGTATTTATCAACTATTCTTTAATGGACTACTGTCAGACATTTGGAAATCACAGGAAAACACTTGTACGTATACAGAGGAAGGGTGTAAAAACAGATCAGCTGCTAACGGTCTGATCTGAAGCACACTGATTCTGTGCCTTATATTTGACAGTTTGAAAACTTGTGTTGAGTTGGTATAGCTTTAGCACTGGCCTTTCTAAATTCGTGTCCAGTGGGAAGGGACGGTCTGCTCCACAGGAAGGAAGTCAGGAAGTTTCCTGTCAGACATATCACATGGCTGAAATTCCATGATTGCACAACAAACCAGAAAAAGTATTTTTGTTCTGTGGCCTAACATCTGGTTGCCATGATGGATTTCTGTTCCTTTAATTTAATAGGATCCTGTAACTTTTTTGGCAGAGTAGTCTCATCCAGATTGGTCCCACGAGCAGGCTTTGTTGTGTCATGACAGAAGCACATCAAACCTCTGAATGCCAAAGCTTTCCTTTCTTGCTTCATGTGATGGCATGAACCAGGTGTTGATAAATCACAGTATGAAATACATTCTTGGTAAGCAAGCATTTGAGCCTGCATGATGACTGCAAAAGCAATGGCAGTTTACATTCAAGGCTTTTATCATTTATTCTTGACCTAGAGATCAGTCATTCCACAGACTTAAGAGTTTTTGCAATCCTGCTGTAAAAAGAGAAGGTGGAAAGGGGACACCAAGGAGCCTGGCATGAAATAAGCTATTCACTGATCAGCTCTGGTCTGAAGTTGGACATGTCCCTAGACAAAAAGTGCAGAAGAAATCCTACCTCTTATTTGCCAGTTCTGTAATTTTTCACTCCTATCAGCTAACAGCGAATAACACACATAAAGAATGCTGTGAAAGTATCATACCTTGAGGGCACTTACCGTAAGCGTATTTCATTTGACAGAAGTCAGTGACACTTCCAAGCACCTTCTCTTTGCACACACACTTTTCTAGCAGGAGAATCACAAAACACAAAAGATTGGAGAAGAGCCAGGAAATGAGAGAGGAAAGAGAAGCAAGTGCTATTCAGTTATAAAGTTTTATGTATACAGCTTCCATAATCTGGATGGACTTGAATGGTCCTTGAGAGTGAGCTCACTTATTTGCAAATCTGCTTCTTGTTAGATAATATGATAATTGGTCTGAAATCTGATCAGTGCTGTCAAGTAAAATGAGGCCCTCATGGTGTCTATTATATAGTTAATAAACTGATACTAATAAAGATTTTTATTAGAATCAGATCCAGGTTTAAATCATGTAAGTAATAATACTTTTTTTGATCCTATAAGCTACGAAATGCTGAACGTTGCTGTTATTAAGGTAATACTGCTCTCAGAAAAGTCAAGGCAATAGCTGGCACTGTTACCTCTGGGTCTTAAGAAGTCATTGATGCTGGTAAACTTAGACCTTCACTTGTGGCAAGCAATATTGACAACATTTCAAATATTAAAGGCTGTACCTCATTCTGTAAGCTTGTTTACTTGATGACATTATCTGGCTACAGTATAATAATGCTTTACTTTATGTTTTGAGCTGCTGTGCCATGAGGGGTACCTCATTCTTAACATCACTTGCCTTCCACCCCAGAGGTGGCTTCATTTCAGTGATGGCTGACAAAGTCTTTTTACAAATAGCATTTGAATTGTTGAACAACAACTGAGTGATTGAGAAGAAGCTGTGTAAATTCATAAGCATTATGACAATAATTAAGACTACAAATAGAGAATATTTTTCACACAATCTTACTTATGACTCACTGATTTCCAAAACCCACAGCTGAATAGTAGAACCTTGTTTGAAAAATAACAATGTAGGTATAATAACCAATGACAGTTCAAATCAACAGATGCTGCCAGCAGAAGGGAGACAGGCTAGAGCTAGAGATGAGACAGGGAGTCTAAGTCAGGGTGAAGAGAAGAAGGAGCTAGCACTGAGTGAAGTTACTGGATGCTCCCGGACTCTGGGCTGTACCTGGGTGTCTCAGAGCAGAAAATCCCTGCTCGTGGTCATTCCATTTCCACTCATCTTCGCTCTCATTAGTTGGTGTTTGCACAAGGTCAGGGATTCGTCCCCCAATGGGGATATTAAAGAATGGCTCATTGTCGTAGCTGGAAGGGCACAAAGAAGAGAAGACCTGGTTAGGACACGTGGTGGGAAGCAGATTATAGCTGCATCCAAACAGTTAAGCTTTCTCTTTTCAGATTGGAAGTGTAAGAGCAAGACTTCACACTATGTAGAGAAATTAAAAGATCTAGGCTTTTATTTAGACCTCACCAGTGCTGACTTAGCATTTTTGTTTTAAAATTACTATATTTGGGGCCTTCTTGTCTTTTTTTTTTCTGATTGGATGGTTGATTGGTTTGGGCTTTATTTATTTATTTATTTATTTTTCTGAATCAAGTAACTGTAAGTTAGTGATCACTTGCTGATGTCATTAGGAACTGAGGACACCTGCAGGACTGGTAAAACTGCAGCCACTCATAGGATTTCTGTGCTGAGATTAAAGCATGTTTGGGGTGTGGATGCCTTCCCACTAGAAATAAAAGAGAAACCTTGAAACTCATTTTACCCTGGGCACAGAGGAGAGGCAAGCTCTCCAGACTCTTCCATTTATTTCCAAAGCAAACAGATGTATTTGGGAATACTGTACAGACTCCTTTGGAGTTGTGGAGTTGCTTGTTATTAGTGCAAAAGTCATCATTTCAAGATCACCTTGGATAATACAATGGATTTACAAGTGTTCCAGCCACCAAATGGAATCCAAGAGACCTTTTATGACTTACAGCCACCTTTTCAAATGATACGCATCCCCTGGCCCCCTCCAGCATCCTCCATTTACTGTCATTGCTGCCGTATTTCATTTAACCTTTATTTCATTTTTACAGAATCCCGTCTCAAAGTGAACTCAAACGAGGGCTTCTTTACCCATTGAAACAGTTTCCAGTATGTTGGTCGCAGTCTCTGGCACAGTCACAAGGACGACAGCCATTTTCTCCAAAGCCCCAGTAGCCCATGAGACATCTATCGCAGTTGGGGCCCGCCACACCTGGCTTGCAGTAGCAGAATCCCGTCTTGGGGTGGCATCGCCAGCTTCTGCTGAACGTTGCGTTGGCTGAACCCATTGGCTGGCAGGAGCAAGCTACGGAGATATGGTAAGAGGTGACTGAGATTACGTGCCCAGGGGTCATCTGGTTATGTGACATTTTTGCAAAGCTTATAAATTCCTGCCCTCCTCCTGATGCTCAGTGGTTTTATGTCAGAACAATGTAGGTAACCTACACTTGCAATACTTTTTATCTTTTTAACTCCTTAAGCACAGCAAGATAAATCCAGCTGGGACCCTTTTGTGTGTGAAAGTCAATTCTTTCCTGGTACACAAATCTGGGACATACAGGGTTTTGAAGCAGTGGCAGGAGGCCTCTATTGTGTGTTCATTTTTCAGATGGCTTGCAGAAAGGTTCACTAGCATGGATGTAGTCCCAAATGATAGCTATTGCCTGCATTTTTTTCCTGTGAACACAGACAGCACAAAACTAGTGTTTCCTCTGGGGCTAGATGTGGCTTATACAGGTGGTTCAGATGACCTGAAATATTTCTTCAACGTCTGCTTCTATGTAATCCACAGATTTATTTCCCTGTGAGTTCTAGTGGACATTTTACCATGCAGGAAAGCTGATGAAATGTATTGTACAAATAAACTTGTTAAAAGGAAACAGAATGAGAGAGGATCTCTAAACTCGCTAGACGTATTTTACATTTAGCTGAAGAGCAATATGAGAAAAACACGAGAGATTTTCCTAATGCTATGGCCAGTTTAACACTGGCCTGAGCAACTCAAGACAACTTGACAGTAAAACAGTTACTTACAGCTCCTATGGGACACCCACCACCTTCAAATACAACAAACTGTCATAGTCCCATGCCACCACTACATTCCCAATGTGACAGCATTAGGGAATAAGGTAGAAAATCATATCTGTGTCTGTTTGTACCTACGGTGATGCAAAGCCAGGCTCAACGGACTCCTCATCAGGGAAGAGGCTAACTGAGATGGTTGAGCCTTGTGCCAGTGGCTCTATGTGGGTAGAATACAAGCCATAAACATACCTACTCATTTTTCCTATTCAAATGTTTGATTAAAATGAGAACTGAGCTGAACTCCAGGCCTTCGTATTTCAGCTTTTTTTTTTTTAATAGCAACAAAGAAGTTTGCCCTGGTTTTTCCTCGTAGCAGTGTCTGAAGAAGAAATATATCACTACATCATCCATCTGAAAAAGGGAGGAAATAAAAATCTTGCGGCCAAGCCCTGCTTTAATAGAGATTTTCAGTAAAATGTTGGACACCCAAGGTGTTTGGATAGCTTGGATCAGGGGCCAGCCTTCTGGATGCTTATCTGAACTAAATACAATCTCCAAAGCTTTTGAAGTTTGCCCATCATTGCTGCTAATCAAACTACTTTTCTTCATGAGCTCACAGACAGTAGAACAAATGAACACTCTGATTCCACACACATCATTTTCCAAGGGGGGTGTATATGACTACAAAGAGTGTTAACTGTAGCAAGCACAGATTCACTTTTATCTGCAACCTCACTTTTGATGCTCAAGAAAAAATATCTTTCAAAAACATATGAGAAAAAGGGTGAGCAGTTTTGTTTAATAGGCATTTCTCTTATGATCTGCTTACTACGTAGTTATTTTTTTCACCATGCCCTGTGTTCTTTATGCCAATATTTTTAATAATATTATTACACTCTGCTGTAGACAGATCTCAGTCAGTTGTTTTCAAGGGACACTAGCACAATAGCCTAAGGACAAAAAATAAGCGTGCTGTCATGGGCAATGTACTCAACACAATGAGCTGGTTGGCGGATGGCAGCAGGCTCGCCTGTTTGCCACAAAGCAGTCTTGACTTTGGGAGCAAACCCAGGGATTTTGCTGTCAGTTCTGGAGAGCAGGTGTAACAATGAAGTGCTCATTAGCACTGACAGTTTCAAAGGCAAGTTCTGATTTGTTGCTGCTCAACTTGAATTACTTTTGCCCAGATTTTTCTAGGACTGACTACATCACCCTAAAAAAGGAGACAGTTCCATCCAACACTGAAAAAAAAAAGTCATAGAATTGGGGACAAGGAGCAGAAACACATGTTTCCTTTACTGCAGACAGGTCTGAGCCACAAGCAGTGGGACGTTGCCAACATCTATGTTGGCCTGAATCCAGATTTCTGATTTCATTCTAGTATCTCCGTATCTAAGATCTACCTGTGGAGTTTTCACAGGGAATTTCTCATATTTCTGCAACTTCTGGATCTGTCTTTATTTTCACCTTCCGGTGTTCGGGTTTTATCAGCTAGGGTCACATGACAGATGGGTAAATCATTAACATCATTGGCCTACCTGTCACCAACTGAGACAAGATTCCAATTCAGGATGAGACCTTCACCCACCTTATCCCTAAGGGAAAGTACTGCAGGACAGTGACTGACAACACTGACAGAAACTAATAAGGAGGTAGAAAAAATGCACGTTGTTTTGGCTTTTTTGTTTTAGTTATTTCTGGGCTGCAGTTCAGGAAAACTAATGTTCCCAAACGAACATATTCCCCAATTAGAAACAGGGACAGCCTTCTGGTGGATCAGAGAGCAGGCCGGATCAATAAATGTACAACACTTTCAGATGAGTTATACAAGTGGCTTGCAAATGCTTTACTCAGTCTGTGTTTATTTAGCATTTCAGCTTGGGTGTGTACATTGTCTGGCTTACAGAGTGTTATGGCCAAAATCGTTGTGCATCTAAGGAAACTCCCAAAATAAGAGCTCACATGTCACATGCTGAAGGGGCAGCTGACGATGACTAGGTTTTATCTGTTCAATAGTATCATAGATTTGCAGATAAGCCTTACAACTAAAGAAACAGAAAAGCAAGCTTCCAAAACCTCATCCTTTTACATTTCCCAATATTTAACAAAGATTTTTTCCCTGCTGATTTTTGCTTCTTTCCTCTTGGCATACCCTAATTTTCTCTATCCGCCTCCCCATCTAACAAAACACCAGCCAACATGACAATAGCTTTGTTTGTCAAAGGCATCATCAATTATGTTAGGGACGGTGTGCAGACAGTTCTGGCTCAGAGATGGCTGGTTTATATGGGTTCTCCCCTTGACAGCAGTGTAATGCAAAACACTTCACTGTGTATTAGTAGTGGCTGTCAGTCACAAAGTATCACAAAGCATCCTCTTGGCTTTTACTCTCACTCCTATCCTACGATTTTTGTTATCCGACTGGATGTAATATACTGTAAAAGAGGGAGACAAGGAATAAAAGAAAATGAATTATTCATACAGCAATCTCCACTCGAGTCCTCAATAAATCTGTCTGCCCTCAGCACAGCTGTCTTCCCCACGTTATTAGACACAGATGTAAAAATGTAATATCAGTTGCAAAAATATGATCCCCAGTTATAGGAAAATAGTAAATGCTTCAAGTAGCTCAGTGAACCTGGATGTATATCCCCTTAAACTTCTGTCTAGTATTGCATAAGAAACAGCTATGAGCAGACTGGCTCTGTGATGAAAGACAGACAACAACGCCTTTTGAATCTGAAATATACACATGTGCATCTTTCGAGCATACAAACAAATCAGAGCTGTTTTTAAAGCACGTCACATGTGGGGATTGACTCAGCCAATGATGTTTCTTAAATGAAGGCAGTAAGATAGACAGCTGTGTGTGTGGTCAGAGCTGATTAAAACAGACTGAACCAAGATGTGATCAGGCCTTTGTGATATTACAATTAAAAGTTCACTGCTCAGAAGTAAAAGGAAGAGCAGCAGAGCTTTTCAGAGTGTGTCCATGTGCATCTGGTCACATTTTAATTTTCAACCCTTGTGCTTGGAGTAAAAAAGCTTGTTTTCCTGGAGAGCCTTTCTAATGGGTCTACATGCCTGCATTTTATTTAAGCTAAGCAAAGTGTGAGTACAAAAGATGGTGCCATTTCAGAAGGATCCTTTAAGCCTCCAAATAAGCCACAGGAAAGAGCCAAGGATACAGCAGCTTTTCTAATCATTGGTTAGGAAACGATTAGGCTTCTGAGTCAAAGCTCTCATACAAATCTATATTCAAACCACTTAATCCTGTGTTGTCACCCCCAATAACAAGCAGGTGTGAGCTTTGCTCTGGCACTCTTCTCATGCTTTTCTTTTTCTTTTCCTTTTTTCCTCCCTTTTTTAATAAATCAAAACAGTGTCAAAACAAGACTCTGTACATGACCTGGCTCTCATTCACCTCCAGCTGCTAGGAAGAAGAGAAGCAAAGGGATCAGAGGCAGGCTATCTCTGCGGATGAAAAGGAATAACAGATTCACACTTACATGTCAAATTTCAACTCATTTTTTTTTTTTTTACTCCAAGGGAATGTCTTTGCAGTCTCGCATTGGAGGGTCAGCAAAGGGTGGTTTGGATAGTGCCAGGACATCCAATTGTTATACAACTTTTTTTTTTTCCTAGCAGCGATTAAGAGACAATGCTGTTCATTATTATGACTAATGCTTAAAGACTCTTTCTGGGCCTGAGCAGCGTCCTGTTAACTTTCTGGGAGCCTGAGGGGGCTGTCACAGCTGAACCTAGACTTTGCTCTGGATGGCAGAGCACTCTTCAAGCGTGCTTTCTCAAAGGGATTAGCACAGCATTTCATTCAGCTTTTTCATCAGATTTCCTTTCCCAGCTCAGTATCCACTGTACACATGGGTCAAGTTTTGATCTCCCATGGAGATTTTTCTTTTCTGACTTCAAAATTGGAAGCTGAGAACCAGGCAAAATCATCCATTCACTCTGCTGTTTGCAGTTTATTATTGCTTTTCAGCTCTTACCCAGCACGTGGGTTACTGACTATTGTAAGCCTAGTATTTTTTGTGTGGTTTTCTCAAACTGAGATGATGACTTGGAAATGGTACATGTAAATCCTGACGAATATTATGGTTCAGAATTGGCAGCTCTTCTGTTTATGATCAACAGGCCAAGGTTTGAGATAAATGTACCTGGTCTGATTGTTGTCTTTCATACATATTAGCAAGGTTAAAAAAAAAAAAACATGTAACGAGAGTTTTTAGAGTCACGCATGCTGAACAATTTGCTCACACAGATTAAAGGATGGAGAAGAGAGCCTCTGTTTTACAATTTGCACGAAGTCTTTGAGTCTAATATCAGCAGTAGTCTTAAGGAGCTGATGTCAGTGGTCCTGGAGGTGAAATCTCCCCTCTTACCAAATTAAGTCGGTTCTAACCCAGACAGTTCTGCCTGTCTACGCTGATGTTTCCATGTTTTCTGTCACTGATGCCCCTTCTGTTTCTATACGAGTGCAAGCATTGTGCACATACTGTACAGTCTACTGCAAAACTAATATTATCTAGAGTGAACTACATGCCCTTATACCTTAATATCACAAGCATTCATGCATGACTTAGCTTGCCTGTGAGGGGGTCCTACTGGCTTAAGTTATGTATAGATAAGGCCACGCTTACTTACTGGTAATAATGCCGAATCAAACCTGTTAGATTCATCTCAACTAATGGAAACTCTCTAGTGCAGGCTAATGGTCCAGAATGCCTCTTAAGTTAGGGAAAATAAATATATATCCTTTAGAAGGCAATTCACCTTGTCTATCACAGACATCAGTGTTAAAACACAATAAATCATCCCCTAGACATCCTACCGCTTCACTGACTGTACAGGGAAGCTGGAAAAGACATTTAAATTTCAGGATGGCAGCAATCTAGGCTTGAGTGCACACAATTACATTTGGGGTCCTTCCGCTGGCAACAGCACCCTCCCAGGTGAAAAGAATGCTACTGTGGCTGACTTGCATGATTGTAATAAAGCTCTCTTAACAAAGTGAATTTCTGCTTATCCCCCTGAACAATTTTTCTTTTGCTATGCAGAGTATTGGCAGGAGGCACTGAGAGGCCTGTAACCAGACCACAAAAGATGCAGAGGTAGAGCCAAGCTCTGATTTCACCCAGGCAAACTGTTCTATGGTTTCCCACACAGGTAAGCTGTGTTTTCAAATGTTTATTTCCTCTCTGCTTTTCTCCTGTGCTCCTTGACTTTAGTGGTTATGTAATATTATGCATGTTGTTGGTTACTATACCATCACCCTGGTATTAAACACAAGCAGTTCATACACAAATTCTTTCAGATACTGTAAGACTGAAAACTAATTTGGCATAACATTCTTTTCTCATTTCAAGCATTTCCTTGTAGCAAATCTGCTCAGAATAAAAACAGGACTGTATAGAGGTCATCATAACACTATGGCATACAGGGTAAATTAGATAAGCTCACGCCAGCCCTGTCTGTTGATTGGTGTTGGATGGAAATTATGAAATCAATGAGAAAGGATTGTGTGGAAGTCTGTGCTAGGCAGAAAGATACTCCAGTGGAAAGAATACAAAAGTACAGAAATATAGGATGTGTTGTGCATGGCTTAAGCAATATCACAGGCCATTACACTCAAGGGAGAGGACTTTTTGTATCCTAAGTGTTTAAGAGAAATCTTTGTGAAGACCAAACAGGCGAGAGTATAAGTGACAGAAGCTGATGTTTTCAGTGTTAGCAACTGATATCTTAGTCGGAGAGAAGACTATCCAAAGGAAGAAATGAATTCATGTATATTCTTGGATATAGCAATCTCCAAATAGATCCCAGATGGAATAAGAAGTGTGAAGTTTGGTGGGATACTCAGGAAACATCTAGACTAAGGGAGATTTGGGCTCATTCTGGCTATGTTCCAGACTGGCTGGATGCAAACTACCTTGATCCAGAGGTTATACACTCATGTTAGTGCCTGAATTACTTCCTAACACATCCTGATGAAGTGTTAATGAGGCAATTAATTTGGGCAGAGCACCCCGAGGTACAGCTGTAGAATTCAGAGATAAGTCTGAAAGCTCTGATTCATCTGTTCCCATAGGGGTATGCACCTCCTGCAGTCATTGTTGTATACGCTGCTGTTCACAGATACTGCACAATCGAAATGGAATTTAACAATATTTTTCACATAGGCTCACCATCCTCTGTCTTAAGAGAGATGCATAAGAAGTAGTTAACTAAGACATGCTTCAAATGAGAAACAGAACCACATTATTTTAAATGCAAGCACAAGAAGAATATACCTTTCATCAGAATGTAATGCACCAGAGAACTATAGCAGTTATCACAGAAATTGTGATATCACTGAGGGCTAGACACAGAAAATCAGGAAAATGACTTTTGATCAGACAACTATGGTCTAGGAATAAAAAACAAAGGAAGAATGGTAATACCAGTAATTACTTCCATAGTAGTTGATTCTTTTAATGGGCTTCCACTGTTCACTCATCTTCACCGAAGGAACAGAATCACTTACGTTTGCAGACCTCTGCAGAAGACATGGGTTTCCCTCTATCTCGGTAATAGCCTGGTTTGCACCTCTGACACCGATGTCCCTCTGTGTTATGCTTGCAGTTGTCACAGACTCCACCACTGCGTTTCCCTGATGCCAGCCAAACACTCAGATCAAAATGGCAGCTGTCAGCGTGGTTGTGACAGCGACACTCTGATGGGAAACACGGAGATGTACTTCAGGCTTATCTAACAGGCACAACAAATGATACTGTTCAAATAGTATAATATCCCTACTGTGAATCATGAAGGACGTATATCTGAATGTAGCACAATTTCTCTGCTTGCAATCTTTGACAGTCCTTTAAGAAAAAAAAATATCAAAATTCCAACACAAAGAACACCCAACCAAGAAGTTTAGCTGCCATATCTTATAGTAAGACAAGCCAATCTGATGGTATTACAAAAAACCCTAGAACACTACAATTTATGCAGTTGCAGCTAGAGAACTCTGCCTGCTGGTGAGGTGAGCGTTCACCCTGACACCCTGGATCAGTAAGCTCTCTCCCACTTACTTTTGCATTCATTTGGTGCCCCAGTTTTTCCATCTCCTGGCTTCCAAGGCTGATCATTGTATAGCGGTGCACATTTCTCACAGTGGTCCCCTGCTGTGTTATGACTACACACACACTTCCCATGGACCTGTTGGGGAAAGAATACATTCAGATAATGACAAGCATCAACATGGTGGAGTGCCCTGCCACCTCATGAGGCAGTGGGACTTCTGCACTGGTCTCCCACAGCTGGGAGCTCTATAAGGAGACCCGCAGAGCCTGGAGCTCACCTGTAGCATTACCTCTTCACACTAATGAAGAAGAGGCACAGTTAAACTTCAGGCTGTGTAAAAAAGCACTCTGCCTGAAAGTGCGTACTGTAGGCCTCCTGTGTTTTTTTTTTGTTTTTTTTTAATTTAAGAAAATTGATTCTTACATCTGTTTGCAAAGGATTCCTCTGAGAAATTATTTGAGGAAAGACGGGGCTATAGGGCTCATTCTACACCCATCACAAAAGAAGCTGTCAATTAGTGGCATGTATTTAATGCAGAGGGAGACACTTGTACTAAGAGCAGCAAACAAAAATCCAGAACCAGACTGTCCCCCCTGTGCCCTGTGGAGGATGCGTAGCACTGTAACCACCACCACAGCTCTGCCACTGCACGGTACACAAAAAGCAGAGGCTAAGATTTCATTTTGACTGCGGTGTGAATTGAATGTAATCCTTTAATCTCACCATTAATGTGAGTTACGCTTCTCCATGGTCTTTCTTGAAAGTCAGACTTCCCCTTTGCCGTCCTCCCCCAGCCCCATCCCATGTACCAGGTAGCTTGGGATCAAGACAGAAAATGTTCAAAAGAACCCTTGTGTGAATGCTCTCCCCTGCCCCCAAAGCCATCTCCCTGCAGCAATTTGCTCTGCACTGCCCTGGTTTTTAATCCTCCCAGACCAGATATGTCATGTAGCTAGCAAAGGGAATAGGCTGCAGCTGATGCCATTGCCCCTCTATGGCCAGCTGGCAGATTTGCTGCTGCACAGAGCGGTTGGCTGCTTCCTCACGGAAGACTGAGCACAGACTTCAGGGTATGCATTTCTGTCAGGGCTCAGCACCAGTAAACCTCAGGAGGATACAGCTTGTAGCACATGATGTGATGCCTCTCCAGACCTTTGTCCGGGAAAGTCATCCATGTTCGAAGCCCTAAACAGGATGACAAATTAGAGACAAACAATAATACAAACAAGCATCAATATTGGGCTTCTCCCCGTTTGAGTTTGGCTCTCCAGGCTTTTTAGTTCCCCCCTGTGGACACAGGGACTTAACAGCAATGATTCTTTTTCAGAAGCCACAGAACAGGGAAAAGGATCAGGACTGGAGAAAAAGTAAGCCTGAACCAGAACTATTTGGGGACACTATTTTTTAGTGTCCTCAAACTTTGGACTGTCAGAACTTTACAAATACTCTTTCCAAAATGGACTAGATCCAAAAATTTTAGGTCCAATCATCCCTTAATTTAAGAGAAATGCCAAATTTTGTAATGAAACACACTGTAAGTTCACTTAAAAAAAAAATAAATAGGTATACAAAATAAGCATTTATATGAAAAAGAAAAAAAAGCATGAAAGAAATAGAGATTGTACAGCTGGGAAATGGCAGAATTAAACTATGCAATCTTGTTTTAGCCTTGAATGACATGATCAAATATTCATTATTCCACAGGACCCTGTGCTTACAGTGCACAGCACAGATGGTGTGAACACTCATGAACAATTATTCAGAGCAAACAGGAAAGTTCAGTGAGGAAGGAAGAATCGAGTTGTTCTTGGAGGGTAAGTAGATGTCCATTGTCCACTGGTTTGTTTTGCTGCAAGGTGTAGTTTGTAGAGGCTATCTAGGGATGACATGCAGCGTGTAAGAGTGAAGCACAAAGGAAGCTTGTTGTCTATGATCCCTACTAGCGAATAGTTTACCAAGCATATGTGGAAGGATGGCTGGCTTAGGCTAAAAGCTAGAAAAGCCAAGGAGCCAGCAGACATGACAGCCACTGAGAAGGCAGAAGTAAATAGCTGAACTGGCATGGATTTTGTTTTGGTTTTTTGTTCGTTTGTTTTAAAGGAAGTATTAGGTCTGAGGAATATCCTTTTTAGTATAAATTAAAAAAAAAACAACAGAAAAGATAGCACTGATGGGCAGAGGAGGAGGATAACGAAGAGAAAGCAGATCTGCCTATTATCTGGGGACAAGTGTCTCATGGAAGATGTTTAGTCACTGAGAATCATCCAGGAGACTGCATTCTTAAGAGAAAATAGCTAAGAGAAGAGTGCAAGAGGAGGTGACACTAAAGTACAGCAATGGGATCGAAAGTAGAGGGTGAAATAACTCAAATAGAAGTTGAGTTGTTTCTCAGACAAGAAAGGTGATTCGTGGATGTAAGTGGCTATGACTAAAAGACTGGTTAATGGAGGAGAAATCAAGCTGTGAAGAGACTTCTTACAAGAAAGTTACAAGCAAGAGGAGAAATAAGGACAGGAAAAGACAGCAGTAAGAAACAAGAGAAACAATTTGTTCTTTTAGTGAGGAAGAGATAGGAAAGGTAGCCAGGGACTGAAGTCCAGGAAAGAACAAGAATGATATGTAGGAAATTGTCAGATAAAATAGGAAATGGGATATCTGCTCAGGGAAGGAAGAATGTGAGAATCACACTCAGCACCACAACATCAGGCATGTCTCTGACTGTTGTTCCCTGCTGAAATAAGCTATCAGCTCTCAGGTGAGTCCAAAAAGCAGGCTGTGCTCTGTGCAGGATCTCACTGGAACTCAAAGATGATCAAACCACAGTAGAGAGAATAGTCAAAGAAATACAGAATTAGGGGGAACTACACTCATGTTTTAACTTGTCCTAGAAAGCAGAGTTGAAGTACAAGCAGATAATGATGACTGGATGATTACCAGGGAAAACCAAGGACATGAATGGAAGTGGAGCTATAAGCAGAGAGTGAACACAGTAGAGATTGTGTCCTCACTGAGCACAGTGTGGGGAGCAGGGAGCTGGCACTGGGGTCTATTGACAGCCCCAGACACAGCAACCATCAAGGTAACCAGTGCTATTCAGGAGCAGCAAGAGACTGGCCTGGAAACAAACCCACAACATGAAGCTGAAGTCTGATTAGTTTATTACAGGGATTTACACGATGACATATAAATGTATTGGTACAGCAGGTGAAAGATTAAGATCCAAGAGATTTGTGTCTCACGTATCTAATATTTCACTTTAATATTCAACACGTGACACATCACTCAACGCTTACTGATCCTTAGATATGAAAATATTTAAGCCTGTATGGGCTTTTCCCCAGTGTTCATAGCTGCAATTATTTAGTACTTCAGAAACAGTACAGAATTTATTTTTCTAACACCTCTCTTCATCTGCTTCTCCTCATTATTATGCTAACTCCAGTTGTCTCCAAGGATGGTTCCCATTTGTCGGAGTGTCATTTTATTAAGAGTTCAGGTAGTCTGACCAGTTTGCTTGAAGCTGAGTGGTACATTTCAAAACTGTGCAAAATGGATCAGGGAAGTAGGTGCACTCACAGGCTGGCAGTCTGTGTGATCATACGAACTACTGCATTTCATGAAACCAGTCTGAAGCGCCGTGTGCTCAACCTGTAATGGTTTGTATTCTTGCAGTCCTGCTTTCTGAATGCTTTCAGTCAAGGTTCCTCGTGTCACTAATGCATGCGATGAGCTTTAAAAATGAAAACTGTAGCATTCAATACTAATATTCTGCCTGCTTCCATTTTTCTAATCAGTTTTTGCAAAGGTTCGAAGTTGCTGATATATTGCCAGTCTAAGGATATTATTAGTCCAGGAAAGGAACACAAATGTTATACTATATTCTTAGGCACCATCATATTAGATTTAGCAGCCATTTGAAAGTAAATTCTCCTTTTGTGTCTTGGCATAGCAGCGATTTTATAATGTAAAACCTTTGGGGGCAATCACAATTTAATGCATTCTGACTTCCTTACTGCTTCTTTCTATATTATCACTTTTTGCATCGTGCCCTGAGTCATCTGTAAACTGGACTGAGGAACTAAATCATACTAAAAAAAAATTGGTTTTTTTTTTTTCCTTTTACCTTGGCAATAATATTTTTAATCTGGTTTAATTCCCTGATCTGACTCACAGCACAGTTGTGCTGTTACAACAGTCTGCTATTGCTGCCAAAGGCTTTGATTTGTACATTTACCACCTGAGCAGCTTGAGTCATGACACAGAGGAGGTTATAGCTTCGTGGATTTTAATGCCATGATGATCAGTTCCAATCTTTTAGATCGATCTGCTACACAAAGCCATGAATTTCATCCATCTAGTTTTTCCATGCAGCTCAATACCATCTGGTTGATTTATCGTGAATAGCATAGAACCACATCCTGCTTCTGTACAACGGTTCCAAAATGATACCTGGTCACCTTTGCTTACAAAAATTATTTCACCTGAATTCTGCTCTTCAGCTGAGAAAACAAGTGGACATTTTCCATCTCTGTCACACATTTTTTTTTTTTTTATGTTTTAAACTCTATTCAGCTTCAAATAATACCCCAAGCTTCTTGCTTTCTGATTGCCCCCTTAGTTTCTTCTACCTTTTATCCTTTCAGTAAATGTTGTGGTTGTTGCCCTTTCTCCTGAGCTATTCTCAGTCTATTTTTTTTTTCCCCCTAATGAATGAAGGTTAAATTTGGAAGCCTTCCAGAGCAGAGCAACTGTTGCTGATTCGGAGAAAATGTTTGTCTTTGGGCTCTGTATTCACTTTGTAATGTCGCCAGAACAATTTTGGATACAGCAGTTTGCAATGACATCAGAGGCTGGTCCCTTACCTGCTTTTAACAAAACGGCCCTTTCTGGGTCATTTTGAATGGTTAAATAGAAAACAGTGTCTCGTTCCCTTCTGTTTATCTCACAGCTCAAATGGGCTCCACTGTATCTCCAGATGGTGCGGTGTATCTGTGCAGATTTATAATAAATTCTTCAATATCAGGTCCTGAGGAGAGCAGATGTGGCTTTTAAGAGGCCAAATAAAAAAAAAATTACTTTGAGTTCTTCAAGTTCTCAAAGACTTAAAAAAACAGGTGGCTTGGGAGTAAGTCCCAGATTACAGCGCTTGCTATGGGCAGGTTGATAGTTCAAATTCCTGCTCTAATCAGGAATGAAAAAAGCCATTATTTTCCTATGTCACTTGGTTTCTGGGGAAAGGTCTAATAAGTGCATGTGTCTGAAAACTGGTACACATATGGGTGTTTTCTGAGGGAACTGAATTTCTGGCTTGTACTTGGTCACTATGGTAAATTAAGTCCGAGGGAACTTGGCAGGGGGAAGGAAAGCTGGGATGCTGGTAGCACCTGAGACCATAATGGGTTTGGGCTCCACAGAAGAGAGTGAGCTAACTGCCACCAGTTCCAAACTCACTAAACAGGTAATGGTGAAGAAAAAAAATCTGTGAGAGTGTTTAGCTGAATATTCAGACTGGCATCACTAAGCCCCTATCTGAACAGTAACAAAGGAACAGGATAAATAGACCGGAAGAGGTACAAAATCCGTGCTTGATGTGAGGGGATACAGCAGACTAACCTCAGCCTGGGACAGTTTCAAGACACAGCTCCGTCCTCTGCCTGATTCACCTCCAGCTGTCTGTAGACACAAGCCTGGTTATGTCTTCGCCCACATTTTGCTCTGTTTTCTTCTTGTTTTCTTCCTCAGTGCTTGCTTGATTTTCATTCATTTTTGGGCTGAGCTGTCCTTTTATTTTTACCTACAGTGCCAGCAACTCCATTATCAGTCTGTAACAAACTGCGTACAAGAAACAGCTGTCATGCCGAAGTGCAGCCCCTGAGTTACAGCAGGTCACCAGATCTTGGTGATTGCCTTAAGAATGTAGAGACCAGAAAGGGAAGTGAGGCTCAATATTGTAATGGGTGAATAGCCAAATTACTGTCTGAACTTAGATAGGTTTCTACTGGTTAAACCATAGTGGTTCTAGGGTTGTGTGATTGAAAATCCACTCTCAGAGTGGGCCTGTGAGCTCTTCTCTGAATTTTTACTTCTGTATTGAGTGAACTTGGCAGCATGCATAGCTCCCATTCAAGTGAAATTATGTTGAGTAATGGAACAGATGAAGCCAAGAGAAAAATAGTTTTCTGCAACTTCTCTGCAGATGGCTGCAGTTTGGAGAGTGGGGGAAGGGCAGGCCTGACATAGCACCAAACCAGCCAAATTTGTGAGGTATCTGTCTGACAACAGGGAGAAAAAGGCAGAGAAAGTCCATGATTTAGCAGAAAACTTGTGCATTGCAGGAGAAGAATTGAAAATCCCTAACAGGCACAAAACTAATCCCCAGGTCCCTTCAAGTGCAGTGAGTAAACTAAGACAAGGAAATGTATGTAGGATTTTATAACTTTAGTGCTGAATAATATGGATTTTTTTTTTAAAACCTGTGAAAACTTTCTCCATACATTGTGTGCACCTGTTTCCAAATCACTTAAATGCAAACTCCATGTACTCACAAGGTACAACTCTAGAAATATTTGCTTAAGTTACTGGGAGATTCTGTGGGGTTGAGTGCACTGCCTGAAAGGCCTTGAAAAGTCTTGGTAAAGGACAACAACTTTTGTTCTGGAAACATGTAGGTATTTCCAGTATAGGCATCTATTCGGTCCCAAGAGAACTTAAAAACACAAAGACTTAGTGTATAAGCCCCAAATCAGAAGCTCCTATGGCTGTCATATCATAGTAACTTCCTAGTGTTGCTGGCTGCCCAGTTTAACTTAGAGATAGAAGATGTACAGTGTGTTGAGCTTCAATGAAAGACCCTCAGAAATGTGCTGTACTACAATGACGGAGAAGGGTTTGCAGAAAGTGGTGGCTGATAGCTCTGGGATAAGGAAGTTTTTTCTCCCTCTCACACACATACACACACAGATTCTTGAAGCTTTAATGTGAAAACCAATTCTTAAGAGAATTGCAAAGCATATTTTAACAGCCTTAGGATATACATACAAGTGTTTTCCATCAAATGTTTCTACTAGCAGAGTTATTGTGGTTCTTTCACACAGATAATAGTAGCAGAGAGCATAAACTCAGTGATTAAAACAAACAGGAAAACACTAATGAGAGCAATTAAGTGCTCTTAAATAGCTCATCCATAGATATTGCTTCTTATAAAAGATGCGTTTAAAGGCTAATAGTGTCAGATAGCAGTGTTTGCTATTCAAGAAATAAGAGATAATTTGCTATATGTAATATGCATGTTTGCATAGAAAGTCTACCCTGAGACCTGCTTCAGGAAAGCATTCAGGCATGAATTTAAACACCATTTGTAAATCGGCATGCTTTTCTGATTTCAACTTTAGCAGTAGTAAAAGATATTCCACAACAGTAATAAAATGCAGGAAAACCTTGTTGACCTTATAATTGCAGAATTCCTGCTGGCTGAACCACTTTGTGGATCAGATCATAAAAATTGTGGTTATTCTCTAAACCATACTCAAAACCTCATGTTGACAGTAGGAATGCCAGACGCTGTGGTGGCAAACCACAGGTTCTTAGTAGCGCTCATGGAGAACTTGCACGGACATCAAGTTAAGCACACCGAGCCCACACACCCAATTTTCAACAAGCGAAGTAAAGATGCACTACGCCATCATTTATTTTCAGGGAACACCAAAGAAGACAAATTAGCTGTCTTTCATAAGATGAAATAGCCCTCACAGACAACTCAGAAAGACAAGGGTGTTGATTTTTTTGGTTGGCCATGAACCAGCTCCTGGCAGTAACAGAGGTGTTACTTTAATATGCCAGTCTTCCATCACTATGGAACAGCAAGAGAAGAATGGGATATACAGGAAATATCTTGTTTAAATTTATTCAAGTATTCTTGAGGAATTCCCAGTGGCTTTTGTGAGAATGTGATAAAATAGGATCTTCTGGATGTGACCTACAAGACAAGTCTGAATATCCTTTTCCAGCTTTTTTAATGTAATTGTTTGAGAACGTAACTGTCATTTAGAGTTACAGTTTTGAGGTCTATTTTCCCCCAGGAAATTAGGATCTCACTAAAGTGATCTGCTGACATTAAGGAGAACCTTTCCATGATGCTTTCTGTCATCTTCTTGATCATCTCTGAACACAAATATCTGAAACTTTCTCATCCACCCACATGTACTAACAAAGTTCCTTCTAAAGTGCTTTAATCCATTGGGGGTAGCAAACACGTCAGTGAGATCACTTTCTTTTCATGAGGTTCGTATAACTCATGGCCACTTTTTACTCCATAATTCATATGATCTGCTCCTGTGCTTTTGGATCATTATGGCCAGAACTTTAAGGCCTTGTTCAGTTTTAATTTAAAAAAAAATATCAGCATAGGCATCTGTTTCTAGAATTTATTCTACGTGATCTAGAAGTTTTTGGTTTTGTTTTTTTAAAACATTCCTGACACTACTGGCATAGCTGGTATACACAGGCAACCTTTTTCTTAATAAAACCTGCTCTTTTTGTTGCCATCTGCAACGGAGTGAGTGCACTTCCTGGCAGCTCTGAGTGCTGGACATCACACAGGTTGGCAGAGCTTGGATCAGATAATGTGAAAACTTCATTGGGGGATTATCAGTAGAACTGCACAAGATATTTGAAGAGGAGATAATATTTGCAAGAGATTTGACAGCCAAGTTGCCTAGAAAATCTCTGTAGGAAAACAAGTTTTACCTTACGTAACCTACTTTATGCCAAACAAGGAATCTTACTTAGATCAGACCAGATCCTGCTCCCTTTGAAGTAAGTGGAAAACTTTCCATTTGCCTCATTGTGGAGGATAGGACCCACAGGGAGTCTAGTTTGTCTCTATAAACAGGAAAAAGAAGAAAAAGAAACATCTGAGGCAACTTGTAAGAATTTCCTGGCAGTGAAGGTACCAACAATTAACAAGTAAAAAATCCTAAAGCTTTCGTCAAAAACATTTTAATCTACATTAGCTTTCCTCTGTCCTCAGTTACTTCTCATGCACCAGAAAGATAATTGTGAAATGTTTGGCAAATGGAAAGGAATTTGGTCTAGATTCAGTATTCTGTCTGTGTGCACTTTCTGCTTTGTAAACATTGCATGTTCTGGAAGCAACCCTGGACTCAGATAAAATATGTTATCAAAGCAGATTCTAAACCTGAAAACTGTTCCATCACTTTGTTGGAGCTTAGTAAAGAAAGCATATACTACAAAGCAACACTTGTATACCCTGCAACAGCAATATGTGGGATGGGAGTACTTTCCAATGGTGGAAGAAGGCTAGGTGTATCCTGGTAGTTGTTTCCCTTATAGGGATATATTAATGCCCAACATTTAAAAGAAAATGCATCTCTCCAGTTTCTGCTGCAAAATGCAATGTCAATGGACAATTTCCCACACTGGCAAAGGAGCTACCTTAAAAAAATATGAATAGTACAAGCTGTGAAATTCAAAATTTTATCCTTAGCTATCAAAAGAAGCTATTTAAGTTGGATATGGCATCTACGTGTCTCTTGTCTTTGGTCTAAGGAAAGGATACAGAAGACAAGAAAATACCACTGTCTCTAGCAACACACCCCAAATTCAAGATATGTTTGCCCAGAAGTTTCTTGACTATTGCTTACAGTTCCCATCTTCCTTTCTCAAAATCTTTCTCCTGTCTGACGTGATATTCTTAGTAATTAATAAGGGAAATAAGATCTAGATAAATTGCACTGAGATGGTTGCATAACTAATTACAAAAAAAGCCATGTTGAAAGAGTAATTATTACTGGTCTGATGTCCCACTAAGGGATCAAAGGACATTTCCATTGTATCCTATGGAAGACTACATTATTCTTGCTCTACTCAGTTTTCGCTAATGACCTATGAGCAAACACAGGGAGTGTGCACGACACTACTTAGGATTCCAAGGTAAAGTAATCATATCCCATTTGGGGGTCAATCTGAAAATTTGCATTTGTCTTGTATCATTAGATCCTATGACACCATGGCACCTGTGATGGTAATTCTCATACAGCTGCATTTTTTAGTGGCATCCTCTGTGAAAAATCTAGATGAATGGATTGTCATGTCTGAATTGACAGATCCACAAAAAAGCTGATGAATGGCAGACCATCTAATAGTAATACATCATCTAGTCCCTCCAAAATGGAGTTGAGAAAGTGTTGGTTCAAAACTGTCAAGAAATTTGGTTTTGTCTCCTCTATTATTTAGGCTCTGTATAGTATCAGTATAGCAGTGGTACAATTATTACAAATGGAACAGATTTCTTTCAAGAATAAGAAAAGCAGACTTATAAAATTAGCACAGTTATGTTTCTTCCAAGACCTAAGTGCAGAATGATCTCAAGCTTTGGGCCTATCCCATGGCAAACAATTGCAGTTGTTTTCTACATGGACTTGTTTTTGTTTTTGTTAACAACAGAAAAAAAAAACACACATTGTATGAGGACTCTGAAATCTTTAGAGACTGAGACTGTTATTACTTACGCCTTTCTGTGGAGGTCTGCATTTTTCCAGCATTTTATTTAAGTACTTGAAAGCAGACAAGGAAACATGAAGCCGCTCTGCCTTCATGCTGTGATATCACCCACACTATCCATACAAAAAACTGTGTCTTGAGGCTTTCTCTACCCATGTGTTTGTTAAATATTAGATGTGGCCAGCAGAATGAATCAGTGTTTGTTTTTAACATCTCTTCTCTCTGTGCTGCTTTCAACACTATGTGAAAACAGAGCACTTTCCATGTCTCTACTAAGAAAGGAGTATCACAAGATGAGAATGATTGCTGTTGTAATGTAGTTTGGCTGATACAAAATGTTTCATTGGTGTTTTCCACTCAACAGCAGAGGCCTTTTCCTTCTGCACATAGGCAAGGATGTTACCATACTGTAAGATGCAGAGTTATATGCTTACCTAAATGCCCTCATTCTAGTGGATTTTCACTGTATGTATGAAAGGAAAGAGCAGCAAAATAATATGATCATCTTTACTCCCAGCTAATGTGACCCAGGAGTAGAATTTTCAATTTTGTCCACAGTTCTCTGCTCAGTACAAAAAATCAAAAACCAGGGAAGGATATGGTAAGAACTTTCCAGTCATATCAACAGAAAGAACATCAAATGTTCTCTAAAATCACTGGGGGAAAGGCGACAAGAAGGAGTCACCTTATTTTGGCTGGCACTGAGAAAGAATTTTCAAACTGTCAAAGTGAGAACAGTTAAAAAAAAAAAACAACAGCTCAGCAGGCATTCACTAGTGAATGGCTGAATGGCTTAGGTATGCCTGATCATACCTTAATGCAGGGTCTTATACCATTGTCTTCTCCAGCCCTCATCTAGGATTCTAGAGGCAGTTAAAACTCTGCAAGGCTTTTCTCACTTCCTGCTGTCCTTGAATCCCTGACTAGGCAAAGACTTGATAACATCACTGGATAATATCTGTGCCTGCACTGGATACTGGGATGCATCCACCCTCTTGTCTCCTGAGACATGACTCACTCACGAAATGCGTTTCATCAAAACGGCTTCACCTTCTGCCCCATGAAGTCACTGATGGCACAAGAAGATTCTATTCTCTTGTGACCAGAAGAAAAAAACATCCAGCCATAGTTTACAATGGTTATGTCAGTGTTATACACAATATTTTTGTTTTCCTCTTCTGATGGGCAGAGTGTTTATTCTTCTGCCAGCTGTATTCATTTAGCCTGTTATTCATGTACTTGGTTTCACCATGTGTGTATTTAACAGTTTGCAATGTGGAGGATGCACTCTTTAAACAGCTTTTCTCCACACACTTTGTCTTATGTGGGTCTATAGTTGTAATTATTAGAATCTGATTACATCACTCAGTGCTAAAATACTTTAAATTAGATTTATACCACAGATGGAACAGATTCAGAAATGATTTTGCAAATATTGTGAAAGTCATACAGTCCTAATTATCTGTTCAATATCTGCATCCGAACCTAGAAAACCTGAAAGGAAGACAATGAATATACATTCCAGAAGAAAATAAACCAAAATGTCAAGTACCATGCATTGAATGGGACAGAGATTAGCTGAGGATGTATTTCTTGGGACTTTTGTGTGAGGGTACACTGGGAATTATAAAAATGAGGGTTATTTTGGTTTTCAAAACGCATTAAAGAGACAGCCATCCTACTGGAACCAATGGAATCATTGACTAGTTTAAAGTGGCTTGAGCTCTCTCAATGATGTATGTGTTTTGACAAACCTGGATATTTGGTTAACATCATTTCCCTTTGACTGTCATTACACTTCTATTATATAATACTTGCAGCTAAACCAAAATGTTGACAGCAGTAATTACCACTGAATAGCAACATCTAAGTATGCATATAAATACTGAACAGGGGACAGTCATGGTGTTATAGAAGAATATTCCTATGAAGTTTGGCTCCTTTTACTTTTTATTTTAAGTTCTAATGAAGTTTAAGCAAGTTGAAAGGTACTAAAGTCTACTAAATTATTAAATGTCATGAACTCACCACATTTTCCACATCTCCTGTCCTGTTGGCAAGTTGACATTCTTCTGCGTGCCCATTGCAAAAGCAGCTTCCTCGGATGATCAGGTCATAAATAGCATAATGGGCAAATCTCTGAGGTTTCTCTACCAATCCCAAACCACGGCATGGACATTCCTGCCTTTTTAACAAAAGGAGGCGGAGGTTGGTGAGTTTCAGGAGATCTTGAGCCTCAGGACTATAGGGGTCTTCAATCTTGTTAGATGGAGTTAAGACACGATAGATCACCTGAAAGACAGAAGATCCACACTCAGGAGGAGATGTAGGAATCTGCATACACAGAAAACATCCTGAGATGATGTTCAGGAAAAAGTAATAGATCCTACTGAGAAGAATCTGCATTGACAGTTGTCTGGCTGTGACTGATCTCTGAGCATGAATGCAGAGTTACCAACCGGTGGCCCAGCAGCAGCACGTGACTGTAACTGCTTTCATCCCATTGTATGCGCAATAGGAAACCAAGGTTTATTGGCATTAATACAACAGTAATGCCATCCAAATTTCTCAAAGCATTTTAGGCACATGGCTCTACCACGAGTTCCAGAGTCAGGTAAACTAAGGCACTGAGGAGATCTGTGACGGAAGTGAGAACTGTGATCACACTTTTGGCATAGTCCCTTAGACCATGTACCAGAAAATACAAGTTGGCCTAGGGTGAGTAGGCATTGAGAGAAACCAGTTTTCAAGCAAAGGAAGCCAGTTTATTCATTGGAAGAAGAGAAATAGCTACACTGCAATGAGCTCACAGGACCGCAGGGCTTTGTGCGCACCAGCTGTCGGCAAGTCGTAACTTTGGGTTCTTTGGCCCTGTCTTGTAAGTGGTGACAGTCTCTGTCTGACTAACTCCATTAGGGGAGTGAAAGCTTTGTTTCCATATGGATTCCCTCTTTCCCTCTGGTTTATTTATTTATTTTTTGTTTCTTTCTTTCTTAGTTGGTGAACCAAACAATTTAAACGCTTGCAGCATATAAAATATTTCCTTTTGCTCATAGGATCCAGAAAAGAGCTTGTGGTACATGCTTGGAACATAATTCTGTTGGCTGTTGATGGCACGTGGGGAAATAAATCCCCTTAAATCAACAGAATCAGCTGCCAGGCTCTGCACAGAGCTACACCTGTCAGTAATGCAGTGAAGGCAGCGGTGCATTTCCCACCTGCCTGCAGCATTTTCTGTTTGGTTAGCTCTGTTCTTCCTTTTAATTCCCTCCTCTTGTACTGCCAGCTGCTCACAAAGCTACAGATAGCCGCACGTGGTGAGATCAGAGGTGTCTTGTTTGATAGAGCCGTGGGCAGTTTGCCCAGGCTGTGCAATGCAGGTGCCTACATTCCCCTGACCAAAGAAGCCATGACAAAATAGCCTAGGCCTTTCCACACTGAAGTCTACATTTCCCCAGTCAATGGAACCATAAGCAAATGACCTAGTCTGTTTTGTCCAGGTGCCCAGCATTCCCCTTATTGTTGGATTCACAGAACAAAGACCAAATCTCTTCTATCCAGCTCCCCTAATCCCAGGTTGTCTTTTCTTTTTGGTGGAAGCCTATTTTATGAACCTTGTCTCCTTCTTCCCAGTCCCTTGTGGGCCACACAGAGGTGTAGTGGTTTCTCAGAGTCCTGAGCACCTGGTGATGTACAAGCACAGATCCTCCTCCTGCATGGGTGAGGCAAGTCATCCAAGGCCAAGACAGTGAACTAAATAGAATTGTTCTGCAGAGCTGCTAAGGTCCAAGATCTCAAAGCATGTTAAAAGCTACCTACTGAGACATTAATGGCTAAAAGTCCTTGTGAAACTGTTTTAAATTGGCATGAAACAGAGGAGCCAAGGGGTAAAACAACTGTTTGATAACCAGTTTTTATAAGCTCCATTCTCACACCTGACTTTCATGTCTGTGGCATCTCTTCAGGAGAGTTGCTTTGGCATTTTGATATTCCCTTAGAACTATCAACGGTATTTGTGAGTAGAGATATTTATAGCTTGGATGTCCCATAGGAATTGCAACATTCTCTTAAGAAAAAAAGAGTATTCGATTCCAGATGAGGTACAAGAGTTTGCTTGTATGATTGGTTCATGATGTATTTCTGCCTGGAATAAGCTCAGTGGTGAGGCTGAGTTTGTTCATCCTTGTCTCACCCAAAGAAAGATTTGTTAAATGTTAAAGATCTGATTTGGGTGGCGTAACACTTGTGAAATCTTTTGGGAGTGGAAATTATTGATGTTCTTCTTGAATTCAACATTAAGAAGTTAGCTTTGAAACAACCAAAGATATTGAGGAGTTACTTAAAGATATTTTTAGTCAAGGGAATTAAAGCAGTTATGTTTTGCCAATTTGAGTCAGTTTAGGTGAGCTGCATTTTGCATGGAGGCAGCACAGTTTTAATTAGTATTTACATCAATTTAACAGAATTGTTTTATATATATATATAAAACTTTAAAATGGAATTTTCCTCTCTCTCTTCATTCTTAGATTAATAAATTTAGATTAAGTAAATAATAATGAAATAAAATTAATAAATTTAGATTATTAAACTTATATCTGTAAAATTCTCTTAGAATCACTAGTTGTGGATGTTCAATGCATGCAGAATTTTAAAAATAATAATAGGTCAAAGACAAGAGTTTGGCAGTCTCAACCATTTCTACATAAATGTTTGAAAGATCAGATTAGAAATAGATCCAAGTCTTAATGAACTCATAGACTCGTGAGCTGTGAGATGAGACACTCCTTATTTTTCACTGTATTGTTTGTTCTTTTGTTTATTTCACCAAGTTTTGTTTTGCTTTCTGAAGCCTCTGAAGGACACATGGACATCTGGCTTATGCCTTTTGCCTAGCTTGAGAAAAACACGATGCATTGTTCATCTCCCAGAGTTATCTTGCAAATTTGCAACTTCCATTATATTCAAGTAAAAAAGATTAAGACAATGTGATGAAAAAGAAATATGTTCTAATAATTAAGATGAAAGCTCTGAAGAGCGCTTCCCAGTGATGTTCACCATAAGGCTATTTCTCGTTTGAGTAAATATCTGTCTGGTATCAGCTCCATGGAAGTTCCATTCTTTTTTTTTTCTTTTTTTTCTGCTGTACCAGATTGTTCTGATACCCCCCAGCCATTTCTCTTAGCATCAGTGTGTCGTTTTCATAAAAGAAGCATTAACTACAGAAGCAAATGTTGACAACTAAGTCTGTTAAGGGCTGAACAACTTAGGCACACCCTAGAAATATTTCAGTTTCCATAGAAATGTGTGATGCACCTTTATAGGCTCAACCCTCGGTGGAAATACATCCTAGATCCTGAGTTTCTCTTATAATCAGGGGCTGACACTGGAGCTGAATGCTGAGTAGGGCATTCATGCTTATCAGCATATCTGCTATCAAGCGCATATTTGTCATTCTCATTTTCAAAAGTCAATCAGCTACGCCTCAAAAAGATGATCACTACCCTGTCCTCTCCTGACCTTTCTAAGAGCAAGGAAGTTTGGAGAATGCTGTACATGTGCAAAGCTAAAAGTGATAGCCACTGTTAAAGGTCTGGTTTTGCTGTACACAAGTTGGCACAGCTTCACAGAGGGTGCTGTTTTATCCACAGTCAAGAGGTCATCTTCATTCCAGAGACAGTGTCTCAGATTTTTGATTTTTTGCCACATGTTTTGCTTCTCCATTCCTGATACAGATAATTCTGTTTTCTTAACCTGATCTTCCGGCCAGTATTAGTCAGAAAAGATGTGGACACAACAAAGGTTCCCCCTTGCAAGCTTATAGCCTAAGGTCAAGGAATGTGAGACACAAATGGAAGGGAGAGCCAACGCATGGGCTCCTACAAAAGAAGATCCTTGTGCAGAACAAGAATTTGGTATTACAAATCATCCTTAAGCTATGCTGATCATGTTGCACACAATCAGGTTAATGAGGTCAGAAATGTCTGCGTGCTTATACTAGGCGCATCAGAAGGAAGCTGCAATAAAAACTCTCATCAGTCCTAAATCCTCTTTATTAAGAGATTTTCATGTGAGTTGATTTTGCTCATAAAGGAATACTAAACAACTGTGTCTCAGAATTTTTCCTACCCAGTGGCAAATGTCCTCTGATCTATTTGATGGAGCCTCTTGACTGAAATTCTTCCATCTTGTGGAACAGTAGACTTTACTGCACAAGTAGTCTTTTTTTCCTATTTTGATACAGTCTGAAGCACAAAGAAAGTCTAGGTATTCTCTTAGCCATCAGAAAGCTCATTCCAGTGATTCATGGAATAGAGTTTCTTAGTCCACACCCGCCACTCTTCTGTCCTTCTGAAGAATAAAACCTAGTAGCCAGTATAGAATCTATCATTTCTTTGTTAAAGAAATAATTGTGCATTTGATTTTTAAAAGGTATCTGACATAGGTAAACCCAGCTACTTTCAATACAGTGGTGTCTTGAATTCATTCTGTGTTTTCCAAAACAGAAGAGGCCAATATCCCTTTAATTTACATCTGCTTTGAGGTTATTCCAGTAATGCAGTCAGTGTGGCATTAATATTAATATTTAGGCATTGCTGCCAATATGATGATGAGAAAGACTGCACAATCAGAGTTACAGACAGACAAATCTGAAGATGCAGGCAGACTTTTTTCTCTTCCTCAAACCAAATGTTTCCTGTAGCTTCAAGTTATCTGGAGATATATAGCTCTACATCTATGGCAAGTGCAGTGTCTTCCATCAAGTCAGAAAATGTACTTGGAGTGCAAAATCTAGTCTGCTGGGCACAAAAAACTTCAGTTTACAGTCTGTGTACAGGGAGTGGACAACATTCTCTCTCTTCTACACAACATCACATTACATGAGGATCTGAGAACACTTCCTTGCTCGCACACAGCGCAGTGTCCTTTTTCATTATGAGAAAATATATTTGCTCTGAAATGGCAAAGGGGGACATGAGGAATTCTGTGATGCAGACAGCTCTACTGGGACCAAGACTGAGAACAAGGGTCTCATTTCACTCTTCTGTCATTGAAAGTTCAACACTGAATGGATGGGAGAGCATCCATTTCTCCTCAGTGGAGCCACTTACATCTTTAGTCCTTGGCTGAAACCTCACACATGAAAAGAACTAGTAAAGGGTGTAGTCTCACCATGACGGTGACATGTGAGTAACAACAGAGCTAACATAAGTGCTGTTTAGCCAGGAGTTCAAAAGTTAAACAGTGAATTTCTAAGATCTGTAGATCTAGACAAGATTTTTTTTCACAGTTGAGACTTTAATAAAGTCATGGCTGGAACTTCACTGAGCTTCTATAACACAGGATGAGAAGAAAAAATGATTTGATGTCTGCTGCCTATTATGTCAGGAAATGTAGAAGCAATGCTCAGAATGCTATTGTGCCTTCCTGGCTGGTTTGCAAGGTGCCAAATGTCTCTGCAATGGCTCATTAAAAACCAGGTCAGGGCAGGACACTTGGTGCCCTCCTGAATTCAGCTGCACGGATGGGAATCCTGGACTGGTCTCACGTCAGTTCAAATTCCCTTCAGACACAACTACTTGAGCCCCTTAATTCTTCCTCCAGGGAAGCAAGGCCTGGCAGTGCTATCTGTTTGTTTACACTGCTGGTGTTAACTGCTTCCTCTCAACTTGCCTCTGCATTTTATCTCCTCTACAGTTCAAGTTAAACGAAATGCTGAACAGACGGCCCTAGTCATAACAACTAGGTACTTACTTTCAGGAGTGACTAATCCCTCCTGGAATCTTTTCCGGCTGAAAGTCAGAAAAAAACATCATGCAACTTTTAGAGGACAGCCCTGATGACGGACAGTTCACTGCAGTGCAAGACCCTGCCCTGGCGTCTTAGCTACCAGGAATTCAACCTTATGATGCGCTGAGCACCTTTCTTTTTAGTGACCCGCTGCTGTATGAGATCAGACTTTTAGAAGTCACTGAAGCCTTAGTGGTGACCTCTTGAATTATTGATGTTGCCACTTAATGAGGTATGTGTGGGAGGGGAAGGGGGATCCTTCATTGTTTATCAAAAGGTTTGGCATGTATACAGTAAAAGAAAAGCCTGAGAAAAGACAGCAAAAATTGTAGGTGGTTGGAACAGGATCACAAACATTCCACATAGAGCCCTGGCCCTCTCCTGGTTTGGTGTCTGTGTGCAGGTGGTTCCCCTCTACAGTAATTGCTTCTCAGGGAGGCCCTGTGGATAGGAAAAGGCAGCGGAGATCCACAGTGTCCACACAGAGGTGAAGATCTTTCATGGGGTTGGCTGTAGCTTTTAACAGCCTGGTGGCTTTTGAAGCAGACAGAACTGCATCCCATCACACCATGTCTTGATCTGACACTCACAGAGTGTGTATTGAAGAGTGACTAAAGTCTTTTAGCTACAAAGCAAGTCCATTCATCTTTGATAAAAGACACTGCTGGGGACTTCTGTCCTTAAAGAGGTCACCACAGGCTACAAAATGGAGAATGAACAGGTCTTCTGCACAAGGCACATTTAACATGTTGCCATAGAAACCAGTTACCTAATTCAGCCATACACAATTCTTCTAGCCCCCCAGTGAATTCCAGTAATGGGTTTATTATATCACACTTCATTGGTGTCATCTGTCACACAGACATTCACATAAATGAATCAGCCTTTGATTTAAAACTACCCTCCACTAGCCAGACCCAATAGTAGAAGGGTCTTCTTTTGGATCTTGTGGTTATAAGCAGGTCAGTGTCAGTGTTATACCCAGCTTTGCATGCTAATGTCTTCCTTTCATGCATACATCATCGCCAATGGAAGAGAACATTTGTTTTCATTTCCTGATATTTCAGTTTATGAAAAACGTGCTCTTAATTTCTCAGATCCTTGACTGCACATGCTGTCAGGATGCAGGTTGAAACATTTTGGTCCCTATTTCCCCCAGCTGGTATTTGAACTGTAAGTCACACTAACAACTCATACGATGTTGTGGTCATTTCTCCTTTTGTTTGGGCCAGAGTTTTTATTTGTGTTTGACCTGAAGGTTCATTTTAGGCTTCAGCCTCATCTGTAACCCAGAGAAACTGGAGGCTCCACTGTGCTACCTCAACTAACACACCACTTCCTTGGAAGGGAAGACGCCATAACATGCATATTGGGTTATGATAAGCAAATGGGACAGACAAAAGGGCTTGATTTTTAAAACCAGTTTGACTGCTGTACCCCTAATTAACTTGACTTATCGAGGCATGATTTGAACCCTTGACATGATGCTTGGAGCCAGCTGTCAGTGTGAGCTGGCCCTGACTCAGCTACAATTTGGAGACAAAGATGAAAAGTTGTATTGGAACTGGCAAAGGCCTGTGGATACACAGGTTTTTGGCATACTCAGTAAAAACAAGGACTTCTAGTGAAGAGTGGCAAGACACCAATGTATCATGCTCAAGTGGCTTGCAGATCAAGACCAATGAAACAAAATGCTTGCAGGGATTGGAACATGCTTTGTAGTTTGTTTGCTGCAATTCAAAACATATTGTATATAGTATTACAAACAAGCAATTAAGAAAGCTACATGTCTAGTGCTTCTCCTAGTAAATGGTAGGGCCACTATGCTGAACTGGCAAAGTTTAAATGAATGGGTGTCAGGCCCACTATTCACTTTCAGATTTCAGCATTAGATGACTTTGGGTGATTACCTTACCAGTATAAAAATGATCTATGAAGTACATAACATTGTTGAGGATGTGTACAAACACAACATCTAGTGGACACTGCTGAATAAGCTAGAGAAGTAGAGGGTTCTTATTAACATTAATGGCAACAGTGAATGAGGAAGGAATAGTTGGCCAAAAACTGAGTTTGAAAACTGGATCTCCAGAACTGGAGCAGGAAGTTTGTAAGACAACCATAACTAATGAGCTAATAGTGTGGGTTTCATTGTGGCTAAGAAACAAATGTCCAGATTGATGTCCTGTGAATTCAGCCAATGGAGATTCTTATTGGAAGAGATAGACCACATGAAGCAAATGTTTTGTAGGCAACTGGTAGAGAATAAATTGCTCTAAGATCTGAAAGTATCAATACACTTATGGTTTTATTTTGCCAGAAGAATTAAGATGGGGAGACCCAAGATCTGAGATTCTAGCTGCAAGAGTGCAGGAGCAAGGAATATAATAAATGTTGGAGTAAATGAAAACTGCAAAAGGGTCATTAAGAAGTCATCTCCTTGCATTTCTACAGCATTTGTTCCCCAAAGCATGACACCATCTGTCTCAGCTTTGCCTCATGTGAGGTGGAGATGTGTGACCCTAACAAAAAGTGAAAGATAAAAGGATAATTTTCAAGAGAGGGGGTGCAGCTTAATTTAATGATGCATTGTGGGTTTTTGTGACATAGTAACATCACCCACCTCAATGTATTTTGCTTCCATTCTAACCTCCTTGAAGTTTCTCTCCTGCCAAGTTTTCTGTTATGCTCCCAGCCTCCTTCTGTGGTCCTGAAGGATCACCAGAGAGTGCTGATGCAGGGATACCCATCTCAACTTATAGATGCATGTAAGTTACTGCAACTCTACCACCTTCTCTGTTCCCACCTACATTCTCAGTCCTGGATGCCAACTGAACAGAAGTCTTTTTCTATGATGTGTTGAACTTAAGTGTTAGTAAGCAATCCGCTTTTTCAATTCCTTTTGTACCCTGTTAGAAAGGAATTTGCATCTCTTCTGAAAGTGCATAGAACAATGCCCAAGAAAAACCTGACTGTTATGCAGTAGAAGTGACTTTGACTCTCTCAGTGGAGAAAACTGACATATATATCAGGCCATTAATTAGCATTTAAGTTGAAAACAATTTTGATCATTTCAGAAATGTCAGCTTGTGATGTGAGCTCCTCAGTTCTCCAAGGCTTATCCAACATCAGTAACTGGATAGCTCAGAGTGACAGTAAAAAGAAGCAGAGAACACTGCAGAAAGTATTGGTGGGGATTCAGCTTCAATCCACCTCGGTTATGAGTCAGTGCTCAAGGGGATGTGCTGGTGATATCTGTAATATCTTTACAGTAAGTTGTAAAATTGAGGTTCTAAGATGCACAGGCAAAGCTCCCTTGAGACTTGGAAGAGTAGCAGTGTCACTCAGGCAAATTTGATCAGGTATAATTTTAAATAACCAGGCTCTGGCTTCTTACATATTCATTCACGAGCGCATCTGTGGTGTCGTATTGCTGACCTGAAAAGTCTAGTGCTCTTTTTCATAGCAGCATTTCATGGATTGGCTAAGAGGTCTCTGAAAAGTCTATCCAGAACCTTCGAATCTGTTTGCGTTTATTTGCTGTGAAACAGTATTTGTCTTGCTCTCTGTTAAGTTGCTGCACAGATGCTTGTGTGCTGCTTTGAAACTTCAACTCTCCATCCCATGGAGGAAGTGACCTCTGCATGTATTCAATTCCTGTAACAATTCATGAAAGCATTTGGAAGCTCTGCAGGGGTATGACCTGTACCCATACAAATGTTCTACTGTTACTGTTGTTTTCTAACATCTACCATTACAGTAGAGATTGATTAAGCGTGCACATATTCATTTCAGTGTGGTTGCTGCCTGAGTTGAAAGAATCATTTTGACACCTGTAATCACAAAGGCTTGTGTTAGATGAATGTTTTATTATTTGATTTTCTGCCAGCCAGCTCTCAGATTTGTTTTAGCAGCAACACATGGTCTTAATGATATTCCCCAAGGTTAAGCAAGCATGAAAACCAACATAGTGCAGGGCAACAAGGAGATACTGTATAGAGAAGGAAGAGTAGAAGAGTTGTTTTTTGTTTAAGGCCAAGCCATTTGTCTCAAACCCTGGATTCTACTCTTTATTCCACCAGAATTGTCTTGTTCTACCACAAACCACTTCACCTTTCTGAGCTAGTCTTTCCCCATCTGTGAAATGACAGCGGGACCCTTAATGTGTGCTGAAGATCATTAAGTAGATCCTGAAAAGTACTTCCAGATTTTCAACTGGAAGGCACGAAAGAATGGAAAATCATAATATCTGTCTAGATTCTGTATTGACGTGGCAAACTGCAATCTCTCAACAGGAGACATTTGGATGTATTTGACTTAAATGTATTCTAATTACTGACTAGCAGAATTACTACTCCAGGAACAAGACAGTAGTTATATGATTTGCTCCAGATTTCTAATACACAGAGATGTTTCCCAGCTTTGTTGCACAAAGATTAACTCAGTCTCTCCTTACTGCTGTTTTTTCAGGTCTCAGGTATAGCACACTAATATTTCTTCTGAAAGCTATTGGGATTGTTTGCCTCACACCTGAGCTTAATTTACAGTGTAGTATTAATGCCAAACCTGTGTGATCAATTCCAGACATGGAAACCAAAGGACTGTGACTTCTCTAAGGAAGAGAGAAGGAAGTGAAAGTACTCCAGTCTCTGGCGGTGTTATAGGAACATCTCAAAATCTCCATGTGTGCATTTCTGTCTCCTCTAAAGAAAGACATCAATCATATTAACCTTCCTCCCATCTAAATTGCTTTGAGATTAATGAGTGAAAAGGGTTATAATTAAACCAGGTATCTGATAATGTCAGTAATATTCTTCTTGGGAATTTTTCAGAGCAGTTGTATACTTATTTTAGAGGAAAGCACTCTGCATATTTAATCAGAATATTCATACCAAAGGAGGACCCCTTCCCCCAGTTGAATAGTGAAACGTGCCTACTCAATCCCCCTTCCTGTTTCTTTCATTTCTGGGGTTTATGGCTAGATACAGTGTGAGCTGATACCCCCAGCAGGAATGGTTGCATTAAATGTATAGGGAAAGATGTATTTGAACTATATGGGGCATTTTGTATGGAAAAAAAAAAGACAATTCAAAGCTTACAGGATGCAGCTGATGTCACCCTAAAGGTGAAAAACAGTTTGGATAAATCAGGCTCTACCAGTGTAGAATTTTACTTCTGTTATTGTCATCTGCATTGTAAAAATAGGGAATGTTAATCCTATCCTCTGCAATGCTCATAAAAGGAATTTGTTAAGGATTTCCATTCATTTTCATTGATATATCATTTCTCTTTTTCTTTCCCTTTATTTCTTTAGGATTAAGCTTTTGAGGAGGGCCTACTGTTCTCAGCTTACATGCACAGTATCTCTCTGAGCACATACTCTGCAACTTTCACCAGTCTTGAGCTGTTTGACATTAAGCTTTGTCCAAACCTCAGTTATCGCTTACCTCTCCTCTGGTACAGGGTACTGCGTCTGAATATCTGGAAGTGCACATGGAGCCCTCCTCAGCGAGGTCATCCTGGAGCCCAAAAGTCGCTGTACAGTTGACAGAGAAATATTTGTAGGGCCTCCATGTCTGCCCATAGTCCTGAGACCTTTCCAACACCATCGCAGCTGGGCGAGGTGACTTGAACACAGCAATGACATGTGTTAGGTAGAACTCCGTTTCAAAGTCCAGCCTAATTTCTTCCCTGTGCACCCCTTGGGCAGACTGCCACCAGGACACTGGGTTTGCGAAGAAATCATCCGTCATGTCGGCAGGGAGATGGGAGTTATCAGGCTGGTTGGCATTGCACTTGGTGCAGCGAGGCTGCCCACAGCCATGGGAGGCTGGATGGAGGAGATTTTGGTCTGGGTAGGAGCAGTATAGCTCTGTGCTGTTCTGCCCGCATGTGGTGAGAGTGACGGGCGTCCTCCCAGTGGCGAGGTTTCCCACAGGAGGGTTGCAGGAACGGCCACTGCAGCGGAAGGCTCGTAGCCTCTCAGGATCTGAAAGACAGACAACAGAAACAACACTAAGCCTGACTTGGAAACTGAGGTATTAGAGAGCAGCCTTTACCCATAAGACACTTGAAAGTCTTTGATACCTGTCGAAAATGCAGTTGCATTAGTCTATTAAGTTATGTATTTAACTATCTTTTGTTTTCTTACTCTCACTCTAGTACAGCTGCTTATCTGAGGACTGACTCTATGCAATGCATTTGTTTTCACTGTAATCAGACAGGAAAACTAAACTGTACTCTACACAATAGATACATTAAAAAAGAGATGATTCCTGCCCCCAAAATTACAGACGCTATTTACACAAACACATGAAGAAAGCATTTATCTCTATAGCTATGTGTTACTGACCAAACATTGAGAGGTGCTGAATTTCTCACACTCCTACTGAGATCAGGTGAAGCTGCTAATACTTGGCAGAGCTGAAAATCAAGTCTCGCTTTAGTTTAAACACCTTGACATGGAGATAGGTGAATATACTCTAATTGCCAAATTTGCCAATACTGGCAAGAAAGGTTTTGGTATTTTCAATGTATGCATTTACTCATTTCTATATTAAGAAAGGGCTGAGATAACTACAAATCCTGATATTGTTTGGATATTAGTGTTTTGTGACGCTAGATTTACAGGTCAGTCTCAAAATATTATTTCCAAACTGGAGTAAACTGCATCTGTAATAACATACAGTGTTCTCCTTGCAACTTAACAGTCTAGAAGGATTTAAAGTCTGACCTTGCAAAGTCATAAATCTAATCCAAGAGGTCGCAAATCAGATGACTCAATATAAGTCCTACAGGAAATGACCCTTCCAATGAAACGTAGAATGACCATAAGCACTGGCTAATGTAGGAGCAGTTCAAAAGTCAGCTATTCAAGATTCTAGCTGAAATTTTAAAATCCCTACTCAGTTTATACTTGGTCTTTCCTCAGGCAAAATAAAATTTCAAATCTGGCTAGGCCAAAGAAAATACTTTTTAATTCATTCTTATAAAAATTACTCAAATCATAAATGTATTTGGGTGAAACTGATGCTCTGCTTTCCCAGAAGATTGTCTAAGGTGACAAAATGCATCCAGTCTGCATGGTTTTGCTTCTGAGTTGCTTCTGTTCTCAGTTCCATAGCAACAGTTCTGCACAGTCCAGAAGAGCAGGGAATAAACATTATTTTGGAAAACATATATTAAGTATTGCAGCCTTCCAGTACTCAAAAGGACCTCCTCAGTCCCACCACCACTGCCAGCACAGAGATGAATTTTCATGGGAAAGGGCTTTCAGAAGTCAGCTTGAAAGAAAGGACATAAGATGATGATGTTGATTCTATCAGTTCTGCTCATTGCTCCTCATCTTCAACTGAGCAGTTGGTTCTTAGCGCTACTGGAGGTCCTCCACCAAGCCCTCACACCATCCTGACTGCTTGATGACCATTTCAATGTATTTTCTTTCTGATTGTAAACTTCTTATTCTATCTGAGGCTAGTAGAGGTTCAGGAGAATATCAGGAGGCTCAGAGATTTTATCTGGAAGGTAGCTTGCAATTTCTCTGAGTCTTTTGTTACATTAGAAAGGCCTCAGGTTTCCCAAGAAGTATATTTAGAGCTTTCTTCTTTTTGCAGAACAATTGACATTCCAAACCCTTCTGCTCCAGAGAGTAAATGTCACTGAGTCATGCAGAGTTCCTAAAATAAAGGTAAATCCATCTTGCAGGTCAGCAGAAATGTAACGACCTGCAACTGCAATGCCTCAAGAAGGTCTTTGCAAGTGGCACTTAGACACCCACCTAACCTAGCCTGACTTGTTCATGTCTAAACTGTTCGGTAAAAATTACTGGGAATAAGGAAGACACAACAATTTCTATGTTTATAGTAAATTGATAGTAAATGATTTTGCTCATTTTGCTCAGTGCAGTGGAAAGGTATCATCTTTGCCTCCAGAGAATTTTAGTGGGACCAAACTTATAGCTGAGTTTTGAACAAGCATTAGCTCTGGAATAATCTGGTGTCCAGACTGCTTAGTTTTGACCAAGAGCAGATTCACATTACAAACATTATTGGGTTATAGATTAATATGCCATATAATTAAAAGAAAGTCCATCTTTGTTTGTGCATCGCACTATGGATGCTTTCACAAAGGAAATGGTATGCTGGAGTTGTAAATATAAGAAGTTGCATAAGGGAAGCTTTGCAGACAACAGTGTGAGAAAGCAAAAAGAGAATGGCTGCTTTTTGTAATCCCCATAAATTGACTATCAGTCTTGTATTAATTTTTTCAGCTGAACCTGGAAAAGGAGGAAGAATGTGGTTATATTTCTGAACAACAGTCACAAGAAGGTTTATCTGTGCTGCCTGTTAATGCAGCCACGTCAATAAACAGTTCCTGTTCAAAAAGCAATGTCATTAGAAAAATGGGAGAAGAGCATCATGTAAATTAGCAGAAGGGAGTTTGAGAGAAGGAGAGATGTTGGACAACAAAATCTGCAGTCGATTAAAAGCTTTGTATTTAAAGAAATCAATTGGCAGAACATTGCTTGGCTATGAGGATGGTGCAGCCTTTCCACCACTCACTGATTCTGTGGAAACAACATGAAATTGTGGAATTTGGACAGGGATGGGGGACTGCTGCAGAAGAGAATCAGCAGCCTGGCAAAATGAGCAACTAATCCCCAAAGGGCTCACTGAGTAATTCTTAAAAACTTAACAGTTTGATTGTACATGGGCAGTGACTGTTATTGAAGTTGATTAGCTTTTCCTTCATGATGGGCTGCTTGGCTCCATTAATGATATCATTAGTTTGTCTGTCTCTTTCTGCTCTTTCAGAGCTCTGTGGTAGAATGGCAGGTCAGTGGCACTAGGCATATGTTCTAAGAGTGGTGTTATCCGATGATTAGGGAGCCATACATTTCAAGGGAGATCACACTAGTGGTATGACTGGGACATTATTTCAAACAGAGGTCTCTTACTTTGGAGCCTTGTAGCTTTATGGGTATTAATTAAAAACATGTTCAATCGTTTTTTAAATGGTTGGTTTTTTTACCCTCTGTTGGATATCCAACAGGAGAAAGGTCACATTAGCATCTGAGTCAAAGCCTGATGACATGGCTGGAAAGGTGCCTAATATTTTCTTGTGATTTGAATTTGGATTTTTATTTCTTTTCCATATGCAAAAGTCAAGGTTGTGTGTGTTTGAGTCACTTACAGTGAGACAGGAGAGCAACTATCACAGTCCTGAGTAGAATGTGAACACTAACATCTTTGGGCATCTTCTGCAAAGACTTTGATGGAGCATTTTGGCATCCGTGTCCAACCTAGATTTCCCTTGTTCTACATCTGGTTAACTTCTTAATAAGCAATAACTTTTAAATGGTATTCTAAAGCTAACCATCCCAGGGACATGAGTTGCTCAAGTTTTCATTAATCTAACCTCAGTTCTCAATGCTGGTTACAACAGAAGTGCTACAACCCTTTGGTTTGTCTGAGGCCAACACGCAGTGAGTTTGGCAAGCTGTCATGCAGGAGTTTTCAAGCTGCTGCAGAGTTTCTGTGAGCTCAATAAAGCCCTCCACCTGCATAAAGCCTAGGTGACTCCTCCAGCCTAACTACCCCTTTGCATTGTATTTAAAGATCTAAGGACCCAATCTTGACAACTGTGACTGTCTTCTCTGCACACAGATGGCAGAAGGCAAATACAGCTCTTCCCACAAATACTGTACTCCATGCATTCCCCACGACTGCCTAGCAATTTGTTTCACTTCTGACCAGGATGGACCAACTATAGTGCTGAAAATGGAATTGACTGCATGGACCAATGAAATATGTCAAAGACATACCTCTCTGCACACCTGTCTGCTCAGGGAAAGGCTGCAATTGTTTCAGCAGATAGGCTAAATACGGTCAGAGACAACCTTAGTCTAAGCAATGCTGATTCTGCCTCTGGTAGGACCTGTTAAGACTGAAAGTTAATTCAAGATTTTTACCTTGCTTCTTTAAAAAAAAAAAAAACAACAGAAAGAATCAAGAAAAGAATTAAAAATGAACAGGTAGCCCTTGTGCTTTCACAAGCTGGTAGTTTGTGCAACCTTTTGACCAAGCAATGTATATTTATTTAAAGTGATTGTTAATCCTTAGTGTCATCACCTTCAATATCCAATTATTTTGCCATTAATCTCCCTGTCCTAACACCATTATTCTGAGAGTGTTTAGCTCCATACAGAATGCATCCACTCCCCTTCATCTCACTTTCCAAGCAGTCAGCTGTGGGCTGCATTTCCTCGGAGATTCATTTTCACTTTGTGAATTGGATGCAGAGCAAGTTCAGCTTGGTTCATAACAAGCTGCTTGCTACAAAAGCACCAGCAAGTTTACAAGACATCTCTGTAACCCTTCTGTGCTGTGTGTCAACATAGGTATATTATAGGGAAAGTCCCAGCCTGGGAAACTAATGAATGCCCAGGGGAAGTCACTAAGAGCACAAAGGTACCACGTTCTCCCTCCAACCATTCCCTGCAATGCTGTGATAGCCAAACTTTTTCCCAAGTGAGTCACAAGAGGATCTGGCAGCATTGTAAATTTAAGAGCTGTTCTCAGTTTTTACAAAAATAACTCTTGCAGTTATGGAAACCTAATGTCTATGTCATCAAAGAGGTTCTAACTAAGCCATAAGCTGAGCTGAAAGCCACCTGATCTGCCTTTGACTTTCAGAAGCCTGCATGACATCTGAACACTTCAGTCACTTTAAAATCACCACGAGGAGTGTTGAACCTGTCCCAGTACTCTGAGTGCACAGGTGGAATTTAAACCACCAAGATTTTTTGCCTTACAGAAACAGAGTTCCCAAACCACTATCCTAATGGGATGTCACCAAAGACGTATTGTTTTATCAATGCTTGCTTATATTTTTCTCATCTGACCTGCACAATTCTTCCCTTTTAACCTTAAAGATGTGTTAAACCATAGGAAGAAGAAAACAATCTAATGCTTTGCTTCCTTTCCCTTAAGGAATTAGTCTCCATCATAATCCAGTTATTTGTAGAGCCCTATGTAAATGCCAGTACAGCTACACCATTCCCATACGTGCTCATTTGTACACCCACATATACGCACACAAATTACCACTTCTCCTTCTGTCCTAGTTGTTTGTTTATTTTTCTCTAATGCTAATTTAATCTTATCCACTGCATGTTAACTATCAAAGCAAGGAATACACTGAATGAATGGGCTGCCTTGAATTAATAGTAATTCAGTGTCTCTGACTTTTAATGATGCAAAATGAAGTTAACAGATAAAAATTCAGAGTGGTGCTGTCCAAGGATCTTGTCATTTTATTCTTGTCCTGCCTAGGAAGGCAGTGTTTCTTCCTCAAAACAAACATCCAGCATATCTCAATCCATCCACCTCTTTCTTCTCTTTTATTTTTCTTCCATCACAAAAATCATACATTTTTTTTTTTCTTTTGAAAATATATGAAACAGTACTTTTATTGATGAGACTGAGCTATAAAGCAGTGTATTGCAGGGAGTAAGAAGCATTTGTATGCACTGACCAGCCCAGATTCCTTGCAAAATTCAATCTAAATAATCATTTAGACATAAAAAAATTACCATGCTTCCCAGATTTGATTTCTATTCCCTTGCCCAGCTTAGGATAAATTGTTTCATGAATGGCAATATTGATTGATTTCACTTACCTGCTTCTCCATGGCCAGAAATAAAACATTCCAAGAACACAATCAGCATGATGCCTTGATGCTGCATGGCTGTCAGTAAAATATCTGTCCTCAACGATGCAAAAATAGCTGCAGTAATCTACAGGTTTGGTGCTTGCATGGCTTTTCTGTGTTTTCTTTCTTTCCTCCTGCTCACCTTCCCCTCAGTGTAGGGGTCAAGGCTGCTGCCTCATTCTTCTTGTTTTCCTTTGGATCTGGAGGCTTTTTTTTTCTTCTTCTTCTGTTTTTTTTTTTTTCCCCCTCAGGGCTCAGATGCCTTCTGGGTGTCACCCGTACATTGCTTCCAATAAATAAATAAATAACAGGGATTTTCGGAGCCTTCACCCCCCTCCTCGCAGCGGGCCGGGGCCGCTCACATCCCCGCTGCAGCGCCGGGGATGCACCATGGGGAGCTGATGCGGCGCGGAGAGAGAGCTCGGTTCGCTCCGGGCTTTTGCGGCTCTTTGGATGCTATTTCGAAACTTTCATTTCTGCTCCTGGGTTTTGGCGGAGCTTCGTTTTGGCTCTGCCAGAGCCTCCCCTACCCCTCGCCCCTCCCGCTGCCAGCCGGGGTGCCGATGGGGTCCGACCCCTGCTTTGTTAGCGGCTCTGCCCCGGTACCTTCTTCCCTTTGCTCCCTGCAGCAGAGGGTCATAAGAAGAAGAGAGTTGTAGGGGATTTTTTTTTTTGCTGTTGGTTGTTGGTTTTTTTTTCCTCGCTGAGCGATGATGAGAAGCAAGTGCTTCCTTGGCTCTTCTCTCTTTTTATTTTGCTTCGCTTTATTTTAGTTTATTTCCCTCCTCCCTCCGCTGTCACGGAAGCCGCTAGTTCCCCGCCTGCCAGGGATCCGCTTCACACAGCGAAGCGAGCGGAGGGGCTGAGGGGAAAACCCGACCCCGAAGGCGGCTCTGCGGGGCCGCGGGACCCCCCCGGCCGTGCCCGCTGCGGGGCTCCGGAGCGGTGCCCGGCGCCAGGGCGAGAGGGAAGCGAAGGGGCCGGAGGGCAGTCCTGGGGGCTCGGGTCCTTCCCTCCCTCCCTCCTAGGGCTGGGGAAGTCGTTCAAGTTTTCCCTCTGCCTCCCTTTCAGCCTCTAAAGCGCATCTCTAGATCCTAACGGGGCAGTTCTCTGGTCCTGTCTGGCTGCAAAGGGGATTATTGTAACATGTGATCTTCCTTTTGTGGATATGTGCTGCTTTTTTTTTTTTTTTTTTTTTTTTTTTAGGGTGGAGGAGGAGAATGGGTCGGTTCCGCACCTCCTCGCCGGTGCTGGGCTGCTCCTCGCTGCGCTCAGACACACGCGTCGTTCTGCAGCCGCATCTTCTCCTCCTCCTCCTCCTCCTCCTCCAAGAGCTGGGCTGTGCGTGTCCGCGTGTGCGTGTCCCCGTGTCCGTGCGCGTGTGTGCGGGGCGTGGGCAGCCCCTCAGCCCGCCCCGGCCGGTCCTGCCGTCCCTTGTCCCTGCAGCACCCTCTGCCCGCCCGCCCGGCACATGACAGCCGCCCTGCAGCGGGCACTGCCCGGCACCCCAATGGCGTGTAACCCAGAGGGGCGTGGGGACAGCGGGGTGGATTCGGGGTTTTTGTTGCTCGGGCGCTCACGTCGAGTTTCTTTCCGTCAACACAGATAGGAGCTGGGACAAGCCAGGCAGTGAGGGGAATTGTGATTTTCTGGGCTGTCTGCCCTTGTACCTCTGGCACGTCTGACTGCCCCTGGCAGCACAGATCCTGATCCTGAAGCTGGATTTCCCAGCCCTGAATTTTGTTGGAGTTGGTAACTCCCAACACAAAGCTCCCAGGGACCCAGAGAGCCTCCAGCACCGGGGGTTAAAGTACTCTAGTTCTAGTACTTGGCCCTATAAATAATGTTAATTCAGGGAGTGAGCCCCTCCCACACCTCCTGCAGCTTCATTCTCTTGTTCTGTGGTGGGTGCCCCATCCCTGGAGACATTCAAGATCTGGGGCTCCCAGCACTTGATTGAGCTGTAGATGTTCATCGCAGGGGGGATAGACTAGATGACCTTTAAGGGTCCCTTCCAACTCAAATGATTCCATGATTCTATGATTCTTCAGCTTGTAAGGCAGTGTAATAACGTTAAATTCTGCTTGATGTCACAGCTCAGTGGGAGTAGCTGAGGTTATTCTTCTGCCCATGTGTGCATAGGAGCAGACCTTAGAGGGATTTGCAAAATGAGGGTCATATAAAGAAGAGCAAGGAAAGATTTATTTGACTTTGGGGTGGACAGATTTACGTAAGGCATGGTTATTTAGCTATGTATTGAAGTAGATTTTTCTGACTTTGCCCTTATCTTCCTTTTTTAATGTGTTTCAAAATAAGAAAACCAAACTGAAAATATTGTGATAGGAAGGAGAATGTCCCCCTCCTTTTTGTCTTTGCCTTTTGTTTGAAAACAGTTAAAACGCTGCACCATCACAAAACACAATTCTCTGCCATCCATGACAGTACCCTTCAGAAGGTTTGAGTCTGCTGTGTGCTCGGCTCCCCTGGGATGTTCTGAGTTCTTTCAACTCCAGCATCTTCAGTGGGAGCTGGGGATGCACAGTATGTCCTAGAGCTAAGGCCAATGTGACATTAATGAGCTGTCATTTAATAACTGTGCTTTGTTGTCTTTGCTTGTCGATTGCTGCCTTTGTGGGAAAATGCAGTATTTCTTTTATTTCCAGAGCCTAGGCTCATTACTAACTGCAATGTTACTCCCAGATAGTTTCATCAGACTTGAACTACGGCACTTGAGAAAAATTCCCTGGCCGTAATTGTAGTTCCATGGATGTAATAAAGGTCAAGAAGCTCCTGTATAATTTATACAACAACTGAAAACGGGGAGTAAAGTTCATGATGCTCTTTAAGTGGGAAGTCAAAGTGAAGCATATTCATTTACTTCTGATGTCTGGACGGCAGCACCATAAGACTGTCCAGTTCTTGACTGCGGGTTATAAAAGTGCTTTAAAACTGAAAGCTTTCATTCCTCTTCCCTATTATTGCCTGTCTTGGGAAAACTCATACAAGAGCTTAATATTACTGAAATCTAGGCGTGCCTGTGAGCTAACAGGAGCTAATGGCAAAGAGGGAAATTTTGCTGTTATCCTTGACATCTGTTGTCCAGGGGACAGACACCTGGACGGCACCTGAGGAACAGCCCATACCTAGAGCGCTCAGACAGAGATTGTCCATCTTCGTGTGTGTCAACAGTGGCATGAAGAAGGGTTAGTTGTAGTTGGTTTCTCAGCCAGAGAAATGTAAAAACGCAATCCATGTGGTCTTGAGCAAGGTTTGTGCTGCAGAGCACGACTCCCTACGAGACTCTTTGGAACTGGATGATTGAGAAAGTGACCGACTGCTCTCATGGCTCAGTGCAGCTCCAGCTGCAAAGCACCCAGAGAGTAAACTGCAAAACTGTGAATCATTCATTTCGGGGGAGGACAGAAGAGCCAATGGCACAGCACAGATGGGGTAGGTGTGTCACCTGTGCTGCCTGCCCTCTGAGCTCCACAGGCATTTCCAAAACCAGAGGACGGGCTGTCATCTGTAGATCACCCCAGAGCAGGGTACATCTCAGTTGCTGAGCATTTTGCTTGCCTGCACCCCTTGTTCTCCACTCCTTGTGCCTCTCCACTTTGCCTTGCCTTTCCTCCTGTATTTCCGTAGCAGCCATGAGTAGCCTGAAGGAAATCTGTCGTGGCCTTCCTCTAAACCCTTTGCCTGAAAACAAAGGTCGGAGGGAAGGAATACCCCATGCACCTGTGAGAACCCCTAATCTCACTGCGCAGGAGAAAAAGGTAACGTGGGCTTTCACGAGGCTCACTTTTCTTCCTTTCCTAAATGCAGTGGGGAGCGGCATCAAATGCTTTTGTGAGCATGGGCGAATGTATTTATTTTTTGTGTTATAGTCTCAGTAATGGGACAAAATACTGGAAAATCTTCTGCTCGCTTTCTTTCTGTCTTTCTCCCTGAGTTGATTGATAGGAAGGAGATCTGCTGCACAACAGCTTGCATGACTTTAAATGGCTGAAGAGGCCTTAACATCAGTGCTATCAGTCCAGCATTGTTTTTTATGAATTTATGAAGGCTGTTGCAAAAACGCTGGGTATTTATGGGAGTGAATGCTAGTCCCTCAAATACAGTAAACATGAAATGTGGCAAATTGACATCTGGGTACAAATTACTTATCTGCATGTTTGCATAACGATCCAGAGATCATTTATTTTAACCAGTAGTCTGAAGCATCTGGAATTGAGACAAGTTTCTAAGGAATTGAGTTAATTATTTGTCTTACGTTGTGTAATTCTTTTCCAGTCTCTTTTTGTTTAAATAGTTTATGTACACACTAAAGTAATCATTGCAATATTTCATGCTAGAGATTTTTTAAAAATCTGCAGCAGAAAATAACGGTCAGTGGGTGGAGATCCTGAGGAATGGTGCTGGGGAGAGGATGCGGTGTGTTCCTTGGCTTGAAAGCCTGTGCTTCATCACATGTAATACTTGACAGTGTGACTTTCTGGTCAGAACACAGAAGTTCCTCACCCACACCAAGCTGCATGCAACTTTCTTGCCTTCGTGGGAGTTCCCCCTGGCATCAGCACTGAAATTCTTTCAAAGCCCATTTCCAGAAGCAGAGGAGAGCCCATTCTCTGGGTAGAGAGAGGAACAGCTGTGAGATATCTGAAGAGGATTTACTCCAATGTCAGGAGCATTTGTGGCAGAGGCATTCTGTGTGTGCCTGGGACAGCTCAGACAGATGGACGTGTGGCGAGTGAGCACGCAGAAAGGGGCTGTGGGGCTGGATGTGAAGATAAAGGAGATGGGGAGTGAACTTTGCTGCATGGCAACAGGTTGCCAAACATCCCCATTTTTTTCCCTGTCTTTGCTCAATCATTTTTCCCCATGAGAAGTGTACTGTACCACAAGGAAGCCCGTATTGCAGAACAGGAGATGGTATCTCTCTCAGAGCAATGCCAGACCTTACTGTCCACCTGAAGAAACGCTGGTAATGACAAAGCCCTCACTGCCTATATGGAAACCAGGATTGAATGCCCCCAAAACATAGCAAGGAGACAGCGGTAGGCTGCTATTCTGGACCCAGCCAACTGTCTTACATCCTACCCTCAGCTCTCCTTATCTGCCACATGTGATAAAAGGTCATGCTGGCTGGGTTTTTTATTAGCCTGTTAAAAATTTAAAAGCTTCCTTTCTGATTTATTTTACTCTTAATCCTCCACCTTCAACTCTTAACAGGGTTTGAGGCTCAGCTGGTATTTATTTTATATCTGAGAGGCTGAATCTCCTTTTTAAGAAGTGTTTCGTGCTTAGGAAAGGTGGTCTGTCTACAAGGTGGTTTTAAAGTCTTGAGACAGGCTTCCAGATCTTGTTGCCATTGCGTAATACTGACTGACCATACAGTGAGGCTTGTCTTTATGTACAACACTGTGTTCATTTTCTAATCGAAGCGCTCATGGAAGTGAAGTTAATAATGCTCTGCTAATTTCCTCAGACTAAGGATCTGTCCCTCTGTTCACATGCCTTCATTCCAATTTGACTCTTTTTTACAATAATAATGCTTAGCACTGCTCATTTTTTATTTTCTTGGGCTTCCTTTTTTGGCTACAATAGAAATCCTGTAAGCGCGATTTATAAATTTCTGCATGTTTTGGGGCCTGCTGAAGAGACATACAATGCTTCCTGTCATATCAACTTTAATCTCTTTGGATAAATCAAGCCATTTCTCAGAACTGATTTTTGTTTATGTTTCCTGAGTCGTCTTCCTTCTGCATTCTTTGCCTGAGGCCTGCAGCAGCCACATCCTCTCCCTTTCCTTCTATGGCTCAGGAAACCTCAGTTTTCTGTTTCTCAGCCTCCGTATCTTTATGTAAATACACTGCAAGGAAAATAGCCCTAAAATATTATGAGTGGTGCATCTTTTGCAGAACAAGGACACTGCATTCTTGGTACTCATTGACATTCTATTAAAGCTGGTGCAACTTGGGAAGAATGCATACTTCTCAGTGTTGCAAAGAATCAGAAAAAATGCCTAGCCACGGGCCCCAGCCTATAGGCTGACTTGGCCTTGGACCTGCCTTGCCTTTCTGGGCTTGCCTGGTGAACTCTGGGCCATATCTGGTAACCATCGCCTGATGCTAACTTGCTTTCTTGGCTTCACCCCAGGCTTGGACATGACCATGATGAGCTGATTTTTCAGAGGTGCTGAGCAGACAGATGCTGCTCAGACTGCTGGCTGAGGAAGCTGCAAACAGGAACACCTACGTGTGAAATGCCTACAGTCTAATATCAGAGGGGAATGTGTCAGCTGCGGGTACAATTAATCTTAAAGATCACAACAGCATTTCATACAGTGCTTTAATGAAACTTGAGGACTAATGGCCTTGTGTTGCCTTTCCTTGAAAGCCCGATGATCAGTCTATTTGAATTTGCTCCTTAAGTGCCTTTCACAGGTTATCCAGTTTGCCTCAATAATGAATATGCAAAATTCTCCCTGATGCATATGCCAACTGCCTTTTCATGAAGCAGTCAGGCTCCATCTAAGCAATTTTAAGAGACCCAGTGCTGCTATTGAGAGACTGCTTCAGAATCCGTTATTTAAATTCTCCTAATTTCAAGGCTACATTTCTTCATGGCTAATTTACAGCCATTTATTCCTCTTTCCAGCGTTTCCCTGAAGCTGCTTCCTACTTTGACACTTATCCTGCAGTAAGACAGCAATCAAATGTCACCTTTGTTCTGTTAAGCTAAACAAGGCACAGTCTTAGTCCTCTTTTATAAAATCAGCTCTCTATTGTCTGAGCAACCCAGGAGCCCTTCTCACCCTTCATGTAACATTGAAGTTCATGTTTCATTAATGTTTGCATCATCAAAATTCAGGTTTCTGTAACATGGAACACTAATAGGACAGGGGCTCGGTCTAAGTGAATTTATTTGAAAATCCAAATGGATTTTGCCTGCTTGTATTTTTAGAGCAAAGAAAAATGATATTTTTCCTTCAGTTTCATTATAATTCAAATAACAGATATATTGATCAGAGACTAGGTGAGCCTTGCCAGAATGAAAATAAAACATTTGCATCCTGATAGTTCTCCATAGCCAAAATACCAAATGTAGAAACACTTTTTTTTTTCCTTTTCACCGTATCACTGCTTTCCTTTTTGTTACAAGAGGTGTAGCTGATTTTATTCTCACTTCAGGAATTTCTTAGAGCTAGAAACCCCTATGAAGGCTCCTTGCCTCTGCAATACTGATATCGAAAGTCCCTTCATATTTTATCACAGTGTGGATATAGCTGGGATTTTTGTGTTTAATAAAATGCTTTCAAAAAATAACTGCTTACCTAGCTGGAAAAGAATAAAGCAGTATTTCAAGATGGAATTCGCATTTGTTTGTCTCCTAAACAGGTTTTAGCCCTTGCCATTTTCTGTGTGGAATGGCAAAGCTCATTTGCAGGGATAGTGTTGCTGATCTGAACGGGTCTGTGTGCCTGTTCAGCAGCAAGTATACCAACAAGAATGGCTTTTAGCGTGGAGTGTTTTTAGATTCTGATACTGTACTGTGCTGGCTGAAAGGTGTGACACCAACACGCTCAGATGGTGAAGGGACTGGAGAACTCTAGCCCTGAGAGTTAGAGTATGATCATATTGAATGAGGTTTTTCACTGAGCTGAACAAAAGGCTTTGTAGCCCTTTTCAGGAATTCTTATCAGGGTGCGTTTTCCTCCCAGAAGAGTAAGCAGAGTGAAATACCCAGACTGGATGGTTCTGTGTGCCTTTGTTCTGGGCACCTGTTTTCTGTGCTGCAGGCCACCCCTTCACTTCTTCCAGTAAATGCTTCCATAACTTCCATAACTCTTTGAACTGACAGCAGCAGGTTTCATCCTCAGCCCTCTCAAACTGGGCTTTCCTGGTCGTATTGTAGGCTGCTATCCTATTTAGAAGCAAACTTGATCCCTTCATATCTTTTCCACAGCCCTTAAAAATCAGCCTAGTGAAGAGACCAAATCTCTTTGACTAAGAGTCACGTCCATACTGTTGCCATACATCAAGGAACTTATAAGAATTTTTAGCATCTTTGCATGAAATTGGCATTTTAAAGATTACAAAATCTTTGTTCTCTTTATGGTTTTAATCAAATGGAACACAGAATACAGAGACATGACTTAAGAGACTAAAACGAGGATTCATTTATGTTTTCTTTGATCTAAAAGGACACATAGTACTTTGCAAATGATGGATAATATCTTTAAAGGTAGTAGGAAGGATGAGCCACTCACTGTCATCTGCAGAATTTAATTCAGTGTCTACTAATCACTTTAGCTAATTTGGAAGTGATAAGTGTGACTTCAGTAAAATAATGTAAAACATCATACTATGTAATACATTAGTATGCTGAATGTATAATGAAACTTAACCTAAGAACATCTTCTTCTGTAAGTCACATAATTCAGGGCTAAGTTCCCTTGTTTGAACTGAAGGTACAGCAGGGTCTTCAGAGCCTCTGGGAGTTCAGGATCTCAGAATAAGGGTTTCTAAGCAATGCTTTTCTTGGTAGTTCAGTGCCCCCTAGCACTGCAAGAGGGGATTCATCCCTATCAGATGTCCGTAGGTTTGTGCATTACTTACCACATCTCCAAAGTCTTTCCATGCAAATTTGAGGTGAGTGGGAAGAGGAGTGTTACGTGTGTACAGCAATTGAATCTACAAGGAAAGATGCAGATGGAAATATTTCAGCTGGAAAGCAGGAATGATAGCTCCCCTGGTGTGGCCTTTTAAATCAAATCATCCTTATGATAGCTGGCATTGGTTTCCAGCTGACTCTAAAGTTCCGGGCCACCCACTTGCCTTCACTTCTCTTTTCGCTTGATTATTGTGTCTTTTTTCTTTTCTGACAGCTCGCTTTGCGCAATGCTTTGCGTTATTTCCCACCTGACGTACAAAAGAAGCTGGTGCTGGAATTTGCTGAAGAACTCAGGCTGTATGGCCATATCTACATGTACAGATTCTTTCCAGATATTGAGATGAGGTAAGAACTGGTGGGTTCATGCTGCAGTTGGATGTCCTGTGTTTCTTTAGAGAGGAGTGGTATGGTTTCCACTGATTGCTATTGTGTGTCTTACTCTTCTGTAAAGCTGCATTCTTCATCCTTCAGCTTTCATCGTATTTTCTGTCCTCATGAGAGTCTCAAGGACTAGCAGGGAAACAGACTGCACCCTTCTGGATAGGCACTGGCAGGGCCAGTGCAGTCTTGCTGCTGGGAAGCTCAGCACCACTTAACACAGGGAAAGAACTGAGTAAGGTCACGTGCTTGGTAATGCCAGCTTTACCATACACTGAGATGCCATATGCTGTACCCCATAGCAACTCTTAGAGTTTCCAGGGACCAGTCACTGTTCAAAAATCTCTGATTGCAACCTGGACAGAAAACCTGCAAGAGCCCTGACATGCCGATAGTTGTCATGAACCAAGGGGTAAGATCAGCTGAGTGGATGACTTTGGGATCTGCTGTGAGAGACCAATTATTTCTCAGTCTCAGAGAAGGCTCCCTGGGCTTGAAAGAGAGGCAGCACATTTTTTCCGTGCTTGGGACCTGTATCTGACCCTGTCTTGTAATAGGCTGTGCCTGTTGATCTCGAAGCATCACTTCATTACAGATCTGAGGGGGCTAATGTTTGTGAAGCCGAACAGTTTTGGAGAGGGCTGCCAGGGGCTAGCTTCTTTTTTTAGACTGATTGATTCCTTTTTGCATCCAGCAGGGGCCTGGTTAATGTCTATAAAAAAATCTGAATAAAGCAAGCAAGGAGAAAGCACTCTAATTTCCACAGACATCCATGTTTCTGTGCTGCCCATAGTCTGGGGTCAGCCCTTGCAGAAATCAGCTAAGGGGATGACAACTGTAAGAGAATCTGAAAGATACTGCAGTGCTTGGCTGCAGAGGACAGTAGTCTCAAAGTACAGATGAGGACACCTTCTGCTCTCAGCTTGAATAAGACAGTCCACCAGCTCGTTTCCATCACTGGCATCAGTGATTTTTGACAGCCTCAAATATTTTCTTTATAGTTTGTGATGATTTTACTGCTCTCCCTTTCCAATAGACTCTTACAGTCTCAGATTAAGAAAATGTCTTTTGTTGTCTTAGTCTGGATTAGGATTGTTTTAGGATTTGGTTTTGTTCTGTTTGTCTCAGGGAGCACAGTCCCATTTGGTTCTGTTCCACACAACAGCCTTCTTCCCATATAAACACTCTCTCAGTCTGTTCCTGAACGTTCTTAACTGTTCTTCAATTCAGAGCAATCTTACGGTGGAATATCTCCTCAATGAAATAGTATCATTCCACAGAAGTCTTCTTATTTTATCACCACAAACATATTAAAGCAATTTAAAAAAAAATTGAAAAACTCAAAAGCTTTCCCTCCTGTTTTTGCAATGACTGCAAAGCATTTGTTTCAGTATCCTGATGTAAACAGCTAGGAAAAAGTGCATATGATCATGGGAAGATCCCATTTGCCAAATCTATAGAATTTATTTATTTATGTTTGCCGTTTGCACTCTACCATAATTTCTTCAGTGTAACTGTCTTCCTTGTGTAAAGGAAGTGTCCAGCCACTGAAGATCTATGGTCCAGTAAAAGGAATATTGTTTAAAGAACACGTGTAGCAGAAATTCTAAGTCACAGCTTGAACCAGTGCTGGAGCACCTGGTGGGAAGGCAGGGCCAACCCAGGGGAGCTCATTGCATGCAATGCAATGCACCTGAGTGACCAGAAGGGGTGGAGCCAGGATCCACCCCTTCCCAGACCTCATTTAAGGGCTGGCAGTGGAGGTAAAGGTGCCTCCTTGGAGGTTCCTTTCTCCTTTTTTTCCCTCCCTCCCTCCCTCTTTAGTGAAAAATAATAACTCAAAGGAATGTGTTGACGTGTGGGAATGCTTCTGTTGGGTGTTTTGTTGTAGTTTCCCTTACATGTGTCCTGAAGTCTGGTGAATACCATTTCAGAGCATACCCTATAGAAGACTATCCTTGCAAGACCAAATCAGCTGCTGCCATTATGCTGATGATCATGAATAATCTGGATCCCTCGGTGGCTCAGGTAAGCTCCAGTGACAATAAAGGAAGTTGGAGTCATGAGGCAGAAGCAAATCTCTAAGTTACTTCCTGTATATGCTCACACACAAACTGAAGAATTTAGGTGATTCTACACTTTTCCTGTAGTTATGTTTTGATTCCTGGGTTTGGGGTCTTTTTTGCTAATTTCTACAGCTGACTGCAATGCACTGTTCTTCATTTTGCACAGTGGGTTTTGGTTCTAATTTAGACCTCTGAGGACTCCTGCAGCACTAACAAGGCTCACTCCAGCTCCCACACTACACAGGACCTTGGATGCTGTCTGTGAGATAGGAGCAGTGTACTAAGAGCTCTGCTACAGCACATGTTGAACAGTTAGTGTTGGAGATGCTGTGAAATATTTCAGAAAAGTGCTTGCCTTATTATCAAATTATCCTTCTCAGTTTCCACAGGAGCTTGTCACTTATGGAGGAAATGGGCAGGTCTTCAGCAACTGGGCTCAGGTAGGACACTGCTGCTTTCGGCAGCTTCTGTCATGAAACCCGTTCTACGCGCCCCCAGGCACGTTCTGCTTAGGCAGAGTTTGCAATAATTCTTGGCAGTCATTGTCTCTAAATACTCCAAAACATCCTGTCTGGATAGAGGAATGCTCAGTTATGAGCTGTGTAGATCGGAAGAGCTTTATTTAGTAAAGAGAGCACTGACAACCCAATAGAAATACTGTTTCAAAAATGTTAAGCTGTGTAAGATGATGTAGAAAGTTCTTTGTCTTTCTCTGATTCATGTGTATGTGTCTGTACATTGCACAGATAACTTATAGGCAAAATAAATTTTAGGAAACAAAAGGCTTATCTTTTATTTGCTTGTTTCTGGTACTTCTGCAACATTTTTCACAATACATAAAGGAATGAAAAAGTGCAGCTTTAATGAAGTGCAGCCCTGAGTCCTTCCAATGAAATCAGATGAGCTGATACTGTTCACATGCTAGCTGGGCAGGTCACAGTGCGTTTTATTTTCAGGACAAACTCTGATCTTCAGATGGTGATGGCAGGTGGGTGAATTCCTATCTAAAATCTGAGCTGGGATGTTTAAGTTACGACTGTCAATCTAAAAGTGCACACCATTTCTTTGTTCTGTGCATTAATTCATACATGTCAGTTATGTCAGTTGCTGCAAAACTTTCATGCAGTGCACTATTTCTCATGTGACCAGTGCCAGCAGTTCATGCTGTGGTCCTGACTGGGCTGACATCCCTCAGGCAGATGCAGGGCTGCAAGGTGAGACCCTCTCCTTGGCTCTGCCAAAGGCAGAAATATTTTCTTTTCTCTTGTTCCCATCCAAGTTAGAGCTTTGACCTGCAGTTGTTTCACAGCAGAACAAACAAAACCTTTCTGGTCTTGCTTATTTGGAGTAGCAATCACATGAATGATTCAGTTATGATAGAACACTTTGTTCTCTGTGGCTTAAAAACAGCATGTTTCTTGAAATTTTGTCCTTGCGAAATTCGCAGTGAAAAGGCAGTTTGGTTTATATTATCCATACAGGCCTATGCTTTATTCTGGATAATTTTTGAAGAAAATAACATGACCAGAGGTAAATTTCCACTTACCAACTTGTCCTCAAGCTTGCAGGCTTGTCAATGAAGTTGCTGTCTCTTTGACCAGCAGTTCCATTTTTCTGTGTAACTACAGAAACTCTATTTTAAACTATTGTTGAATTCTAGTGTCCCATGGAAAAGCTCTTCTTGGACCCAGCTGTCACATACTCGAGTCCCATGGAATATAATTGGGCTTTGTAATAGGCAGTGATGGATATGAGTTAAATCTATAACGGTTTGGACAGTTATACTTGCTTTGTGGCATAAGCCAAGACTAACTGTTGAATTATATGAGGATGGATTGGAGATGCACTTATGTATTCCTTGACAGCCAACGGCTGTCTTCATTGTCCATAGTGAAAGCTGTTTGTTGCCTATTTGTTTTTTGTTTTTTTTCTTGTTTGGCTTGAGGAAAAATTTAAATACATAATGTAATGATCTGTTGAAAAGATGACAGGCACCGGAAGAGACTGAATTATCCATATCAGGTTAGGATCAAAAATATACATGAGTATTTCATCTCTTTTATGGGTAAAATTTTGCAGTTTGGTTTTGGAAACATTGCCAGAGAAGTGCCAGATCCAAATGGTTAACCTCAAGATAAAATTAGAATGGCTTTCAAAATATGCATTGAAAAGCTAGCAAGGGATTTCTGGGGTTTGTACTGGAGAAATTACTCTGGAACGTATTCCAACCTCTTGTCATTGATTTATGTTTCCTGCTGAGTGATGTCTCTTAATGGACCTTATTAAAAGCAAGAATGTGTTGAGAGCTCTGGCTGTTATTCCATATGTGAATACACCTCGTTATCTCTATAGCTGCCTTCATACTCCATTTAGCAGCTTCATGAAGAAACATAAATGCAAGATGGAAACAAATCCCCTTGCTTTCCTTTTCAGTTCTGGTTGGCAATGCAATATTTGTCAGAGATGACCGAAGAGCAAACACTGGTAATGTACAGTGGACATCCTCTGGGACTGTTTCCCAGCCGTCAGTATGCTCCACGATTAGTGATTACTAATGGCATGGTAGGTATTAGCATCATGATTTTTTTTCCCTTCTCTTCTACTTAGTTTTCATGTTTCTACTGAATTAATACATAATTGATGCTACCTGGACTTATAATAGTTCATGGAAGAGTCTTGGGTCTAAATTCTGCAGCATTTATTGCAGTACGTTCACTCTCACCTCAGATGGGCTGATCTGCAGTGAGGGAGGGAGCAGTCCTCTCCTTATCAGAGGACTTATGTTCTGACTGAGCCTGAGCTGTACATGTTCTTGATCAAAACAGTTCAGCTATAGAGAATTTAGATGGTGAAAAAGACTTGCTTAAAACTGTAATTTGCTTATTTGAGTTTTCTTCTTATTCTTAGGTTGTTCCCAACTATTCCAGTAGAGATGAATATGAGAAGATGTTTGCTTTGGGAGTAACGATGTAAGAAGATACTCACTATTAAAATTTATCAAATATTTATCTAAAATTTAATTCAGACATCAAGCAGGTGCTGGTTAAAATACCTAATGCAGATGGATTTCAACTGTGCTGCATAAAGTCCTGATGCTGCAATGCATTAATGCACACTTAAGTGCAGTTACTTAGGAGTTTGAGTTACATTCAGCCACACATATAAGGATGTAATTGAGGTCTGCTAGGAATTAGAATTAGGTTTATTTGTAAGAGTTGGCTGAATTACAGCCTGAAGCCGTAATCATAACCTACTTACAGCACTGGCTAGTTACACTTTGCAGTGGCTGTTTTGCAATGTGCAAAAACCATAAGTTATGAAGTGTTCCTTTCTCTCTACACGAAGTGAAAGCTTTGAAGTAGAAAGCTATAGGGTTTTTATTATTTTTAATGATTATTTGCCTTCTTTTTTTTTTTTACTGATCATCTATCTGATGAGCACAGGATGGTTATTCTGTTGTAATTGATTCTCTTTATGGCAAACAACTGTGGGAGAGCTGAATGTTTACAGATCTGTAAGAAATGAAAGGACCCAAATAGAGTGTCCCTTACCACATACTTGGGGACTTCATAGGAATGAATTGAGGTCACATTTGGGGTTATAACTTCAAAAATGACTATGTGACTTAGAAGCAGGGTTGGCACTGGGACCAGTGGTACAAAGATTCCTAAAATGTGAAAAGGAGTCTTTGTCCTAGTCCGTGTGCTAAATGCCAAACCAAAATTTGCACTCATTTTTTTCAGTCTACACATTTTTTAAACTGAATAATTTAAAGAGCTGAATGATCCTCTGAAAGCACATTGAAAGTGCTGTTAATGAAGAACGTCTATTAAGCTGGGAATGTGATAATAAAAATAATGAAAAGAAGTTCAGGAGACTGCTTGTTTTGTGTATGTTAGGTTGCTAGGGTTTTTTGTTACACTAGAAGTATATGTTGACATATACAGGCTCCATTCTGCCTGGGTAGCATATGGTGTCATCATGTTCTTTGATCTTGCTAGGTATGGTCAGATGACTGCAGGGAGCTACTGCTACATTGGGCCCCAGGGAATAGTCCATGGAACTGTGGTAAGAAACCAGGGAAAGCTTTATTAGTTGATAACTGTGGCTGGTGACTGGAGTGAAATGAACTGCTGTGAAAGGATGTTATGGCCACCAAAGAAATTCTCAATGCCTTCTCCTTTAAAAAGTCTGTGTCCTACTCACATGGGCCATGGCATCTTAATCAGAATTCAGAGCTGATCCCCAAAGGGATCCACAATCAAAGTCTCAATCTGAGCTTACATCTAGCTACAGTAAGTGAGGTATGAGTTGACCAAATATGGCAGTTAGATTAAAACCTTTTTCTTTTCCCTCATTTTAAAAGGATCTTGGATCCATGAGATGATGTTTGAATAGCATCTAAGTCCTGTGTACAGATATCTGTGTGTAATGTGTAGTTGAGGAGTATGTCCAGAGAGGTTTTTTCTGTAGAAGCAATATATTTGATCAATCCATGTCCCTAATACTGGCATCATGGCAGGCCTAAGCCTTTCACAAGAGGATTTCTGACCTTTGTCCAAGAAGGATTAGAGGGAATCTGCTGCAATCATTTAACCTACAGTTTTAACTTTTTTGTATGAGGGTTTTCTAGATGTTTTGTGTCAGTGTGAACTCTGTGTTATGTGCAGTTATCTAGCAGGTTTGTTTTCCTTAGCAGCCATTTTGAGTAAGTCTTTATATTGCAAACTGCTCGTTATTCTATTTGCGGTGACAGAAACAGGTATCAGTACAGATAGTTTCATAACATCACCTTTGTAACATGGTTCTTTTTTAAGAGGTGAATGTCATTGCATAGTCCCAGTGACCTCTGAAGCCAATTTCGCAGTTTCAAACTGTCTCTGCAAAAGGAACACAACATCATTCGGATATAGAAAATAAGTGCCTGTGGGTACCTTTAACAGTCAGTCTTGCAAACAGCCATATGTTCCAGGTATTCACAGAAATTAATTGGGAAATTGCAGCATTTCATTTTTTTTCTTTAAATTTCAGGGACTCTGGGTGAAATAATTCCTGGTAATTGCTATGTTATGTTGTGTGTAGCTCACAGTGCTGAATGCAGGCCGTCGCTATTTGAAGGCGGAAGATCTGTCTGGAAAGGTGTTTGTTACTTCTGGTCTTGGAGGGATGAGTGGGGCTCAAGCTAAGGCTGCAGTCATTGCTGGGTGCGTGGGGATTATTGCAGAGGTAAGAACGGTACTCCTTTCCTTCTGTCTTCTCTTCTTCATGGGCTGAATTAGAGCTATCATTCTCCTAACCAGATAGACCTCTGTATCAATACTGCCAGGGCCAAACTCAAAAGATACTCTCTACCCAGATGTGCATATCTTTCCATTGCTGAGATTTCTCACTGCTATTCCACCCTCTAACCCACTGAGCAAGCAAATACTGTGGAAAATATGAACTGTTACTTCTCATAGTTGCTTCACTGATAATGCAGAATGAATCTGTTCAATGAGTGATGCCCAGTGCTTGAGCTAGAGGAAGAAAAATTTTGAGAACCAAACTCCAGTTACAGCAAACTGGAGTGGGAGTTTAACTTTCTTAGCCAAATTACTTTTTATAAAGAGAACTAGCTGGCAGGTCTCTGCTGTGGACGTGTTGCTTGCTGCAACCAGAAGGGTAAGAATATTGCCATCTGACCTGTAATAACTATAATTAAAATTCAAAACATAATGGGCTGGACTGCCCACATGGCATGCAGTAGATCTGCCCTGCTCTGGCTAGCTGAAGCCTTACTCATGAAAGTTTAGGATTTGAGCTGTTGTGCAATGATCATGCAAAAGTGTGAGCTGTTTGTTCTTTATTTTTGTTAGCACAACACGAGTTTTGCATGTATTTGAGATTTCATCAAGTATTCTCTGAAGACGAAATAAATTTATTCAATTTATCATTGAAAAGGTTCTTATTCAATAAATTTTTATTCAGACTTCTACTGTGTCATCGTGATATTTCAAATGCTAGAATACAAAAGGAGGGATTCTAGCGAATGCTATTCACAGCAGTCCTTTGTCCTTTTCATCTCCATGGCTGCAGATGATTTTGTTCAGGAGACTGAATATCGCCTGGTTTTTATCTTCTGTGAGATGATCCTTGTCGGAAATGAGTCTCAGGAGCACATGTGGATAGCTATATATATGTACAAATTATTTATTTAAGGAACTATTTATGCAAATAGCACTGATAAATTGTGCAAGAGATGTCATTTTGTCAGCCAGGGCTTCTGAAGCTCAGACAGAACGGATTAATGGTGCAAGTCTTTTACCTCTTCTGTTTGACATGAAGCAGATTGTAATTTCATGAAATAACTGTGTGGAGGGCCAGATGATCTTCTCTGAGCTGCACTGAGCTCTCTAGGGTTACACTGGAGGTGATATTAGCTCATCACGGTTGTGCAACTTTTAAAACTGAGATTGATTTATTTTTTATTGTGTATTTGAAAACATAGTTTGAGGGAAGCTAGCTTGCAAATCTGTGAAAGACTTGCCAAGACTGTCAGAGGTCTGAAATAAAATATTAACAAATTTAAATAAATTTGCTGGGTTATGCAGAGCTTTAAATGAACCCAAGTCCTGTAATTCATACAAAACATTTAATCTTTTTTCCCTGTGCTGATTTAAATAACTCCTGAAGTAGCTGTCCCCCTTGGCACCTGACTTCTTATTGAATAATTCTATTGGTAGTGACACTGCTATTACCATAATCTGGGGTTTTGGAAGGATAGTCTTTATTACTGATGTGGGAAGTGATGGAAGGTTTCTCATGCTAAGAATAATTGGGGAAGAAAAGGTTTCCTGGTGTTCAAGCAACTCCTGAATACAGAACTTATTTAATTTACATATAAATACTTTGTTAATGAGAAATAATGGAATGGAAGTGATGGGGGTGGATTATAGAGAAGTAAAAATGCGTTAATGAAATACTGTAGGATACTCAGGTTATGCATTCTTGGACACGCACCACTCAGTGTCTAAATCAGCTTCTACCACAGAAAATTGGCTTGAATTAATTTTGTCATTTGCTTTTAAGCCACTGATAGCTCATTATGAATGTCTTAATGATGTGTGAGTTTGGACACCGAATCAGTAATATGGAATCTGTGCCAAAGCTTTCACAATTTGTCTATTCATTTATATATTTATCCCGCTTGTCTCTTACGCATACACACAGAATGAATCCAGAAGTGTATTGATTTGGGATAGAGCTTGTTTGGAGATTCTAAGTCCAAAGTAAGAAGGGATTGAAGATGTAGTTTTGTTTTAATCCATTCCATTTTTCACAGAGGCATCCGCCAGCTGGGGCAAGAAAACACTTTCCTCTTTTTTCCATATTTGGTTGAGAATTTCAACCAGCTCGAAGAGCAAAAGTGAGGATCAGCTTCAGCAAACCATCGCTTCATCCTGGGCAGTCTAGCAGAAATGTCTGAGTTGATTTAAAATAACTACATATTTTTCTTAATCTTGCTTTTCATTTTTCAGTATAATTACAAAAAGTAACAAAAGTAACTTCAAATTTGATGTAAATATATTAACTCTTGTACAATTTTTATAAGAATTTTTTGTTTGTAATATACGCTTGGGGAGTGATGAATCAATTTTTTTCTTATTTCTCTCTTGAAGTAATAGCACGACTGATAAAAATCAGAGGTGGAAAATAAGAATTTGAGCAATTACTCTATCTTAAGGCCAATATAGGGCTGATTTACCAATTTGCTATTTTTCCCCAGGATAATTGAAAAATAAAGGTAAAAGCTCCTCATTGGGGAAAAATGAGGGTTTTAAGATCTCTGCTATGTGTCTTAGGTTGATGAAGCAGCGCTTATGAAGCGTTACAAGCAAGGATGGCTCATGGAAATCTCTAATAACTTGGACCATTGCATTGCTCGCCTCAGGTACGGCTTGTAACATTGTTCAGCTACTTTATTTCTTCTCCCTGCTCTTCACTTTACATCTGCGTGCCCTTTGCCATTTTAGTATGCACAGATGAGGGACTGAGGGACATCTCCTCTTATCCCACATCTGCTTTTGAATGTGAATCCATCCCTATTAGTGCCTACCAATGCTCGATACTTGCTGTTACTAATGCTTCACGTAGTTCATATTGTGTGTTAAATGTCTTCATGGTTTCATGAATATGCATATAACAATTCCATATAGTGTTATGCTTCAAGAATCAATCATTCTTTCTGGAATCGCTGATTAACAACTGCGTAAAGGTCAGAAGTTCTGTTGCCTAGCTGGGCAACAGAAACTTCTAGTTTTCTTTGCTATGTACGTATTGCAACATAGTGCATGATGTTGTTTTTTAACCAGTCTTTTAAAATCTATTCTAGAGATGCAAGGAAGAATAAAATTGCCCTCAGCTTGGGTTACCATGGGAATGTGGTAGACCTGTGGTAAGTAGTATATGTGGGTGATGGGTATATCACTGCTTTGGAACTAGCTTCCAGGCTTGGAAGGGAAGTGCCATTAAACACAGGGCTGAGTTCATGACTCTGGATATTTGGGAAAAACTTCATTGTCAAAAGAGGTATCTTCATCCTCATGTCACAGTTCCCAGTTGCTTCTCATGCATTATCTTTCCTTATGGAACAGTGAATTTCATAGGGAAAGAAATCACTGGGACTTGTGTTCGAATGTAGAAGGTGTTTATCCCTCTCCTAACCTTTCATTGATCAGTTAGCAAGAAAGCATCTCTGACTTCAGTGAAGAGTAGAAGTATTGAGGCATTGATTGTTTTTTATTCAATCAGATGATGGGTATAAATTCTAGCACTCTGAAGGCTTTATCCAATGCTAAACCTTGCTTTTACCCCATATACCAAGGGCTGACACTGACCAATACAACTAGTATTTGACTCATCTAATGGTGTTCCTCTGCAGGGAAATGTGAAGTATGAGTTGCACACAGATTTTTACGATATTTCCCACCTCCTGACTGCTAAAACAAGGCAGCTTGCCAAGGGCATACATTTATAAACAACTGCTTGGGATGGAAGAATCTCACCTGAAAGTGGAGCTTGAATGCGAAATGACAGCTTCTGTTCAAACCTTCTGTTCATTAACTTCCCTTCCCCCCAGGGAGAGGCTTGCATATGAGCTGGACACAACAGGAGAGCTGCTAGCTGATCTGGGGTCTGACCAAACTTCATGCCACAACCCGTTCAGTGGGGGATACTATCCAGTCCAGCTTGGCTTTGAGGAAGCAAAGCAGCTCCTGTCCACCAATCCGGGGAAGTTCCGAACCCTGGTACAAGAGAGGTAAAATGTCTTAGCGATGCATGTTTTTAACCTTTAAGTTTAGTTGCTCTGCAAGTGATTGCATCTTCTGTCTTTCTCACAAGACACTTCACTGAACTGTATTATGTACTGCCCTTCAGTAGAAGTCTGGGGTAGAGCTATTCTACCAATAACAGTAATAACTGCTATTTATAAAGCTGTTACTCAGAGTCGGACAGACATACCACTTACCCACCATTTTAGCAGTATAGACCACTATTAAAAGCAAAGGGAGAGCTGGGTTGTTTTGACCAAGGGAGAAGCCAGAACAGTGGTATGTGGCCACTTTCAATTTGTTCTGACTTTGCTTACTTTATCTCTGAACTCCTTAATGTATTTTTGCAGTTTTGTGTGGGCTGCCGTTATTTTATTCTTCAAAACTGGCTGCACTTCTTTGCTGAAAGATATGATCCCTTTCTGCTAGATATACAGTATCACAGCAATGGCTGTGAATCAGTTCAAGATTTGGGGATAACAGGTGCTACAGAGTTTGAAAGTATCTTAAGTATTTCATGGGTTTGTCTAAATTTATTTTTCTACACTCCACCTGCCTCCCTGGATTCCCTTGCTTTTAGTGATTTCATGATATTATTTTCCTTGATATTTAATCAATCTGAAGAATAACTGTTTCATTCTTTATTTCAGTCTGAGGAGACATGTGGCTGCTATTAACAGACTAACTGATAAGGGCATGTTTTTTTGGGATTATGGCAATGCTTTTCTCTTGGAAGCTCAAAGGGCTGGTGAGTAGATACTGGAAAAGTGGAAATGAAGACAATCTGGGATACATCTTCCTATCCCTATTCTTTGGTAGGATACAGTTGGCCACAGTGTTGTACAAACTCTTTAGTCCTTCCCATTCTCTCACTTACTGCTTCTTAACTCCTTTTATAGGTGCTGATGTTGAGAAAAAAGGAGCCAATAAAACAGAATTCAGATATCCTTCCTATGTTCAGCACATCATGGGGTACGTTGGATTGATCTTGCAATAAAGCACTCAAGTACTTTATGACTACTGGTGTTTAGAGGTATAGTACTAAGGAGATGCCATTTAGTGCAAATCTTGCAGTGTACTGTACATGATGAAAAGGAGGTAACGGTAGCAGTAGTAAACTTGATCTCACAAGGGCGATGTCAGAGTTACTTTTATTTTTTTTCCACTTTGGAGTTGTGCCGAATGAGTCTTAGGAAGATGTTATCTTCCTAATCTCAACTCCTTATCTTTTCTATTGGTTTCAGTAGAATTACTCCTCACACTTTCCTTTGAACAGGGAGAAGGAAGAACCAGACATAAAGGGACATGTGTGGTTAGTATGAGGGTCTAATAGCAGGGGTGTTTTTCTAATATTTTGTAGTGAAAGTCTTGATAACTTGGTGTAAAACTTTATCCTCTTTAGGATTAAAAAGTCATATGAAAACAGACAACAGATGTCTGAACAATGAGCTCAAACAATGCCAAATCAAAACTCTTCATTCCTTCACATGAATAGTTGCATTTTCTCTTGTTGTATCAGTTTTCCTTAAGCAGCTCTACTTGAGAGAATAGTCAAGTCATGGCCTCAAACTGTAACTCCATACAGCTTCACCTCTAGGTGCTAAAAATTAAGGGCTTGTCTCAAGTGGAGCTTAAATCCAAATCACTGGAGCCTGTGTCTACATTCAGCTTGAAACCTAGTTGAAACAGGACTCTCTTCTACCTGTCACCAACTGCGCTCCTCACCCAGGTTGTCTGTGCCCTCTCTGTAGAAAGAGCTGAGTTCAAGACATCTGTTGAAGGACTGGGCTGCAACACCTTTTGCCTCTGATTCATCTTGTCTAAATTATGTGAATAAAAGCTTGAATGTAGAGTAAGGCACCCACCAGATTTGCTGTCCACATTGCTTACGCACAATGTCTGGACTCGGGTGCTTGTTCAGAACTAGAATTGTCTGATAGTGTAGGTGCACTCAGAGTTAGCCTGGCTTAAGGAGGAAAAGACCAGACAACAGGAAAAGTACATCTTATGAAAAAAGAGAAATTGCAGTTCATCTGATGATGCACTTGTTTGATTGAACAGTCCAACATTCTGTCAAAACGCTTGACTGTACTGTTGTACTCCAGTCAATGACTATATGAAACATCGCTGTTTAATTAGTTAATGGCTCCTGATGCTTCTGTTCATTGAAAATGTTTGAAATTCTTCTGTCTCCAGCTAATGAAAGAAAAGCACTGCTAGCAGCCAGGATAAATAAAGAAAGAATTTCAACCATTTCTTAATGAAACATGCTGTCTTTGCAGGGACATTTTTTCCCTGGGATTTGGGCCATTCCGCTGGGTTTGTACCTCAGGTGACCCACAGGACCTTGCTACCACTGACTCAATTGCCATGTCTGTGCTGGAGGACTCCATTCATCGGGGAGGTAAGGCAACATCACATGCCCTCATTGCTGGGAGTGGTTTTGGAGAGAAAAGTGATCAGAACTGTGCAGCATGATGGCTTTTGGCTGAAACCATAGCAAGCAGTCTCTTGACTGTTCCAGGTGGGCAGGAGATGTCATTGTTCCCCAAATTCCTGTAAGGATTATAACCAGTAGGTAAGATAGAGAAACACCATCTAGAGAGGTTATTGATCCCAAAACTATCATTGTGATTTTGTCTGAGAGCATTTCTTTTTTTCATTATTTTCCTGTTTCACCTTGAAACTTTAAGGCAAACAGTACCTTTCATCAGGTCTCCATGAGTTTTATAAAGGAGTCAAATAGCTTTGCTGCTGTCTCTCAGAGGAATGAGGGATATGAATCTAGAGGTTTGTAAGAGGTTAGAAAGCAGATCAGTTGGAGGAGACCTGGATTTCATTGGGCCTGGTGCTCCATCCAGTGTCACTTACTTGTGATTACAACTTTGAGGTCCAAAGGTTTTTTATTTTTTAATAAAGTGACAACTGATTGGTTCTGCCAAAGAGTAGAATCTAGAATACATGTTGTGTATAATGTTCTACTATCAAGGAATTATACTATTTGATATCACTCAAAGTGAGCTGTTGCTGTTATCCCCAGTTTGAACAGGAATGGAGACAAAGCTAACTCTGTTAGCAAGCTGAATCCCAGTCTCCAAGATCACAGTGGGAAAGTTCTACTGCTTTCCCTGTCTTTGTCTGCTTTCACAGTAGTTGGGCATCAGAGTCAAAGTTTTAAGTGTCATCATCCTGCAGCTCTGAAGTTCTCTGCTCTTCAGTTTCCATATGGGGAGGTTTGTGCTCATGAAATCAGGGAAGGGATCAGAAAGAAATGGTTTACAAATCCAAATTGTATTATTGTGAGGAGAGCATGTTTTTATCTGGTAATTTATTTCTTCCTTTTTTTATATTGAGATATTTTCTACTTCTTTCATGAAAGACATCACTGATGTATAAATAAAAGAAGATTAAGTGTTTTTCTATTTGTTCTGGAATGGTTATTGTGAAGATGTACCACATTTGGATACATTTCTCATTTGAAATAATACTGCTATTATATTCCAATAACAAGGATGGACATCAACCTTAATACTTACTTGGAGGAGGTGAATTATTGATGGAGGGGATCTGACTGCAAGGTTGTCAGCTCCATCTGTTTTCTTAAACTTTAATTATTATCTTTAAGAAATAGCACTGGAGCTGGAGGTGTTCTAATGCTCTGACTCTGAAGTGTCTCCTCTGTTTTGTGGATGAAGTTTTCATGTTTTTAAGTCTGATCTCTTAGGTTAGTCAAAGGGAAGGTGAAATCCAGTACTGCAGTGTCTTCAAAAACTTGTAGCAGTTTCTGCCTTGTATTAAAATTGCCAGTCATCTATTCTCAAGACTGAACAGATACATGACCTTTGGATGGTTTGCATTGCAAGACTAGGAAATGAATCAGTTTCTATGTGTTCAGTGGTACATGGATGTTTATATAGATTTTAATGTAGAGCTGAGGAGAGAATTTTCATTGAAAAAATAAAAATATCTTAAATGAGAAAAGACACCTTGAAATTCCAACAGGTGAAAACAGGCTTAAGGGCAATGCTATTATTGGATTTCTTGCTGTATTTGGCAGGGTAATAGGAAGAGGAAAACAGGGCTTGGCCAGAAAGTAAACAGCCATTCATGGATTCATGTTCATAACTATTGTGCTTGCTGTCTTGCTCCCTGTGGGATCTGGGCTTGGACCAAATTCTAGGGTCTGGATATTTTCACATACATATGCATCTAAAATCTGAACCTGCATTTGAATTTCGTAAAAGGATTTGTTATGATGGTTGAAAGAAAACTCGAAAGAGCTGACGTCTATTGCATTCCAAGTCTAAACTTGTGACCCAGCCTCAAATCTGATGTTAACTATTCTTTTGGGGAGATGATTTCTTATGCTTCATCCTCACAGACTGAAAAAATCCTGTATGGTTTTATCTGCTTCCACTTCTCAGCTACCTGTGCTTTAAGTTAGCCTTTTCACAAGAGGTACAGCACTGATGATTGAAGTGCAACTCATATTTTCTACCTCTGTGGTAGTTTGAAGGCTGAGCTGTTAACTATACAAATCTCCCAAGAAGAAAAGGGAGGAGATGAATGCTGTTCCTCTGAATGCAGTATCTTCTAGTATCTTTCAAAGCCTAAATAAGTAGAGAAATGCCTGTGAAATACCAGAATTGACACAGTAGCCTGCCCGAGTTAGAAAGAGATTCCTGTCAGGGTGTGGGTCTGGGGACTGACAGCAGTTTAACAAATGGGACATATGGAGCTGAAGTTAAGCTCTTTCTAGAAGAAGCTTTAAGATTCTCAGCTGCAGGAAGGAAGACTAAATAGAAGGGAGGATTCTTCCCTTCCCCAGGGATAACAGATGATATCCAAGTTGGACTCCACCACAGTTTAGGACAGAGAATATAACTGTTCATTGGAGCTGGCTGTGGGAGGCAGACATGTTGTATGAGTATGTCCTTGCAGCTGGTTTGCTCCTCTGGTTTCCCTTCTAGGGATGTTCTATAGGATTAGCAGACGGATCTTTTCTACAAGTCAGTGCACTGTGAGGTATAAAAGGCAACAAGTATTCTCTGAGAGAGCTTATGGAAGTGGTAGAAAGGAACTCTGTTCACTCTTCAGTTTTCTAAACAAGCAGATATTTCATCTTTTCCTGTGAATCTAAGAGCTGGCATGCTAATCCTCGTTGCTGTGTTTAGAAACTCTCATTTGGAGCCAACCCTTAAAGCACTGACAGGTCCTTTTGGGATTGTTAAAACTCTGTGTGGAAGGCCTGACTCTGCAAGAATGAATGTATTTTGTATTTTCCTTTAATTACGTGTTTAGCCAGAATAGTTCTAGTCTTACTATAGATATTTGCTGTTATATTGCTTAATGGAAACACTTCTCAATCACCTGGGACAATTTCAAATTAGCAGTGTTCAGTTACCTGTGAAAGTCAAACTAGAGTAAGTCATTTGTACGTTGTAATTTGACCTGAAAACTGGTGAGAGATGGAAGTGGTAGGGAATATGCTAGCTTGGCACAGGTATAAATGAGAGGAGAGTGGTTGAAATTGCATACAGTTATCACCTCAGATAATATACATGCCTAAACAAGGTATAGAGTGGATTTATACACACAGTTGCTAATCCATTGTACATCTTTCTGTGCGGTTTGTGCTCCATAGTAATATGAGGCAACATAATTCAGCTTGTAGGATAAGTAACCTCAGATTTATCTTGGAATAAGAACGTTCACGTGGGCAATCCTTGGTATATATTACCAGCTGCTTCTGAGAATTTCTGATTGGTGGTCACATGAGTTATTTACTGCCTGATACATTGAACTACGGTACTGAATATCACAATTTGCTAAAGCTTCTAATTTAACAAAGGCTCAGAAAGGGTTTGGGCATTTAGTAGGCAGCAGGCCAGCTCACCAGCAATGAACAGTATGTGCAACCCATATTACAAGGTTCAGTTTAGTTTGCTAAAGATCTGAATGAGAGTTATTATTCCAGCTGCCTCCTGTGCAACATCTCGCACCTTCCTCTACATATATTTTATAAGTTACAGCATTGGCTGCAAAGAGGACTCTACGCAGCACTTCCTATATGCGTGCTTGTATCTGAGAGCAGGAATATAACTTGCTAGTGCTGTCAGATGAATTTAGTTTAATTTAGAGCATATTGCATTCATTTTCTAAGCCTGTTTCTTTCTTGCTTTCCCTTGCAAGTGAGCACATCTGTGAAGCAGCAGTACCATGACAACATCCGCTGGATTCGGGAAGCTGGGAGGCATGGCTTGGTAAGTGTGCAACCTCCCTCAGGACAGGTGACCACTCCTGATCCAGACAGTTCACGATGCTGGAATGAAAAGTAGGAATGGGTATGAATGAAAACATGACCAGTAAATGCAGCTGATAAGCATGTCTCTGCAGCAGGGCTTTATGGTGAGCTGAAATGGTTCTTTCCCTTCACACCCTCACCTGGAAATGTTCAAATAATACAACAAGATCTAGCCTTATATCTGGAGTGAAACAGGGCTGTATCCATCCTCTACCTCATCTGTAACTGCCTTTCAGCACCGTTCAAAGTGCCCTTTCTGGCATTCACTTGGCCCGACCTCATCAGACTTGCAGTTCCCAGCACCCTTTCCAAAACTGGTATATTGTGTTATCGGAAGCAGGATGGTGGTGAGACATCCTTTGTATTTCTTTAAGAGCAAGCTCTCACTATGAAGCTAACTGGTAACACTGAAGGGCTTAAACGTGCGCTCCTCATCTGGAAGCCAGACTGGTCTGTGGAGCAAAGGCTGAAGAGGAGGATAGCTGTGCAGGACAGATGTTCTCTGCCATTCTTTGTCTTCGCATTTCTCCTTCTTCCCAGCTCATCACCAGTTCCAAATGTCTGCCTCTCAGCTGTTGATAAGGGGTTTGTTGATAGTCTAGCAACCAGGTTGATTTAAAAAGTGGGATTTATTGGACAGTAGCAGCTGATTACAGGAATACATCTTGCAGATTGTGTGAGCAGAGATAAAACTCTGTTCAAAGAGTGGCCTTAATTTCTATTTTCTGGAAGCTGGAAGTTGATGAACAAATAATCTGTATTTTCTCCTACAGAAGGGGACAATCCTCTGACTACGTTTATCTGGGGCCTGAAGATAAGCCGGTTGCACAGAGAACCTTATCACTATGGCTTTTCTTATTTTGTAGGTTGTTGGATCTCAAGCTAGAATCTTATATTCCGATCAGAGGGGTCGTGTGTCTATAGCCATAGCTATTAATCGAGCGATTGCCGAAGGAAGGATTAAGGTTTGCCTTTCTCCTTTTGATATGGTCTGGTAATTGTGTTCCCTATCTGATACTAGGGCGGCAGGTGGGAAAGGAGAAAGCTTCAACCAATAAGAGCAGAAATGCCTGGCATTTACATGGATTCAGTATTCTGTTAGCATGTTCAGTTCTCTGTCAATAATCAGTATTGTGTTGTGTAACAGAACGGACAAGTCTAGGAACTGAAATATGTTACCTTTATTTCACATTGGGAATTTGCCTTGTTTTGTATTTTAGCATCTACAGGTACTACATAAGCTGTGATTCTGTAGCATGCAGGGGGAAAAATGAATTAGGACAAACATTCAGTGGTTAGAAAAGGGGATTTTAGCAACAGCTGAATTGCTGTGTTAGTTCGCAACATTCAGATTAGTCAGTAACCTCACATTTGTTGATTTGATTCAAATTCCTGTTTCTTTTTCCGGATGGTGAAACTTTTATGAAATTATGATCTCTGCTCATAGGCTTCATCAGTGCCCTGCTGTTTCATGACTGTGTATACAGCAGTGTCAGATCTAGGCATGTCCACTTTTTCATTTCCATCTCTTTTACATCTAAGCTACAATAATTACCCTTTTAAAAGAGGCAAATTCAAGTCAAATTTAGAATAGATTCCATCAAGGAAAGGTCTATGTTTTTGTTACTCAAATAATGTTTGTTAAAGTGTTTCAAATGTTGAGCTGTTGACCTTATCAGGATTCAAAATGAACGTCACTGCAAGCTGATCTTAAAAAGTAAACCTGACCAGACAGAGAACCCCCTTGGAGCTATGGCTGACAAGGTCAAAATCCCAGGCCCTTCAGATTTTTATACTTCCTTGTTTCTTCAAATCTCCATTCCCCCTCTTGGAAGCTGGGTGCTCATATCTAGTTTCAGTTATTTTCTAATCCAATGCCAGCATAAGACAGAGCCAGCAATTCCAGACCACACCATGCCAAGAGTGAATTACTCTTATAGAAACCCTGTGCATGGCGAAGGGTAATGAAACCCTGCAAACTGATCTAGATTATGCTGTCAGTTAAATTCCAGACTAAGAATGGGCTTATTTGATTGTATTTGAACACTAATTCTCATTGCTGCCTTATTTCTAGTCTTGAAGTCTTCCAAAAGAATGAAAAAAAACCAAAACCATTTACTATTTGTTTCCTGTTGCTTGGAGAAGAACTATTTTTGAATGGGTTCTTGTGCACTGAAATTTCTTTGCAATTTCAGCAAAGAAATGTTTCAGGTGAAACAGCCACACCGCTTCTCTCCTTCACCTTGTCCTTTTCAGAATGTCATTTACATAAAAACTAACTCTTGTTCTCATTTATGAAATGATGATGGCTGTCATGAATGGCATGTCAACGTTCCTTTGCTAATAAATGGATAGCAGGGAGAGCAGGAGTATAGGGGATTTAGGAGATGGGACAAAGATGCGATTTGTAATGACTTAAGGTAGAAGCAAACTCAGCAAAAGATGACCCACGGTAGCACTGACAGCCCATGAAAGACTCCATTTGCTTGCCCTTGGCTTTTGCAGGCTCCAGTTGTCCTCAGCCGAGATCACCACGACGTGAGTGGGACTGACAGTCCCTACAGAGAAACATCAAACATTTATGATGGATCAGCCTTCTGTGCAGGTCAGCAGAGCACCTGAGACTTGTATTACAGGCAGAAAAGGAAATTGCTTTGAGAGATATATATTCAATGTTTTAAAATGTCTTTGTTCAACCCTTTAATCCCAGTTAATCAGACTTTCTGTGAACTTGACATAGTAGCTGTCAAGTAATACAGAAATGAATATGGAGCTAGTTAAATAGGAGGGGCTCAGAACAGTGCTGAAAACTCAATGAAGATGTACCAGATTTACCTGAATCTGCACCTTGTGCTTGATTTTCATTTTGCACCTCCATCTTTAAAAGAAGTGATCTGAGCAGAGTTACAGCAGGACTTCTTTAAGATACACAAAATCAAAATCAGATCTCAGATAGCATTTTGCTTAAAGCAAAAAGAATTGCAGGTTCTGTTCATTCATTGCTCAAGGATTCAGGACAAGTCTGGAGTTTCTGAAAGGAACTTTTCCAGTCATACAGGAACGCATTTTGGTAGTAAAAGCGCAAGAATGAAGTCAGGAGTTCTGGATTAGATTCCATTCTTTGTTGCTCACTCACAGTGTGACTGTGGGCAAAGTATGTACATTCTCTATTCAGAATGAGCTAACCAGAATCTGCTTTTAAGAAATGGTGAAATGGTGCCTTAGGAAAAATAAACCCGACAGATGTCAGATTACAGATGTGAAACATGAGTGAAGCACTAAACATTTCTTAACCTAAGTCTCAATTTTCCATCCATAAAGTGGAAATTATGGTAATAACTTTAGCCCAGTAGTGTTTTCACCTGCCGTGAACTGGCAGTCACTAAATGACTCAAGACAGGTGAATAGTTCCCTGCTATCTTAAATGGACTGCCTGATGAAATGAGGCTTTTAGCAGTGCCTATCAGTCTCACTTCAACATTGTTTTGAGAATATTGGCTATTTCCAATGTGCCAGATGGACAGAGGCCTGAAATAATGTTTGTTTCTGCCAAGCTGCACGGAGAACAGCAATCCAAATGGATGCCTCCACCAAAGAGCTTAACCATGTAATAAACACCAGGCAATGCCCTCAGGAGAGGGCAACAGAAACAAGGCCTGTTAAACCCAATTGCTTGCTTTGCTATCTGTTTTTCTCTGAATTTTCTGAATTACATGAACTATCTGCCTTCTACAAGGGTTCTTCCAAATGCTGCTGACCACTGATTCCACTGGTCTTTGAAACTAAGCCTAACTGTTTTACCCAGTGAGCCTCTGGAGGTAATTAAAGAACACCTTACATCTCAGGCCTTCCTCTTTCTTCACTCTCTCCCTTCCTGCTGTTTTAACACCACATTTGAGTTGTGTCAGTTGAAATTGGCTCCTCTCTGGCACAGAAGAATTTTCAAGTCTTTTCCTGTATAAGTTTGTTTTGCAATAAGTAACTCTGTCTGATCCTTGTCAAACACGAGCCCCCCCTGCTCTGCAAAGTGTATTTCAGCACAGACATTTGCACAGTTAGTGACCTTTATCAAAGCCAAGGAGCATGATGTTATTACATTATCCCACTTGCCACGCTCCTTTTCCAGCCTCCATTCTTATCTTGTGGATGAGGAAGAAAACTATATATTTTAAGAATATAGGGAATTGAATATCTCCCATTCCCTCCTGACAGCACTGTAATTATGATAATTGGGTTATTAAAGTGACATAATGCCAGAGAGAAGATGCCATAATGGGGCTTTTGACAGGGTTTACCATAGAATAGTGCTCAAGTAAACTCATTTCTCCATCAAATACATACCAACTGTGGGTCTGCAAATGTGACTGATGCGAGCATTGTGGTAGCGTATTTTTTGCTATTAAAAGCAACTGCATAATCTATTGCTTCTGAATTAAATCTAGATAAATGTCTTCAGTAAATTTTACATTGCTGTCCTCTGTGTGTACCTCTTTTGGGGTACATCCTTCACCACAAATTGTGGTGAATATATGAAACTAGTGAATGTATCAGTAGAAATAATGCATTTGACAAATTACAGTTGTCCTCTGAATTACTTTTCTTCATTTTTAAAACAAAGAAATATCCTGTGTGATTTCAGTTGTTCCAAGGTCCAGGGCAAAATTCTCTGCGGCCAGAGAACACTGCCATCACACTGCCACAGTGGAGGTGGCAGTGGAAGGAAGTGAGCAGCCAAGAGAAAACAAATGCATCATGACAGAGCCATGGTAACATCTTTCCTCTCCTCCTAGACATGGCGGTACAAAATTTCGTAGGAGATGCGTTCAGAGGAGCAACCTGGGTTGCCTTGCACAACGGTGGTGGAGTTGGTTGGTGAGAACTTGCTTGTGTTTCTAAAGCTGGATTCTGAATCCAGTTTTCACTGCTGGGGGAGGGCAAGAGACAGGAGGGGAACTATAGCATTGTTCTGTGCCACTGCTGTAGTGTGGTACTATGAACATGAGAAGGGTGGGTTTGGAGACCAGGGCTGAAAGGATGCTTTATAAGGTGAAGTGTAGTTCTGTATGAGGCTCTTTTAATTCATTTCCATATGTCAAAAAAAGTGTTTTGGATATTGGCCACAGCACAGTTTGGATAACTTAATTTGCCAAACAAGGACAGTCTGCTGTGGCTTTCTTGAACAGATTCCACTTCCAAAGTTGTCTTCACACATGCACAGTCAGAGTGTTAGTGGATGGATTATGTTTAGGTTTCCCCTTAAGCTATATTTAAATCTGTGACCTTAGGACCCCAATATAAATGCCCATGTGCTAAAGTGCAACGAGGGGTTATTGATACAAAACAGCTCGGGTGCCAGCGAAGCCCCAGCTTTCTTTCTCCCCATGCTTGTGCTTGGCAGCACAAAAGGCTGCAACCATGTCTTCATTTTTTTGGTGTAGCCGAAGAGGGACAACCCTCTTTAAAATACTGTAGTGATCCCTCTCACTTCACTGTTTCATCCAGTTCTGGAATGTGCCAACAGCAGCAAACTAAAGAACTTGTTGCAGATGTTATCCCCAGAGACATTTGATGATAATTATTCCTCATCCAGATGAGCTGGAGCTAGAAAAATAACCCTTCAGCTCAGATGGAAAGTTCCCTCCCCTGCGCTCTAACTCCTTTGATTTTTTTCAGTGGAGTAACTACTGAATGGAAGGTATGCGAGAGCAAAACTGAACAATGGGATAAGAAAACTTTGAGGGCTTATACACATGCAGTGAAAAATATGACTTTACTGATGTCAGTAATAAAAACCACAGTAATCAGTATTTTATTCACAACTTCCTAATTCTGAATGGGAAATACATTCCAGGATATCTGCTTACTCTGATCATCTCAGTCACAGACTTGGGATAGTAGTGGACTAGATCTTTCTGAATGGCTTTAGCTGAACTTAACCTTTTAAAATATCTGCTTCTAGAATACAAGTGAAGAAAAGCAATTGCCAATGACTGTTGTGCAAAATATTTTGATTATTTTTATGGTGATTATTGTAATTACTGGCACTGATGAAGTAATTGCTTATGCCACAAATGTTCTTCTGTGCACTGATGATGCTCTGTCAAAATCTGAAGGATGCAAATGATCTTATTCCCTGTCTCTGGCCTCTGCAAAGCCAATCCCTTCTGCAATTTCTACCCCTCTGAGCAACTCAGGCTGGCTGAATGGTGAGACTGCCCTGACTCCTAGCTCCTTATACTGCATTGCTGGAAAGAAGTCATCCCTGAAGGCAGAGCAAAGGTGCTGTCATCTATGTAATGAATTGGAAAATTAGCATGTGGCTATTCCCTGAAATCAAAATATCCATGGAAAAGCAGTGTTTGATTATCCTCTCAACCACCTCCTGTGGCTGCTTAGGGTTGTCACTGCAGAACAGTATCTGCTCACCTTGTTCTCAAGAGTGGTCATAGCCTGTGTGATTAAATCACTGTGCTTCGGTGAGGAATGCAGAGCCTGAATTAGGCCTGTCTCTGCACGAGCTTTAACAAGCCACCGTGCTGGGACTCAGATGTGGTAACTATGTCATGTCATGAGATGCTGCGGCCTGCAGAGCCCTGAAAGCCGTGCAGGACAGGTGGTTCTGCTCAGGTTAACTAATCCTGGCACCACCTTGGCCAGTTAAACCTGCACCCCTTTGCCTTCTAAGGAGGAAAAGAGGAGTAATTTGATGGTGAGAGAAGCAGCAAAACCATCCTCTAACCATTACAAATGACTTTCCTTGCTGCAAAGATGGATGCTTTTAGGTTTTTAGGTTGGATTTGCCTTCTCTAGAGAGGTAAAAATACAGCTGACTTTGCCATGAAGAAATTTCCACATGCATGGTAAAATCTGTTTCTCAGCTGATCTGGAGGTGTGAAAGTGCATATCGAAGCTTATACCTGCATGTGGATATATCTATACACTCAAACGTGCTTATAAGAAGGAAATCAAGTTGTCATTGGACAACTTCTGTTTAGGGAGATCAGAACTAGCAATTGTGCTGTGTCTGGCTCCTAGTCCTCTCTGCAGAGGCTGGGCTTGTCTGGAGCTGCTGACAGATCTGCTATTTCTTCTGTACAAGACCAGAGGAATGTATTTTACCTGCTTGGAAATTCTGTGCTATAGCCTTGTGGGGCAAAGAAAAAAGCAGGATTAATATTCATTTAGCTGGAATCTGCATCATGTGCTGTTTGAGAGACTTAAGATTAACAGTCTTGACTATGATTACTGCAAGTGAATGTTATTCATTTCTTGCTGCCTGTTTTTTTTTTTTGAATAAATATTAGCACGAGGCCTGAGTAACCTGTAGTAACAAGAAGGCAGAAGTAATTTAAGGACTGAATTGTGCTGTTGACGGTGTGACATCTTGTTTGTGAGAGAGGCCTTGTTTTCTTTGATCACCTTGGAAGGAGACATCTGGAAATTATAGGAGGTAGCTTAGGTCAAAATGCCACATGTTTCTTTAATTACCTGAAAATGTGACCCAATGCTAACGAAGGCAGAGAACTCCCCTTTAAAAGTGAGAGGTTTTGCTAGAGAATCCATTCTACCAAACATTGGCGTTCAGTTTGAGTGACTTTTAGACAGTAGGACAGATTCTGATACGTGATTCTGGTTTATGCTGTTGTAACTCCATGGACATTGATGGAGAGACTCGGAATTTATGGAGTGCAACTGAGATCAGACACTCACTGTTCATGCCTGAGCTTCAAAGGATGCTCTTTGGGATGCTGCACACAGAAGGGATCTCTTCCACTGAAAGGACATCATCTGCCATGTGGAAAGCCTTTATAAAGCATCACTCTGCAGGCCTCTTGCTCTCTGATACCATCAGTGGGCTGCCCTGAGGTGTGATCGTACTGTGATCCCGATTGCATTGCAATGACATCACTGATTCTAAAAGCAGAAACTGCAGGAAGTGCAAATGTTTGGATGCTTGTTTTCATCCCCAAATGAGACTAAGAGCAGAATTAAAGATTTCTTACAATAAGAGCTGTTCATGTCACTGTTGGTTGTCGATTGAAAGAATCATTTTGAGTGTCAGAGCTTACAATATTCAAACATTTCAACTGAAAATATGACTGAAATTGTCCTGCTAAAGAAGGAAACTGATTCATCTGACATTCTGCTGTGAGAACTGTCAGTTACAAGAAAGCTGTGTTTTTCAACAGAAAATGTTTGTAATAGCAGTCTATCTTATAATAGCAAAGTGGAAGGAATTACAAGAAAGGCACGGTGACCGTGAGAGCTGGAGCTCAAAGTTCTTTGCTCAGCTGCATGGTGAAGTCCTACTTATCGCATAGGCAGTGTGTATAACAAGTGGAAGGGATTTAGCATCACATAAGTACGCTATATTACAATGAAATGGGGAGAATGTGAGTTCTAGGTTCAGGAAACAGATCTCAAGTGGGTGAGGCTCCAGTGCAGTATTGTTTTCCCATTTCCTGAGAAGCTGAAGTTAGTGTGGGAAAACAGACAGTAAGAAATGATTCTTGTCTGGATTGGAGAACACCTAAGTCTGTCTGACTCATAGGTATGTCTTATGTTATTTGGAGTAAATTTTGTGGATGTATTCATTATATTAACTACAAAATACAGAGGGCAAAATCCTGCCTCCAGGACCTCCATTAGTCTCTCCTGCCACATGTTGCTGTAGGTAAGATATGCCGCATCTCATACATTGCTGATGCTGAGTTATAATGCCAGAAGTCTCTTACAGATTTATAGCAACCGATAATTTTTCAACCGAATTCAGCATATGGAACCAAACAGGAACTTAAGCAGACCAGATTTTGAAGTGAGACAAGGTGTTTTTCTCTGTGTTTCCCCTGTCCTTCTAAAACCAGGCTGGTGTTTCTCCCATGTATAGTTGGTCAGTTTGTAGTGTATTTCTGTTCTTCTACCACTGAATCTGCTTCCTGAAATGTTGGCACTCCGGTCTCTAAACACCTATGTATCTCATACAGGAATGAATGTTTTTGAAACGATCAAGGCAGATGTGCATGAAGTGGTGCTTAACAATTTTTTTGTCCTGAGAAAATAGATTCATCTGTTTGCTTCAGTAAGCACACAGTCCTCCTCACAATCCTTTGAATGTGGCAGGCTCCAGTGTAGGAAACAGAGCTTCACCTTCAAACTACCGAGATAAGTAACTCTCTAGTCCATCAGGAGTATTTTTTGTATGAGAGGTTGCTGTTAGTGCCTTATTCGGCACCATTTCTACAGTATTTTCACCCTTCTTCCAGTGCTGCTGATCACATCCAGTGTTCTGGGGGATGGATTTGAGTTCCTTTGATTTGAATTCTCCTACATTTCTGTTGTTTTAGGGGTGAGGTGATCAATGGGGGATTTGGCCTGGTTTTGGATGGGTCCACAGAGGCCGAAGAACGAGCCAAGATGATGCTCAGCTGGGATGTTTCCAATGGAGTAAGCAAAACTCATTATATACCTCCACTTCAGTATCTCCCTAACTTCTAGATCTAGGTGTGTTTAGAGGAGGAGGAATAGTCTGAACATATTCCCTGTCTCAGATCTGAAATATCTTTGCTAAACTATCAAGGAAGAAGGAGGAGGACAATGATATTAATTTGTAGATTAGAGTAATGAAGACAAACCCTTAGCAAGCACTGTGTATCACAGACAGCCTTTAAAAAACCCAATACATCTTTCGCTGCTCTAATTTATAGCAAGCAAAAGCCCCACTGCTCCACATATGTGTTTAAAAAGGACAGTATGGGAACACTACCCACATTATATGGGTAAAAGAAACTGTAGTGCACCCTTGAAATATACTGCCAGGAATAATCAGAGGTGAGTGGTAGTGAAATTGACTTGCTGATTTGAAAGGTCATTTGTAGCTGTTACTGCTATGATCCTGAGAAGGAAGTATTAGCCTTACATTAATCAAATGCTTAAATATTTTACTAAGTTGCAACTTAGGGATTTTTTTGCTTGAACACTTTTGTGTCTGAATCTTTCAGACACTGATATGTAATTCATAATGCAGATAACTTTAAGGCACTGAATACAAGGAAGTACTTGCTTCCTTTATGCCAGTTCCTGGTGCTTTTCTTCATTTGGCAAACTTTTCTTGTTCCCAGGCCAAAATGCAGAAGGGCTTACAGTTCCTTGTCTGTGGAGCTTCACTCATATGCTGGCAGAGAATTTGGTTTCTTGATTACATATTTTGAAAATGCACTGAGTGAAATTTACCCTTTTAAATATTTATCCTACTAAAAAAGCATCAATTGTTTAAATCAAACCATTATCTAAAGCAACTGCTAGTTGTACAGAACTGGGATGGAGTACAGTGTTTCATAGAGAGGGAATTCTGCGAAGTTTATAAACCTGGCTCTACCAATGTAATCAGCCCAACACTGCAATTCTGCATGAAAATGTACCAAGTCCATCCAAACACTACTTACAGCAATAAAGTAGCCCTTAAAGAAGATAATTACAAAATCAATAAGGAAACTAGAAACTGGCAGAGAGTTGAAAAATTTATTGTGATGAAATTGGGTGCCAGTGTTTGCACACATCACGTAAAATGGGATGTGGCAAGAAAAATGTGCCATTTTTACACTCATTGACTTTCTGGTCTGGCAGGTTGCGAGACGCTGCTGGTCAGGTAATGACTACGCACATGAAACCATCTGCCAAGCAATGAAGGACAATACTGCACTGAAGGTGACTCTTCCTCAAAAAGTGGTGGATGAGAACATCTTAGAACAAGCCCTGAAAAGTTAGTGGTATTCCAAGTGCAATGTTGCCCTGGCAGAAACGTATGATAAAACGTGCAAATGATAAAAGCCTTGCAATTGTCTCTGCCACGTGAGTTTTTTCCTTTTAACTCTTTAATAGGGCAGACCTGTATCTGTCTGTGAGAGGTCCACTGATGTTAGGATCAGCCTTTTCACTGATAAGGAACTGAAGTTTTGTCCCTTGAAATAAAATATATATGTATATATACCTAGCTGTCTAGATGCAACTGAGAGAAATGTCTTGTTTTGCACTTCAACCTCCCATTATATCTGTGTTAACAGTAACTCACTGATGCATTCTGTGGTAGGCAGGGGGCTTACTCACGGAGGCCTCCTCTGGCTGCTGCAGGTGAGGAGTGATGAGCCATAGTCTTTGGACTGTGGGATCTCAAGAAACCAAATAACATTAAGACTCTGTGGCATTTTGGTACTCAACAAGTGTGTACTTGCTGCACACATGCATTGCTTCTGGTGCCAGTTAAAGAAAAGAGTAAACCTTGTGTGTTATTTTTCATTCAGAAATCAGTTCTTTACTCTGTTCACGTACCGTGTACGTCTCCAGATGAACAGTGAGAGGCTGGCATCTGCTTGCAACCGAACCTTCTGTGAAGTGCATTTTGCAGTTCACCAGAATTGCTTTATACTGTAGAAAAAAGCACACATTGACAAGTTACACGACTGAGACGTGAGTAGTTGATAGCCAGATTTGACAGCCTTTGCTTTAACATATGTTAGGCATTACCTATTAATAATCACACTGGGTTGGCATCTTGGCAGCTGTATCATATACAACCACTCTAGTTTTTGTCGGCCAAAAGAACTGGGGCACTGTTTGTCATAGAAAATATAATGGCTTTCTGTACTGAGGAGTGTATTATGGAGCCACTCCATAGTCATCTTAATTCTGAGTTGAGAATCTACCACAGAAAATGTTGAAGAAATATTTATTATGGATTCTTCACCTTTGTGTTATTTAGCACAGGGATAACAGTAACCTGTCACCCCATGCTGGGATGACACAGCTTGTGATTTCCCGCACACAGAAGCCATAGGCCAGGGCAAAAACTCTCTGAGCTCTGCTGAGCCTCCTTGTTTTTCTGCTCTGTTTGCAGAGAAACTGAGTTTATGAATGGACAATTGTTCTGCCTCACTCTGTAGGGACACTGATGTCATTTCTAGGCAGATGACCTCACTGCTGGAAAAACTCAATACAGGCAGAGCAGTCTCCTTCAAACCATACATCTGCAGTAACTGTATCAGACCAGACAGTAGATAACAGAGGAGGTGAATTTCTGTAGTGAGGTTCGAAGCTTGCCACGGGTTGATTTGACATCCTCCCATCAGGGATGCACCTCTAGGTTGAGCACTGAAGGCCTGGGCACACCTTTCTTTTCATAGATCAATTAAGGTTGGAAAGACCCCCCACCGTGCCCATAACCACATCTCTCAGTGCCACATCGCCACAGCCTATGAACGCCTCCAGGGATGGTGACTCCACCGCTCCCTGGGCAGCCTGTGCCAGTGCCTCACCACTCTTTCTGGGAAGCAATTCTTGCTAATATCCAACCTGAACCTCCCCTGGCACAACTTAAGGCCATTTTCATACGAACGAGAAGTGAAGGAAGGCTGCTCAAAGGCACTGCACACGCCTCTGCAGTGAGACCAGGCGGGCCAGCAGCAGCCATGAGCAGGGCTGACCCAGGCCCTGTGACAAGTAAGGGGGATTTCAGGGGAGGCTGAGCTCCAGCACCGAGACTCAGACTGCACAGGTAGCTCTGAAGCTGCAGAGAGGAGCTGTGTGTGTACGCACAGCTGTACTGCAGGAACCACCAGCACCCCGCAGCCACCTGCGGCCGGACAGCAGCTGCCTTGCCTGCTGTCAGAGATTTGATGCAAAATAGCTCTGGGGGAATAATATGCCCGCTGAAAGGATCACAGCACCATCTGCTGGGACTGCTCGAAGGTCCCACAGCTGCTGGAGCCTTATTTCCCCCACAAGCACAGGGTAGTTTTTCCTTCTGCTTAAGACTGGAGAGCCAGAAGAGAGCTGAAAACGAGAATGAAAATTAGAAAAATAAAACAACCAAGCACCCAAGTACCTTTCTGTGCTTTAGCTGGACCTGTAGGGCTTTTATTTTGCCTGATTTCAACCAACACGGCTATCAGAGCACGATTTCAGAGCTCCTTCCCTACCATCACTCTTTCCTCTTCCCTCTGTCCTCCTTCCCTCCCTCCTTCCCAGGTCAATTCCCTCTGCCCTCCCTCGCTCCCCGTGCTGCCCAGCTCTGAGGCTCCTTGGATCGGGAGCAGCCTCGCCCCGCTCCCAGCAGGAGCTCTGCATCCCTCAAGACCGCTCCACGCCGCTTATCTCCGGGCCAAGCGACCCAGACGCAGCCCCTTTGCACCCGACCCCGCTCCGGACTTCCGCACTCCGGGTTTCTCCGGCGTCTCCCGCTCCGCTCCATTCCGCTTCGCCGTTCCGCGTTTCCCCGCCGACCGCGCCAGGCCCCGCCCCGCGGCTCCGGTTTCAGCCGCTGCTACAGGGACCCCCAAGATGGAAACGCAGGGGCTGCCCGCCGCGGAGGCGGCCCGGGCTCGGCCCGGCGCCCAACATGGCGGCCCCGCCGCGCCGCCCGCAGCCCCGCGCCGCCCTCCGCCTCCGCCCGACTGGGACCCGGCGGCCTCCGCCGCCGCCTCCTCCTCTGCCGCCAGCAGCGCCGCGTCGGGCCTCTACGTGAGCTTCCCGGTGCTGCTGGTGGAGGAGAAGCCGGAGCCCGGCGCCGGCCCGGCGCCCAGCCCCAGCGCTCCGCCGGCGGGCCCCGCGCCCGACGGCGACGGGCTGCTGCTCGTCCTTAACGTGGTGCGCGGCAACACCGAGCCCGACTCGGGCGGCGGGGAAGCGGGGCGCGCCCAGCCCGGCCCTCCGTCCGCGGAGCAGCCCGAGGAAGGCCCCGGCTCCGCGCCGCCGCCGCCGCCTCCTCCGCCTCGTCCTCCCCCGCCGCCCCGCGACGGGGACGGCGGCGCGGACGGCGGCGCGGAGGACGGCTCCTTCTCGGGGACCATCACCATCAACAACCAGAGCCTGCTGGTGCGCATCGAGAACGGCGTGCTGACGCTGGGGCCCGAGCAGGCCGCGAGCACCGCGCCGCCCCCGGCCCCGCCGCCTCCGCCCGCCGCCTCCTCCGGCCCCGCCGAGCCCCCTCCGGGCGTCCCGCGGCCGCGCTCCCCGCCGGTCTTCCCCTGCCCTGAGCCGCGCTGCGGGGAGGCCTTCCCCCGCAAGCAGCAGCTGCGGCTGCACCGCCTCACGGCGCACGGAGGCGGAGGGGAGGACGGGCGCGGGGCGGCGGCGGCGGGGGCGGCTCGGCCCTTCGGCTGCCCGGTGCCGGGCTGCGCCTGGTCCTTCGCCACGGCCTACAAACTGCGGCGGCACCTGCACTCGCACGACAAACTGCGGCCCTTCGCCTGCGCCGCGCCCGGCTGCTCCAAGCGCTTCACCACCGTCTACAACCTGCGGGCCCACAGCCGCGCCCACGAGCAGGAGGCGGCGCACAAGTGCGAGGCGTGCGGGCAGCGCTTCCCCAGCGCCGCCCGCCTCGCCGCCCACCGCCGCCGCAGCCACCTGGAGCCCGAGCGGCCCTACCGCTGCGACTTCCCCGGTAAGCCGCGCCCGGAGCCGGGCCCGCGGGGTCTGCGCTTTCCCCGCCCTCTTTTCCCCTATACGGCAGCCCCTGGGGTAGCACGGGGTCCCAGCTCCGCTGGCTTTGCTTCCCTGTTGCCTTTCCTCCCCCTTTGGAGCTTCTAGGAAAGCCCCCGCTCCCCGACGCCCTCTTTAATGAGGGGGGAGGCTTGGGATCTGGGGTGCTGCTGTGATGGGGTAGTGGAACGCCAGCAGTGGAAGCACCAGCCTTGGGTTGTGCATCTTATGCAGGCTTTGGTTGCCTGCTCTGGCTGAGTGACTGTAATCCCTGAGAGTAACGTGGTTCAGGACTGTGCTGTTTGTCTCTTCTTTGTGTGTCTGGATGTAACATTGGGGAGGGCCGTTAGGAAAACTTTCTTCTCAGAGTTCCTGTCTCACTTGCCTACCAACCTGGTGCGCTGTTTGTTTCCTGTCTCTCCCCAGGCTGTGAAAGGACGTTCATCACAGTGAGCGCGCTGTTCTCCCACAATCGGGCCCACTTCAGGGAGCAGGAGCAGTTCTCTTGCTCGTTCCCGGGCTGTAACAAGCAGTATGACAAAGCGTGTCGGCTGAAAATCCACATGAGGAGCCACACAGGTACTCGCAAGGGCAGCATGTGCCTGGGGAAGGCACATAGACGATGGGCTGTGAACAGCAGGATTTGGTTTGCTGGGAGGTTTGAAAGACTTGAAGGGGGGAGGGATGGTGTGTGCTGTTTGGAGTCAGTGAAAATATTTGATTCTAGGGCTTTTGGGGATGGTAGTCCACTGAACATACTTGCCATAGCAGAGGTAGCAGTTAAGATGGCTTTTGGCACATGAACTTGTTCAGAAAGAATATTCTAGCTCTATTTTCAAGTTCCTAGACATTCAAAGCAATATGTAAATTTGAATCTTTTTGAAAATAAATTGCTAAAAGCACCTCTCAGAATACACAAAATGTCTGCACTAAGATTTGGAGCAGCAAAAAGGTCAGTCATAATTCAAGCGAGCACACCTGACTTGCAAGAACACTAGTTGTACACAAGAACACTAAGTTGTAGTCCTGTGTGTACTTGTCCTGGGCTTTCCTGATTTCAAGGCTCTGTAGTTTAAGCGTCACTTCCATTAAGTGAAGCTTCATAGAAGTGATGGAAGCTAACTTCAAGTTCTTTGTATTGTAATCAGCATAGAAGTTGTGAGAACAGGAAAGGAGCTTCCAGTTGTTTGTTTTGAACAGTGCTGTCACTGGCTATCGGAGCACGTTCAAAGTGGCTGTGGGGTACTGGGAAAAGCATCTGGGAGAAAATAAGAGAACTGGAGGTCAGGTTTTGGAAAACAAGTGAGGAAGTGTAGGATGGGCTGTGCTGAATGCAAAGAGCACAAAACTGAGGCCATGGGTTTCAGATAAGATGGACTAATAACAATCCATGCTCTGTGATGCGTATGGAAACGTGCAGTGGCTTTGAGGTAAAGAAAATGCTGACTGTAGCAGAGGGGTCTGGGCATCACTACTTGCATGTGATTTACCTGAGATGGTGGTTGAGCCGTGTAGTATTAAAGTAATTGAATTTAAGCAGCATTGGGGATTTCTTAATCTAATGCCAGTGTGTGATTTGGTGTTACTAATGTAACCTTTCTTTGCTTAAGGTGAAAGGCCTTTTATCTGTGACTTCGAAGGCTGTGGCTGGTCTTTTACCAGCATGTCCAAGCTGCTGCGACACAAGAGGTAGCGTTTTCTGATTGTGCTGTTTGTTCTGTCACTCCCTGTTAGTTTGTTAGGTTTTGTTTTTCCTTCTGATAGTCAGGCAGTGGATGCAGTCTTGCTGATGACGATTACCTTCTGTTGTAGGAAGCACGAAGATGACAGGAGGTTCACGTGTCCGGTAGAAGGCTGTGGGAAGTCCTTCACAAGAGCAGAACACTTGAAAGGCCACAGCATAACCCACCTTGGTACAAAGCCATTTGAGTGCCCAGTAGAAGGTACTGTTCAACTCTTGTGTTAACCGGTTACTGGTGTGTGCTGCGTGAATAAAGGCTATGCTAGTTACAGGATCAGAGGGAGTCTTCTAACAGAGTCCGAAGAGGTAAAACTGAAGGTCCATTGCTTCAGTAGGACTCCAGGAATGTAGAAGATTGGGTCTGATCTGGAATATTCAACTTCCCAAAGTAAAACAGCTCTACTTGGTGGTTGTTTCTCCTTTTAATGGTTTTACCAGCAGTTGTCACCAAGCTTTATCACTTAAAATGCCACAGTGGGAGAGGAATATACTGAGCGACAGCATTTCTTCTTGTCAGAAATAGCTTGCTGAGCTGTCCTATCCAGTGAGCTGTCCTTGATGTAAAACAAGAAGTCTGTATATTTGGCTTTCTTCTGATTGCTCTGAATGTATGTCCAGATGTTACAGACCAACAGGGAGTTCTGCAGCGCTGTTGTGATTTGTTTAGTGAAGACACTAAGCCTGAAGGTCAAATTGAAACTGGATGAATCTTTAAGGCCATCTGTATCTTCTTGCAGGCTGTTGTGCAAAATTCTCAGCACGGAGTAGTCTGTACATTCACTCCAAAAAACACCTTCAGGATGTGGACTCGTTAAAGACTCGCTGCCCTATATCGAGCTGTAATAAATTGTTCACTTCCAAGCACAGTATGAAGACACACATGGTCAAACAACACAACTTCAGCCCAGGTAAGGGGTCTGTTTCAAACTGCGAGGTGCAGCAGAACACCTCAATGTCTCTAAAAGCTTCCTCCTCTGATCATTCAAATTCTTTCTTTCTCAATGTCTGATGAAAGCTCTGTTTTATAACCAACCCTTGCCCAAAAAGTTGAATTTAGTGTGCTGTTGCTGGTTTACCTTTATTGCATTCCTTAAGAACAGGTAATTCTCTGCTGGGTTGTTTTTTTTTTTTTCTTTTTTAATTTTCACAACTTCTCTTAATAAGTCAGGCCATTTTCTTCCTTGTTTGTCCCAGCAATTAAAAACGTTCAAACCACATTCTCTTGCAGATCTCCTAACGCAGCTCGAAGCAACCAGCTCCCTCACACCCAGCAGTGAGCTCACCAGTCCGGGACACAGTGACCTCAGCAACATAGACCTCGTTTCCCTGTTCTCCAACGTGTCCAGCAACAATTCGGGAATCTCATCAGACATGGCGTTAGTGAACTCTGGAATTGTCACCATAGATGTTGCCTCAGTAGGCTCAACTCTTGGAGGAAACCTGCCCGTCAGTAGCAGTTCCTTAAGCCAGGCAGTTGATCCCTTGATACTGGTGGCCAGCAGCGATATGCCGCAGAGCCTGGACAGTTCTCTCTTGCTGGGAACCGGAGCAACAGTTCTCCAGCAAAGCACTTTAAATTTGGATGATGTACAGACTGTCAACGCGGAAGCCTTGGGTTCACTAGCGTCTCTGTCAGTGAGAAATCCCAGTCAGGATGTGCACGGTTTGACGTCCAGCAATAATTTAACAATTGACACAGCCACTTTGACTCCTTCTAGCAGCCTTGGTGGTACCAATGTGCCTGAGTTACTGACACCAACTAAAATGGAACGGAATTTGCTTCCCAGCTCGGATGTCGTTGGTCAGCAGGAGGGCAGCAAAGTAGTGACTCAGTTTGTTTTCTCCAACCCTCCAGGAAGCTACAGCGCTCAGAAAGAAATGGATCTTAGCACAATGACTGGCAGCTCGTTTTTGGTACGCAGTAGCTATATTCATTTACCCTTAGATGACTGAGACACCCTGATTTTGGGGATATCCGGTGCTACTCAGACCTTCTAGGCAGGCCTTCCTTTTGGTTGTTGTAGGTGATGTGCTTTGGCTTTTTTTTTTTTTTGATGAAGGATGTAGAGCGTTACCTTGAGCAGTGTGTTGTCAGAAGTAGCTGCAGCGTGGTGATAAGTTCTCTTAAGAAAAATTGGAATGCTGGTGGGGAGAGTGAAGGGAAAACTTTTTAAACTAGGGGTTTTAGAAAGCAACCGTCCATTTATCTGAGGATGAAATGGCATTTACAAGAAAACCCAAGGCCAAGAAGATGCGATATCTCATGTTCCTTAGATACAGGGAAAGATTTGGAGTTGGGAGAGTAACTGAAACGTTTTCTCCTCAGTCTTCATTCCCATAGGTGTTTCAAATACTCTCCCTTTTTGCTTTATTATGTTGTTGGAGGCCTGTTTGTTCACAGCATGAAGTGTTCCTTCTATTGCAATGTTTACCCTATTAAAATATGAATGCTTGTAATTATGGAGATAATTTCCTTTTGTGTTGAACTCCAGATATTAAATACAGGGAACTCACTGAAACTAATCAGAAGAGCATGGGAAACTAGAATTCAGTGTTTGCAATTTAAGATAACCGCAACTGGGAACTCATCAATCAGGTTTCATTGTCTTGGCTTGTTCTTGCATTCAAAATCTTTGCATTTCTTGGCTTTTTTTTTCCTTGCCTTTTTTTTTTTTTCTTCTTTTTTCTTTTTAACTTAGGAGAGCAGTGGGTCTGCGAGAACAGACTACAGAGCCATTCAGCTAGCCAAGAAAAGAAAGCAAAAAGGGAATGGGAGCAGCACAGGTGAGAACGCATCGTGTTAAATGTGCTAAATACAATTACAAAAGGGTTGGGCAATGAAATAGGAACTGGTATCTGAGTACACTTTCAAGTACCTCCTCCATTTATTGGTAGTTAAAATAATTATGCACGTGGTGTGCCACCTGTTAACGGTGCAACACCAAATTCACAGTGAGCTTGCAAAGAAATCTTTGTGTGTTCTGAGGTTGTTATAAAGGTACTATCCCTCCGTCCCCTCATCTGCCTTTGATTTTTGTTATTAAAGCAAACAAAAAAGAAGGTTGTTTTGCTTTCTGTTGTTTGTTTTTGATGTACCTTGTGGGGTTTCTTCTGTTCTGTACAGATAATGAAGAGATCAGCTGGATTTGCTTTGCTTCTCTTTTTTTGCTTAGTAACAATGTCTACGCAGTATTAAGGAATTTATTTCATATTTATTCCTTCAGTTATCTAGAAATACTCAAAACTCTCTGTTAGATCGAAGCCTTGTAGAGAGCAGGGTGATATGGGGGTCACGATTTCAGATGTATTGTCTTTCTCTTAAAAAGTAAAAGCTGTCCGACGTGAATTTGTCAGATCAGGTGTTGTCTGTGGCTCTTTAGGCTTGGGCACAAACTCAGGCGTTTGAATTACGTCTGCCCCCTGGTGCTGCGGTGGAAAATCAGTTCTGTTTTTTATATATGGTTTAGTTCTTGCTGCCTCTTGTACCTGCTAGCTCTGTAAAAGCGAAGGTGACAATCCTTAAGGTAAGTGAAGAGACTAATTCTGAATTGAGCACTGTCACATACTGCTTTTTATGTGATGTGCACCTGCTTGTATTGTCTGGTTCAGTGAGACATCACACAGAAAGAGAGCTGCTTTACGAAGCTTAGTTCTAAGTGTGCTTGTATCATGAAACATGTGCAGGTATCAACTGTTGGTGCACTTGTTCATGCAGATGATCGCATTACATCTGCACCTGTTTCTAAAATGGCCTCAGAAAATTCCTATTTCCTTTCTTATTCTGGTCTCCCAGTAATCAGCTTCTCACCAGCTGCTGTTGCCTTCATGCCACGATGTGATTCTCGCAGTGATGGGGAGCCTTGTATTTCTCATCAGTTTAACTAGGCTAAATAAGCACTGGAGAGGGAAGTTTGTTTTTGAAATTGAAGTTACCTAAGCTTTTTATTTACTGTAGATTAAAAAGCAGACCAACAGATGACAGGATTTTATCCATTACATTGGTTTTTGATTAGCTCGGTGGCTTTCAGCTTGCAGTGTAAGGAGCTGGTTCATCCTGTCCTTCACATTTTGTTCTGGAAGTAGATGAGCTTCACTACGATTTATTATTACATTTTATGATTTGAAAAAATGATATGCATAACTTCTCAGGAAATGAATAGCAAAATAAAAAATAGAAAATGCAATTTCACTTCCTAATTCAGTAGCTGCGCAAATACGTCGGCATTTCTGTGCTGCCAGAGAGGAGAGCTCTAAGCTGAGCGGTTTGTGATGTGGTTTTCTGGCATTCATGTAAAATGAGCACTGCTCAGTCAGCAGTTGGAGTTCATCGGCTGATTGCCTTTAGCTGTCAGATGGTGCTTAATTACATTGTACTGTTCCAGGCATTTCCCATGTCGTGCCATTAGTGGTGCAGGGTAAATTAACTGCATAAAATCAAAAAACACAAGCAAGAAACTTCAGCAACTTGCTTCTGACCATCTAAATATTAAACTTTTTTTTTTTTTTTTTTTAAGGGACATCTGGCTCTGGTCAGAGGAAAAGCAAGGGTGGTAAAGTAAGCCCCACCAACTTCTCGTCGTCTGCTCCTGGTGGCCGGCTGGGTGGCAACGTTGTTCTGCCAAACGGAGGGCTGACGATAAGGGACCCTGCCACGGGAGCACAGTACGTGCAAATTCAGCTGCTTCAGGTGAGAACTGAGGGGAGGAAACATCCTTATCCTCTCTGTTATTCTAACTGACACATCTGTAGAAGAATCTAAACGTCATGTACTCCTCTAGATGGGATCCTGAGATCTGCAGCGTATGCTTTCTTCATCAGGGCACTTGCCCACGCTCTCTTGGGAAGTTTATAAGAAAAGTGGCTTTAGAGATGTCTGGAAAAGCCTGAAAACAAGGCTGGTTCAGTCATGCAACTGCTGGGACTAGAACCAATGGATTGTGGAAATGAATAAGACATCATTATTTGGTTTAGTGCTAATGTTTTCAGTCCAGCCTGGATCATATGGGCAGCATAACTGCAGGGAGTGTTCTGTTCATCTTCTTGAGCTGGACTTTTTCCTCCAGTCTTTCTCTTTGCTGACAGTGTGCCTGCTCTGCTCCTGTTCCCCCTTTCCACTGAAAGTCTTACATTGCTCCATCTCTCCCCTATACAAGGTTAATAAGGGTGACGTGAAAAGATTCCCACAAAATGAAGTTTCAGCTGAAACTGATTTTCTTCTTAACAGCTGAAATAAAGCTTAAGGTTTCTTTGTCTAAAAATACCCAATATCTGCGTGGACTGGTCAGTGGAGTGTGCTGAGCAGCACGTTTTTAGCCTGATGCATTTCTGTGTAGTATCCAGAGAGAAGATAAGTTCATTCTGCTTTATTCCTAACAATATTTGGTACAGAAGAAGCAATGGGGAGTGTTCTTCCTCTCTATCTGATGGGTGTAAATGTAACTTCTCTGTTAAGTATCAGCTTCATGCAGCATGGTGAAACTTGTAGATTATTTCTGAGCCTTAAATGTAAGGGAAGGTGAACCATTTCCTCCCTTTTAGATCTTGCTGGTTTTCCAAGTTGATTATCGTAGAACAGTAGGTTGTGTACTGAATAAGGTTTGAATTTTAGTGGTAGTTAGGATTTCTCTTATCTCTCTGGATCTAGGCCTTATACTGGTACAGGCCAGTGGCTTTATCAATTTGTTAAGACTCTGAGGTTGAGTGGAATTTATTGTGCTGAGATGCTTCAGAGTCTTCTAATTGCATCACATTTCTGCCTTCACAGGATGATCCCTCAGGAGAGGGAGATTTACCCTTCCAGCTGAGCTCTCAGTCCTCCTCATCGCATTCTCAGCTTACAGTGGATTTACCTGTTCACATACTTCAGGTACAGCATGCCAGAGCCGTTGGGTTTTATGGCCTCGCTTGAGAATTGAATCGTTTATTCTGAACACTGGTGTTCTGCCTAATGGAAACACCTGGTTTTTTATTAGGAGTTCAATTTCACTTGCAGGAAGCAGTAAGCAGAGAAGTGCACTGCAAGGCTTATCTTATGTGTGTTACCAACTTTTGACACATCACAGGTGGTTGTTTTTCTATCTCTGTTAGTGGGGAATGAATAACAAAATGTTACTCATTTATTATTGGAGTGCCCCATCCTTTTTATCCTTATCCTATCCTGCAGGTACCGAGCAGGTCAAGAAACAGTATCAGAACTGATATGTCTGTAACAGGCTGCGGGAAGGATGGGAAGTGAGGAAACAAAATCTTGATCCTAGATGTCAAAGCAGTGTCTATATGGGAATGGCAGTTAGATGAAGAAAAACAGGAGTGGCAGTGTCTGAATGGGTCTCCAAAGTATGAAGGCTATGGGGGACAATTCAAACAACTGAAGGTTGGGTAAATGTCAGGGTGTTCTTACTGATAAGCATTAAGAGGTGAAAGCACTGAACTTCTTTGCTGTTTGCTTTAACAGGAACCACACAATTCCACTGAAGAGGATGCAGGTTCTGATAACTCTCAGTTCACTGGAAGCACAATAAACTTACAGGATCTGGAATGACCGTCGTTAAGGACAGTTACTTGAAAACCAATGGGGCAATCATGTCTCGACAAAATGAGATAACTCTGTGGGTCTTTTCCTGAGGAAAACAGGAAAACGAGGAATGCTGGATTATGGTTGTGCTCTTTGCGATTTGCTAAAGATGGTTACAGCTGAAAGGTTTTCTTAGGAAGTGCAGATCCTCCTTGATGTGCCTGTGTAGTACAACCCATCTGCCTAATGGTCGCAGCCTGAGGCAGGCTGCTGTACAGTGTTGTTTCAGGGAGAAGTACCCGATTAAACTTCAAACTGAGGTAATATTTACTGTTTTCACAGGAAAGCAAGTATTCTACAGCTAAACAGAAATCCTGCCTACAATAGCTCAAACTTTCTTAAAATTCACAGATATTTTTCGCACACGCACACACAGATTGTTTTGGCCCCCGTGTTTTGGCAGAAAACTGGAATAAAGCATCACGTGTAACAAAGCTAATGCCCTACACCACGAAAAGAAAATGTTCTAAAGTTTTTGTTTTAGCAAGCTAGATTCTGAACGTTAACTTAGCTGTGAATCAGTTTGTAGCTCATGTTGAGTTTCTCCCTTTCCTTGTTCCCGCATCCCAAATAATCTGCTGAATTCTTCCAGCAAAACTTGAAAGAGAAACGCAATAGAATTGTACTCGCCGTAAGTGGTGAGCTGAGACTCCAACAGTGTTCGAGAGAGGTCACTTGTATCTTTGTGTTCCCTTTTTTGGGAGGGATTTTGACCGTCACGTAAATTTGAGCACCTTGATTATGTCTCATCTACAAACGGCTGCCAAGTTACTTGTGAGCTGGCTGCTACCTTCTTATTTTTATATGTTTTATTATTTTTTTTTTTGAGCGCCGTCGACACTCGTTCTTTACTGATATCCCAGAGCATCACGTGCACGTGGAGTTTCCGGCTGGTTTACAGAATATGCAGTTGTTAGAATTTCATGGGAGGGGAAAAAGAACTGTTAGCTACTAAGATCTGCCCCACTGAAAAACTGCAGTTTCTACTGGGGGGCAGGGGGAGAGGTTGTACGTACTGAACTTACCTGGACTGCAGACACCTAAGTAAATAGAGAATTGTGTAGGGGGGAAATAAAAGCACCCTTCGGTTACATTTTAAGGTAGTAATTTAAAGGTTTCTTCTGGTGATGTACTGAATGCCTATAAAATGCTGTATAGGAATTTGATAAAAGGGTGTATGTAATGTTTTTTTTATTTTCAATGAGGTGTGTGTGTATGCACGTATGTGTATATTTTTTACGAAATAAGATAATGTCATGCAGAAGAACGTTGTGATTTTTCTAATCTTGCACATATTTATTTATTTTACAGTTATACTGATGTTGAATTCACATGAGGTCATTCAGAAAAGCTTTTACTTCCTGTGCCTTTTGAACTATGTATGTGTCCAGAAAAATGCTTTTTTTGGTTGATGACTTAATGGGGGGGGGGAAAAAAAGTATACAGGTTACATTCAAGTTCAGATCCCAATTTCTAGACAGTATTTTATCCTCTGGTTGAACCAGTTTTATTTTTCTATCTTTTGTTTAACTATCTGAGCACTGAGGTCTCTCTGTTCCTTTCATCCTGAGTTTACAACTTACGTCCAAGGACTCTCGTTACCCTCTCAGGTAGGGTTTCCAAACCGAACTAACTGGTAGGGGAGATCTTCTGCTTGATGGCTGTGACCACAACGTAGAATCCTCTCCTGGGAGGTAGGAAGGTTGAGGAGGAATCATGCAGAAGAGACTACTGATTCTTGCTGTAGTGCTCACCATGTTCTCTCTGAAAGCTGAGACTTTTCAAGCTCCCAATGCCTGTGTTGTTCTGTTCTCAAGGACCATACCAGTTCTTAATCTAATACAGTGGCCAAGGAACACTCCATCTTTTTACGGGACTTGCAACTTAATCTTTCTACTTCTGAAAATGTACCTCACTCAGCTTTGTAAATGAATGTAAAGTGCTAACCTCTTGGGCCTGACAGTTGGATCACTTGGCTTGAAGTCCATTGCTGGCAATGGATGCCCGAAGAACTACTGGTGCAAAAGGGTTAATAAAGCTTTTTTTTATGGTCAGTTTGTCACCGGGTATTGTTCTTTATATGGTTGCATCTGACGTAAAGCCAATGGTCAGCAGCTTGGTTTCTGTATGGCTTGATTTTTTCCTTTGCTTGTATCTTCACGGTAGTGGGGTGGAGTCCATAATGAAACCCATCCTTCAGATTAAGGCAGAGGCTTCGTTTTATCGTTGTTCACCAGATTTGCGATTACAATAGATGTCTGGTAAGTGCTTGGCTTAGTTGTGCCATGGCAAAATTGTTACCTGGGACACTGGTCAGGTTTGTAGGGATAGAGCTATTTGCATCAACGACTGAATGAGAAAAGCATTGCAGCTAGCAGGAGCCAAAGAAGTAAATAAGAGTATTTTATTTCCTTAGTTAAGAAAAACAGTAAGTGGTCGCCGGACAGTAGCTCCTTTCCTTTGGGTCTTGGGCTAGGAGGAGTTTCATGGGACTGTGAAGTTCTTAGGTTGCAAATAGCTTAGAGCTAGAAAAACCTTTTTCTAGGGTGGTATCAGCCCTGTGTTGCATACTAAAAGCTGTGCTGTCAAGTGAAATAATACAGTAATTCTTCCTTCTCCTTATCCCTTTGTTCTCGGCTTTGCTTTTTCTTTTTCTCCCTGGAAGGTGGGCTGGAACGGAACATCAGCCTTCTGCCGGTCTGCAGACGAAGAAGGGGCACACGTCTTTGTTAGAGCAGCATCATGAACCAGGCGTGCTGGAGGGTTCTCTTGCTGCTGGAGGCCATGCCCATTGCTGGGGCTGTTTTCCTGGCAGGGTTGGGTCCCTCCTCCCTTAATGCCCAGTGTTTGGGTGCCCCATCTTCCCTGAAGCAGGCTGCAGAGGCAAGGTGTGTTCCCATGGATCACTGTGCTTACCTTTTTCTTTACGATCGCCTGTGCTCTTTCCAGGGCCCGTTGCAACCTCTCCTCCTGCAGCTGCTTCTGCTGTTGTTCCTTTTCCTCTCTCAGCCTTTTGAAGGGAACAAAAAAAGGTGGTTGAATTGTGCACAGCTACACAAATGTGCTTTTGACCCACACCTTGTCTAACAGTGGAATGCGGGGGTTTGGGTATAGACAAGGCTGGGTTTTAAATACACTTTGAAGGTTTTTGTTCTGTTTCGAAGGGAGGCAGGGGCCAAGGTTTGGGTCAGATTCCTTCCCAGATTCTTCTCTTCCATCCCCAGAGCAGAATAAGTCTGTCTTGCTTCATTGAATCATTTCAGTTGGAAGGGACCCTTAAAGGCCATCAGTCCAACCCCCCTGCAATACACAGGGACACCCACAGCTCCATCAGGTGCTCAGAGCCTGTCCAGCCTGACCTTGGCTGTCTCCATGGACGAGTTTCTTTTGTAAGTGAAGAACACAAAATCATTCACAAAGCACAGTGCCATGTCCTTTCTACCTTTCATAAAGGTGAAGAAAGACTCAGAGAAAGAAAAAGTAGGAGAAAAATGTCACTGTTTGGCTTTACGTTCTCCAGCTACTTTTCTTGTAATGAATCTGATTCACCTGGGGATGGCCAGATACAGTCAGCTCCCCAGTTACACCTTTGCTGCTTGCAAGGGAAATTTCATGGGTGTAACTGAGCCAACAGAAATGTCTAGGAACATAAATTTATTGTGTTAATTGGCTCCTATTTTAATTAAAAAGCACAATGTAAACTGTAGAGTTCTGTAGAAGGAACACTTGAAAGCTGCCATGGCTCATACAGGTGCCCTATATGTTTAAACAGAAGAATCATCTTCTGTTCAATCAGTTCAAATATTATTAATTCAAATTGTCTTCTTAAAACCATGATTCTCATTGAATTTGCACAGAAGAGATTTTCTTCTTCCAGATCTTGGCCTCTCATTCAGGATACGAGCACCTTCCCAGCCTCTCCTAACACAGCTCTGGGCTGCTGCTTGCTGATTCAGAGTTGCAAGCACTAGGAGCGTGAAGCTATTAGAGGGCTACATTGGGATGTGGCAGTCCTCTGGGCTTTCAGATTACTGTTCATGTTTCCTAGGTTGATCTGACGAATTTGGCTCTTTCAGGGGCTTCGATTTTGATTGTTAATAGTTAAAAATAGAGGCCCTGTTTCTAGGAGGTCTTGTCTTACCTCATTCTCTGTTCTTTTTTTTTGGCTTTTTCAATCTCTGCTATCTTTGCTGGTGGAATTTTCTCCAGGTAGTCCAGTAAATCAATGAGCTTTTTTTCTATCGCCGCTAACATCTCCACTGTCTTCATGCCTTCCTCACTTTCTCCAATGCAGTGACCATAGACCTCCCGCACCTTTTTTCTCAAGCTTGCAAGCATTTTATCCTAGAGATAAGAGGAGAAACAGTGAGATGCAGCAGCTGAGTCCTGCCCGGTAGAACCTCTCTATCCCTCCAAAAGAACAGAGAAGGAAACCAGAACGCTCTCTCTTAAAACTTGTTTGCTTCTTGGTTTGCTCAGCAGTGCCTGTGATGGATGGCTCTGTTGAGCCATTCTTTTGCTGGTCTCATCTCTGGGCTTGCTCCAGCCTGGGTGCCTCTGGGGGTCCTCCTCCCACCGGACAGCAGCTGTATGGGGTGGGTGCATTTCTTCCAATTTGCTGCCTCAGCAATGCTGAGAGAAGTGCAGCTCCCTCCCCACTGCTGCTTTTGACCCAGGCTGGCTCTGCCTGGTGGTGAGGAGCAGCTCGTTGCTGTGCTATCCCACTTTGCTTTGACCTCGGGGCGTACCTGGACATCAGTGGTGTGCTCTCCTGAAGAAAAGTCTTGAACTCTCAGCTTCAGGTCTGCCGCTCTCTCTTCCAATTTGGTGACAGTGGATTTCAAGGTGAGCAAAACTTCTTTCAGCTGCGCTCGTTCCTGATCCCTAGGCCAGAAGAGAGAGGAGGTGTTTGGAAAAGGGTATCCTCAAAACACAAGGTTCCACTGCTGCTTTCACCCTGGTTGTGCCCGCTGCTGCCGGTAGGTGGAAGCATCACTACACTCCATTTCTGGACGACTTGCACCCCGGCTCTGAGAGCACAGGGAGATCGGGTTTTTCTGGGATAGCAGTTACTGCGTGTGGGGGGAGAGGAGCACAGGTAAATAATGCTCTAGGTTTTGTGATGAGTCAATGCAGGAAGTAGATTCTGTTTAAAAACACTTCAAATGAGAGGTGCTTCAAATGAGAATAGTGTCTACCTGCCATAGAAATACTGTACTGCACTCCCTTGGGTCTCTGCTGCCTTCCTCTAGGAAGGGACTGAGTCCAAACAGGCACTGGTCTGGATCTCTCAGGACAAGCCTTGTTTCTGCTTTTGATCTTTACTTAGGAGAATTACCCCATCCTTTCTGTCTTACATCCCCCCGCAGAACACTAAATGCATCAGCTCCCCAGCCTGTGCCTTCAGAGCTATGCAGCAAGGTCTGAGAAGACCACTTCTGATAAGGAAATAGGCTTTTACAATAAGGTGGTGAGGCACTGGCACAGGTTGCCCGGAGAGGTGGTGGTGCCCCATCCAAGGGGACGGCCAAGGTCAGGCTGGACGGGCTCTGAGCACCTGATGGAGCTGTGGGTGTCCCTGTGCATTGCTGGGGGGTTGGACCAGATGGCCTTTAAGGGTCCCTTCCAACTCAAAAGATTGTTTGAAAGTTGGGGCATAGGGACCCCTTCCCACCACTCATCACAGGATCACACTCACTTCCTTTGTTGTGCGTTGATGAAGGTGTGTTGGAGCTCTTTTAGTTTTTTCTCGGTCTCCTGAAAATTGCAGAGGTAGGAAAAGTTCTGTTCCTCCATCTCCGTGAAAACAGACAGCAGTTGTTGGGGGTTGGTAAAATACAGCTCAGGCTCCTGGAATGGAAAACATGTGATAAGGTTTTGCTCTCATCTCCACTGAGCTACATAGGGGCTGGCCTGCAGCTTGGGTTGCTTGCTGTTGGTGCTGGGATGTTGTTTTGCAAACTGCACAGCACGCAGCGTGAGGGTACGTGTACTTATAAAAAATAAAAAATCGTGTTGTGAAGAAAAGAGTTCAGTTCAGAAAAGCAGCATTACTATGAATTGAAAGATGGAGAAGCAAAAGGCCTTAAGGTCTGATGAGGAGTGAGTTGTAGGTTCCAGTTATGCATGGGTGCTATTCATCACATATCTACATATATCTACATAAACATCAAGTATCTCCAAACATCTATATATAACAGCACGTGTAGTGTTGCTGTAAGGGTATAAGCAAGGTAAGGGCATTGCTTGTGCTCTTGATCCCAGTAAACATAACCATGTAAACCTGGAGGCTTTATCCCTACTTCACCCTTGTTCTGCTGCTTTGATTTGAGACTGGAGGAAGGTGCCCTAAAGCTTGCGTGTTGTTTTTCTTTAACAGCATTGGTCAGTCTTGAAAAAGGTGTTCTTTTTCTACCAAAATGTTGCCTAAATTACACGTAGTTTGTAGCTTACTCCCAGAACAAGAGAAGTTTGCCTGTTCTTTGGAATGAAGAAACCGTTCAATATCAAAATAAAATGTTTTTGTGACCCTTTTCTCTCTATTCCAGATGAAAACATAAAACTGGGAGAGAGGGAAGTGTTCCCTGGTACCTTTGCTTACTGGAGTTATTTGTGGCTTTCCCTCAGCAGGACAGTCAGGCACGGCCCCGAAACACTGCTATGTGACCCCAGTTAAATGTGCTTACTTAGGGGAAATTACCAAGCAGACCCTGGCCTAGGTTAAAGAAGTTCTGTCATGCAGCAGACTGGCTCACTGGTTTCTTATGGCAGTGGCTGCAGGCACTGAAAGGTGAGTGTTTTGCACCTGCTGATTTTTTTTTTTTACTCCCGTAACCTTCTCTCTAGGGCCAAGCCTATTTCTGAAGCCTTGCCTCCTCACAGACAAGGGTGGTGAGATTTGTCCTCTGCAGCCAATGTGATGAGCTCAAGGAAAGCAGGTGGCAAGGCTCATTTCAGGGTGCATTTTGGGGAGCAAAAAGTGTTGCAGACATCTGAGTGAGAAATCTTCCCTTTTGGACATAAAATGAAAACTTAATTAATCTCAATGCCTCATACTGTGGTCGTATTTTGTTGCAGGGTAGGGAGCTTTGAAGTGATGGTAGGGTTTTGGAAAAGAGAGGAGGAAAACTAAACCAAGATATTTAAAATATGGGTTACTAAAACCGTGCATATTCATAAATATATAAACACATGGTTATCGGCTATGGTAACACCTCAACCCCACAATAAATGGTTAGAAGGTGAGGAAAATTAGTAACATCAGTACATGACACAGGATAAAGTTAAATATTTCAGTATAAGGCTTCTGACCTCATCTCCATCTGAGCAGATTTCACTCTCTTGATCCTCTGATGAATTTCTGAAAAAGCATTTTTTGTTATCAGGCCCTTAGAGAAATGACAACTCAAAGGAGACCTTGTTCATATACTATGAGCATGGCAAGCAGCCAACACTGACACCTGCAAGCAGCCTCTGGCTCCAGCTGCAGGTAGCAGGCACTTCCCTTCTTGGCTGTTTGCTGTTGAACAGTCCCTGGAGCATCCACAAGTTTGGCCCCTCTTGTCTGTGGGCTGCTGAGGGGTCAGTAGGAGCTGTATCCTTGTGCCATGGGAGGGGTGAAAACCTCGATTTGTGTCCCCTTAGTGCTAAGCCCACCTGTGGCAGCAGCTTCGTGTGAGGGGTGGCCCTGCCTACGGTACAGATGCCTCTTACTGCCTGAGGCCTGTTACTGAAAGAAATGAACGCAATGTCTGCTGTGTCCTTGGGCCTCCAGTGATGACCAAACAAGTGACTGTGGCCAACAGCGGGAACCAGTAACGCACAGGTTTTGTTAACACAAACAGGGCACAGAGAAGCTTTGCTCCAGGATGGTGCCCAGGTTCTACCCTGAGGCCCAGGCTTGCAGGGCAGGCCCTCACCAGAGGATTTGAGGTTGGAGTTCTCTTGGGGGTAGGTACACTGCACATCTGGTGGATTGGAATATCTGGTGTGTTGGTTTGTTCCAGTAAGACCCAGGTCTAGAAATACGCAGAGCAAACATGAGGACTAGGTTTCCTCTATACCAAACTCCCAGACAGTTGAGTGCTCTCTGTATGATTCAAGTCTGTTGTGTTTTGTTCTTTTTTTTCTGGTCAAGTACTTACAGATTTTCTGTTGCAAGTGGTTTCAGGAGGCTTTTGAGCTGTGGTCTGGTCTCAAATGATAAACTTAAATCCAAACTTTCTGCAGGCAGCAGGGACCTTGACATGTTTGCACGATTCATGTCCATCCCAAAGGTCAGACCCCGGCCTGCACACAAAAGGAGATGTACACTTGGAACACAGGGCTGTCCCGTGGAGGAGTGGGCAGCTCTGCCATGGCACTTACCCTTCTCTGCAGGGGAGGCACTTTCTTTGTCAGCTCTGGATGTTGTTTTCAACAGCTTTCCATGCTTTTTTTCATATTCCTCCTGCCATTCTTTTGGAGATAGCTGATAGAGGAAGTCTCTGTACACCTTGTACTCTTGCAGAGTATTCTCAAATCTGGTTATGTCACTGGGGTGGGAAAAGCAGGCGGTTTGTTAGCAGGGAGGAAAGCCCCTGTTTGAGCAGGTTCTTTCTAACCCATGACAGCTACACCTAGAGAAGGGGCAGGGAGCTTGTGTCCTCATGGACACACAGAGATAAATGTGAACCTCTCTGTGCTGTAGGGGCTGGTAAAGGCTAGGCAGGGATAAGCGTGCGATTCTTACCTTTGGAGGCTCATTATTTGGGAACCAATTTTCTGGATCTCTATTATTTTCTTTGCTTTCGCTGCAGATTCTTTTTCAGCACTGGAGAAAAATGCAGCAAAATGAGCCATGAAACAGTTTAGCAATAAGCAAGTAGTGAGCTGAGATGCACATAACACAGATAAAAAGATGGGGAAGAACCCTAGAAATCTCTCTTGTAGGTAAAGACGTACCATCAGTGACACTTGTCTCCTGCCTGAAGGCCCTGCCTTGGCAAAGGGAGCATGGGGTCCCAGCAGCACTTCCAGGTCAGGGTGTTCCTAATTTGGCTGCTGCTAAGACTTTGTGTAATGGGCCAGAGTACCCAGCTTGCTTTGCTTAGGGGACTGTTCCTGCTGTGAGGGGTTAGGGTGAAGAATCTGCCTATTATAAGGGTGTTGTGAGAAGTGATGGGGACAATGGTGGATTCTTCACTGCAGACAAATTGAAGGCTTCAGTAATGAGGGGATTCCCCAGCTACTGGTTCCTTTCTCTCTTTCGTTGAACGTGTGGAGAGAAAATGCTACCAGGACTGTAACTCTGGGAAAACCCAGACACAGCGAATCTGAGGTTGGATATGAGCCAAGCCCTCTGGGGAACGTTAAGCAAAAAGACTACTTTGTCCAATGTAAAAGAGTTACATGGATAGTTCCCTCAACTTCCATTACATTTTCAAGGCTTGAACAGAGCTTTTATGGTTCTCCTTCAGGAACTCATCAAATATGGCAATATCGTTCTCCAGGTTGTATTCAGCCTTTTCCAGTTTTCTCTCCTCTTTCTTTGCTATGTTCTCCAACTTTTGAATTTCTTCTCTCTTTACTCCTATGGCATACTGAAATGAACCCAAAAGATAACACAGTCACATTGGTTGGTCGTTATTAAAAGTGTGTTGGTTTGGCTTTGTTCTTGGTTACCTTACTGCCTTACAGTTGTTGTCAGAGCGTAATGATTCAAACCAAGACATGTCTTAGTGCAAACTAGGTACATAGAGGCCAGGAGATGTTTCAGAAGTAACGCAACAAATAAGCAGTGACAAAGATGATTCAACAGTGTTATAGCACAACCTATTGTTGTGCTATATATGATGAATAATGGGGATATTCCAACATTATTTTGATTTCATAATGGCTCTCAGGGATAAACTGTATGAGTAGAGCAAAAGCCAACAGGTCAGTATATGTACATATTTTGTAAATTAAGGGGAAAACAATTGGATGGCCGCCACTGGGTGATGTGAATGACCTGTTTCACTTCTTAGTGGATTCACGGTCTATGGACTATAAGTGTCTTTAGCACAGGGCTTGGACAATCAGTTAATGAGATCTGATGTATGCCCTGCTGATGTAACCTCTAAGCAATGGGTCTCATGAAAACAAACAAAAACCCAAGGCAACACTGAAGGATAATTAAATGAGCAGACAGTAACATTCTTAAAGAAAACCAAGTACCTCAAGTAAAAATATCTCTCTTCTGTCATTTATGTAGTCACGGAAAGTTTCTTTTTCTAATGGATAATCTGAAATGAAGACAAATTCATCAGACTACAGGGAGAGATTTGGTCATGCATAGAACAGTGAATATGGTAGCAGCTGAGCACGGATGTGGTTGTCATTGAAGCTAGCAAGACTGATTATTTTATTACCATTTTGACACTGGTTTGGATCAGTTTCAAGCGGACTTTCTGTAAAAACAGGAACAATGGAGTGGAGAATCTTATCCTTACAAACATCAAATTTGGTTCTCTACATGTTAATGGCAAAGCTACTCCTCTGTCAGAGGCAGAAAACGATAGGCTCATATCCTCCAAAATCCAGCTCTAGGTCAGCTTAGTAAAAATGTCCCCATGACACAAGGTCCTGCAAACTCTCAGCTGACTTCTACGCTGCCTCCCAGGACTCCCAGCTATTGTGGAAGCCACAGGGGATGCTGGAACCCAGGCTGCCCTGGTGGTGTGACATCTGCTGCAAAAGTAAAGGCATGAGATGGACACAGACCAGCCACACACAGGCTGGCAAGGTGAAGCAAATAACTGCTGTGCCTACAGGAGCTCACCAAGGTCAGCTGGAGCTAACTGCCAGTCCCATCTCCTTTTTGATTTTTGATTTAGGCTGCTCTCCAGCTGAGCAGTACTGCTACAAAGACAGTGACCATTCCCTACCTTTTTTAATGGCTATCTTCCATGAAAGACACTCCTGAAGAGCTTTCAGTCTCTCTTCATCTGTTGCCTGTTTTCTGTTTTCTTCTTCCTCCTCCTTTTGCAAAGCCTTCCTAACCCCTTTTTCCTTTGCCTTGATTTTAACAGAGTAAGTCATTTTCTCATGAATTCTCATGGTCTTCATCTTTTCACGTTCCTATAAGAAGTCAGTTATGCGGACAAATTGATAATCTGTTTTGTCTGCTGTGGTTTTTAATGACATCAAGTGGTTATTCACAGTCTGGAAATTTGCAGCTAGTAACACCCTGCTGATGTAAACCCTCAAGTCTGGGTTGAGAGGGTCTTTTGAAACCCACTCCAGAGCTTTCTGGAAGGTGAAATGTTCATGCTCAGTGCTTTCACATGGGCTGAGGTCTGTAATTCATTGCCTTCTGCATGGTTTGGGCACGGGTTAGGCTGAGGACATTGCTCAGCAGACATCCTTGGTGCCCCTTCTGCTAAGCCCCTCTCCATACTTACATAGTGACCTTGAACCCAAGCTAAAATCAGATTATCAGTCACCTGAGTCTTGCCTAAGCTTGTTTGGAGGCTTCCCTTTGTGATTTACTAACAAAGACCTCTTGGTTTCACATCACTGCTTGACTGCTGCATCAACACTTAGACCTCTCTGAGACACCATAACCTCTCTGTGACTTCCCACCACCTCTGGATCATGTGTCCTAGGGAAAATCCTCAGTGGAAATAAGGAAGAAAGAGATATTGCACAGACCCAGTTCTCTGGTGGTTTGCAATTCCTTGTTTTGTGGAGAGAAACTTCAGGCGTGAAACCCGTGTCATCTTTCTTCCTAGGCCTGCTGGCATGGCAAGAAGCCTTGCATCAAAACTTTCTGTGGATAATCAACACTAGCAGCACTAGCAAGCATCTCCTCCAGGAACAGGAGAGAGTGGCAAACCTACCTTTAAGCATGGAAGCAAAATGACGGTACGTAGGTTGTATGCTAGCAGCTAGCAGGTCTGTGCTCACGCTGCTCTATGTAAGGTTAATCTCGCATCATGGATCTCAGTGAACTTGTAGCTGATAAGAGGGAATCTGAGCTGGATTTAGCAGGTATTGTTTTCCTCATGCAGTAAACCATGGTCTGATTTTGCATTGGTTGGTTGCCTGCCCTAGTGCACCACTTATGTAAACATGCATGTAAAGCATCATTGTATACGTACCGCCTTTGCCTTTTTTCTTTCCTTGTTCCTTATTGCAAAAATATCAATATCTGGAGGAATTGTAAATGGATTTTTCCGTTTCCATTCTTCATTTTCTTCTGGGAATTCTGCAAGAAATGAACAAGGATGTGACAGATGCAAGGCAGAATGTCAGAACCTAGTGCAAAGGGACTCTGCTGCATCACAGCAACACGTCTCTTGAGTTGGCTTCTGGCTGGTGGCAGTTGACTGCTTACTTTAACATTTAATGGTAGCGTTTGACAAACTCAATCCAAGATTAGAAGCCCCAACTGGGGCTTCTACTAAGTGCCAACTGGGTCTCCTCCATCTCTTGTTACCAGTAGGCATGTAGTCCTCTCAGGAGAGGGAATGGGGAGAGTATAAGACATATGTCATTACTGTTAATATAAGCTTAAGCCCTCAGTCAGTTGTCAAAGCCTGAAGACAATTAGTTTATCTGTAAAATAGGAAAGCTTTAGCCAGGCCTGAGTCTGGAGAGCAAAATACTGTTCACCCCAGTGCAGGGAGACACTTGGGTTCATGATTTAATGGTGGGATATAAAATCAATTTTGATAGATGCTCAAGCTCAAATTAGTATCTGAGAGATCAAGAAAAAAATGGACTAAGGACCTCAGATTTTGGTTGTACTAGGAGATCTATCAGAGAGAAGATTAATTCCTTTCCCCTTCTGAGGAGCTGTTGATGGCAGAGCCAAGAGCTGTGCTGCCTTGCATTCTCTCTTCCTGTATCCAAACCTCATTTACTGAAGTCTTTTTTCACTGTTTTCCTTGGGCAGAACATTTACTGAAGCTTTTGGGAGCCTGTCTTATCTGATCGTGGGCAGAAGAGTATGAACGCAGACCTCTCCTTTGACCAAGCAACAGAAATCTGCTGGAGCATCATGACCTTACCTGACACAAGGTAGGTTTCCATCCCAGGTTTAGAAGAGAGACTCTCACAGACTGACTCTTCGTATACAGATGGCATCATTGACTCTGGCCCAAAGAAAACCATAAACAAATTAATCAACTGGGACCTGACAGTGACTGATGCAGTGAGCTTTTACACTGTTGAAGGGCCTCGGGGCTTTCTGGATCTTAACCACTGAGTTCCAGTTCTGATCCAAACCCATGCTTTCATCTGCACTTTGCTGGTTCACAAGCAACAACTTTACTCTCTGAAGCTCTTACCAGAAGTTGTTCTAGCACTGTAAGTACTGTGGGTTTCTTGTGATAAGGCTGAATGATTTCTGGACAGCACAGACATGCTGTAGGAAATTTGCTCGTGTTTAATTTTAGGCTGGCAAACCGGTGAAAGTTAGATTTCTGTTTCTCTGAATCCAATGTCTTTTGTAGTCTTTGCTGCAGGTCCTAGGGGAAAAGGCATAATTGTAATGATCTCACTCACATGGAACAGATAGGTTGTTGTTACAGTTATCCTTGAAGCAAACAAGGCAGAAAGCTGAGTCCAGTGAGGTATTGGTTCAGTGGATGTAATTCTGCTGCTGTGTTCCTGATCCACACGACTATAACCACAGCAGAAAATATCCTCTTCCGCTTGAGCTAGTTTTAAGGCTATTTTAAAGCATCATTATTTGCTCTGAACAGCCTCCAGTTTTTATGTATTTTGAGCTAAACTCATCTGGCCTAATTTCCCTGCATGTCCTTGGTGCGCTGTGTTGCCTATTGGCTGTCTTTCTGCAGCTGCCCAATTAGTGTCTTATTCTTTGCAGGTGTCAGACTTTCAGCACTGATGAGACGCGGTCTGAGGTAGAATTAAAGCAGTTTGTAATGCACCCCAGTGTTTTCTCTCTCCTTCTCCAGTATTGAAGTACACTTTCCAAAAGCCACAAGTAACTCAGATTTTCTCTCTCTGGATTTGGGTGTAACTTAATGCATTTTTTTTCTCTAGGAGTCCTCTATCTGTGCCCTGGCACAACATGAACCCTACTGATATTGCGAGTTTTGGGAGAAAAAACAAAAAGCCATTAGGGCAGGAGTAGGAAGGCAGTGTTCAGCGCATACACTTTGTGAAATATGCGGAGTGGTTGTAGCAAACACCTGAGTGTTTGGTCCTCTTAGAGCACACTTTGACTTCTGTAACCCAAAACCCTCCTCATAAAAACTTTATTGTTTATGGGGTTGTTCCAATTTCTGCTACAGGGAACATGACTGGAAAGCAGGACTAGACAGAGGATAGTGGCAGGTAGGAAATAATCTGTCAGTGAAGCTCCCTGAAACCAAAAGCGCTTTATATTACATTTAGCAAAGGATACAAAGCCGTTTCTAAGATCAACTTATAAATATCCACTTTATGAAGACATTCTTGGTTTGAGATTGTTGATTTTTCGAATAGATTGTTTGCACAGCACTTTGGAAACAATTCCAAACGCTGCAGAAGCACTCGTTGTGCTAATAACAATTATTACGCTCTATAATGCAAATAGAAACTGCTTTGTTGCTGGAATCATTTGGCATGTATATCTCACTGCCTCTTATATTTCTACGCTTCGGTAGCTACACATCAGTGTCCATCAGGACATGAATCAGATAAGGCGTTCAGAGCTTTAATCTACAGAAACAGTTATTCAGTGATTTTCCCTTTCATCAAGCTGCTGTGCAGAAGGAAAAAACAGAACAACAAAGTAAACACGCAAACAATTCTAAAAATGATAGAATAAGATTCATCCACCATCTTCCCAGAGTACACAACAGGCTCATGCTTTGTACACTCGAATAATGCACACGATGCCATGACTCACAGAGAAGGGTTGAGCTCGCTGGGAAATGTGTCCAAGTTTGGAGCTGTGGGGCACTATGCTGGGGACAGATGTGCCCCATGACCCCGTGCACCCCCCAACCCACACGCAGAGACAGAAACCGCTCACGTGTGAGATCTCCCAGTGAAACACCCCTCTGCCTCCCCTTGTCTGAGTGCAGTGTTATGTCTGATGCTGACAACAAAAGAAATTAATGTAGTTGCCCTCCCCCCATTAGTTTTTGGCTTCTCACCTCGAGGACCCCACGCTCCTCACGGCTGTGGCTGGACGGGTACCGAGGCATGGACGTGGCTCGGCGCTGTGCTGTTGATATTCTGTTTGTGCTGCCATAGAAACCTGCGCTCCCGCTGCCGGGTAACACGTGTAGCTGGGCCCCCTGTGGCTGGGACAAGAGTCCCTGGCCTGGTGCAGCAGAGAGAAGGCTCCCAGGGTCCAACTGCAGTGAGAAGCATCATGACACAGGTACTGCCAAGCGTCCCTAAGTTCTCAGGTAGAAAAGGGGCTCAGGTGCTTAACCCCATCTCCACAACAAAGCACTGGGATGTGGAATCGGGAGCTGGAGCCCTGGGCAGTGAAAATGACTGTAGTTTTTAGTCAGTGACTCTGAGCTGTCATTTTTCAGCCTGTGCCTTAGGTTTTCTGTTTGCAAAGTCTGAACAGTCACAATTCAGAGCTTATACGTGGTATGGGTAAATGAATTACCATTAACTGGATTCTCCACAAATCAATAGTGCTAGAGAAACCCAAATATTTTATTCTGTAAAATCAGGGAGGGTTGGGTTGGATACTAAGTAAAACTTTCTGCTCAGAAAGAGTGGTGAGGCGCTGGCACAGGCTGCACGGGGAATGGTGGAATCACCGTTCCTGGAGGTGTTCAAGAGCTGAGGAGATGTGGCACTGAGGGATGTGGTCAGTGGGCATGGTGGGGGTGGGCCGGGGTTGGATTGGATGGTCTTAGTGGTCTTTTCCAACCTTAACGATTCTATATAGTTCGAAAGATGATTTGATAAATTATCAGTTGAGAAAAGTAATACGTTTTAAGGAGGAAATGATCTTCAGATCCCATGTTTTTTCTTTCCTGTTTCTGAGAAGACCAAATCAATTCCAAATGGATCGTATTCTTCTTTAGACTCTCTATTAAAATAATTTCAGCTTTCCAAAATAGCAGTTTCCTCCATTTACAGATAGGTTTCCAAACAGCTTTTTCCATCTGAATAAGTCATGCAATAAATAGCGTACTTTTCTGTAAGTGCAAAATCCCATTTGATTGTTTTAGTTCTTTTCCGTGATTGCTGATTATCAAGAGATTGGATTTAGGCAACAGAAGGAAAATGCTTACAAATAATAAAAAAAAATCTTTATTCTGTACATGAGTACTTCGATTTTTAGCATTGAAAGAAAAATCATAGGGATTTTTTGGTATATTTTGGGAAATTTCCCAGATGTATTGGGAGTATGTATCAAAAATAAGACTGCGGAATAATTTCAGTTACAAAAAAAAAATAAAAAAAAAAATTAGGAATAAACTGTATTTAAAATATGCTTTTCTAAAGGTGTAACATCAAATGCCCTTTGTTCATAAATACCAGTTTATTACAGAATTACAAATTTGCAGTAACAGACATCACAGAAAAAGATAACATAGAGAGCAAAGGCATTGGAACAGCTACAGATCTGTCCGGCCTAATCCATACATCATGTATATATCTGTATATCCATTGCTCTGTTTTGTGCTAAACGCTTATTTCCCAAATCCAGAACAGGGATTATTTAAAATCAGAGATGTATTTTGTGAATTTTTGGAAATGCGGAAGCTCCTCATGGTGTTGGTGGCTCCTTGCTCATATCCCACACATGCCATAAGCCACTTACGCTTTGTGTTACCTTCAGGGCAAATAAGTTTTTAAGGCCAGAAGGACATCTGGGGTCTATTCTTAGCACCATTCACTTGGTTAATGAATGGAATAAATATCATGTGCACATCATGGGAAAGGCTGCTTGGTGGCATAGGCTATGCAGCTGACCGATGCCGTAGCTCGTTAGGGATTTCCAGGTTGTGCAATATAGCTTCAGGGCACTGCATTTTGGGCCTTATTAAATGTTTGCTCCGTGCTTCCCTGTTGCAGATCTGGGGAAGACAGGCTGTTTGCATGATAAGAACTGAGGATTGCCTCTTGCATTTCCAACAGGAGGATGTTTGCAGACCTGGGAGATTTTAGGGGATGGTTTTGTTAGGACATAGGGTTGGGATTGCAGGATATTCTGGTCTCTGAACGGAGGTTCGGGGTGGAGGTGGTAGAGTCACTGTCTCTGGAATTGTTCAAGACGGGTGTAGACGTGGTACTTAGGGACATGGCCTACTGGGCAATACTGGTGGTAGGTGGACATTTGGACTGTATGATCTTATAGAACTTTTCTAACTTTAATGATTCTATGATGTGGCTACCCTTTATTTCTTCCTTGGAGGGAGTTGTTTGCCTTCTCTGCTCCCTGGTTGTTCCTTTTCTGACTTGGGGATGCTGATCCCTATCCTGGAGGTGATGTGAGGGTTAATTAGTGTTGGCAAAACATTTTGAAACAGCTGATTGAGAAACGCTGCCAGAGATGAAAGCTAAAGAAGTATCTCGGTAAATAAATATTCCTTTGTAGTCTTATCTTTACAGGAAACTCCCTGTGTACCCAGGATACTGCACAGGTCACTGAGCAGCCATCTCCCCATTGCCTGGAGTCTTCTCAAGGAGACTCACTTGGTTAAGTTTTTCGCTTCAATTTCTTCAAAGTGAGTACTGATACATACCACACAAAGGGAACAACCTGACTAACGGCAAGTGGCACAGAAACACCACATGGATTGGTGTTTTTTTTTCTTTCTCTGGAGCAACTTGTTCCTCTCTTTCCTGCTGAATGGTGCATCTGCAGAACCCAGAGCATCCCAAGAGGAAGAAGGGCAATTCAGAGCCTATTTACAGGGTAGCAATCAAGACGGGAGGAGGGATCTGCAAGTGAGTGTCCATAGCACACAGTGTGTAAGAGCTCTGCTGGAGGTGGTGAGGCCAGCTCTGCCTGACTGTGGTCTGCCAGTGGCACTGCTGCTTACCCCCTCTTTTCATCTGAAGCTTTCTTCAAGGAGGGATTTTATCTCAAGGTGAAATTTTCTAGGTGGAGGCCAGCCGTGGGGTTGGCAGCAATCTTGTATTGCAGGGCTCAGTGACCCCTATTTGCCACCTTTTTACGTTATAGGTGAGTTTTCCAGACATGAAGAACACCAAGAAAAGCCTGACTCACCCTCCAGCTATTGAAGGAGAAATGCCCCCAGAGATTGCTTTGCAAGATCCGTGAGCTCAGCTCTCATCTTTGCAGACAGGCTGATGGAGCAGGACTCATTCAGGTCTTCCTACCACTGACCCTTACACCCAGTGTCTTCCTGGGCTACCTCACCCAACATGAAGACCAGAGGCCTTCGGTGGTCTTTCCCAAATGGTATTGTTTTGTGGTTCAGCCATCTCCAGCTGTGTTTGCATCAGGCTCTGTAAGCTCCTGACCCCAGGTCCAGCCTCCTGCCCCAAGCAGGGCTAACTTAGGCTGCCCAAGGCCTTTCCCAGCTGATTTGAAGATCTCTGAGGATGCAGGTTTCGGGAATTCTCCAGACAACAGAGGGTAAGATCTGGGAGGCTGAGCTCGGGCCCCTGAGCGGCCCCACTGCCTTGCTCTGGTAATGATATAAATAAATGATATTGTTGCAATTTCAAGGCCAGTTCTGAAGAACTGTTTAGCCCTAATCCCAAACTGAAAAATAGTTCCAGCTTTCCCTCAAAGCTAAGTACATTTGGGGCCTAGGAGTTTGCATTTGGCCCATTGTAAAGAGAGCCACAGAGCTGAAGCCAAGGAGACTTGCCTAACCAGGGCTATAAATTCTTGCTATTTGCAGGGACAATTGACCCAGGAACATGAGGTTGCAACTTCATGATTTTACATTAAGCTCTTAAGGCACCATTCCAGCCGTTTTCCTGGCGCTTGCTGTGTGGCTGTGACTGCACGGGAATCAATCCAGCTGAACAATACCCTGCCCGAGGAAAAGATCCTTTTATTTTGCTCACCGTGATGGGTTGAGGAAGAGAGACACGTGGGATGGTGGGATTGTTCCTGTTAGTGCCAGTCTGTGCTCAGGGAGATGAAGAAGCTGCAGCTTTGTGGTGGTGGAACCAGTGACCCTGCGCACCCTGTACACAGTCTTCCTTCAGAGGGGTATGTCGGTCAGAGCAAGGAGGATTCCTAAAGTCACGGGTCAGGCTGATTTCTAAGAGCTGCAAAAGAGAGCACATGCTTTATGGCTCCAAACCACTTCTGCTCATGTGGAAAGGATTAAAGATAAAAACAACCCTGCTATTCACTTTGCTCCGGAGCTGTTTCGATCCTGTCTGTCTGCTTCTCCAGAGAAGCTCTGACAGGAGCTATTATCTGTGATCCAAAACTGTGGCTCATATCCCTAGGGTAGCTCATAGGATCTGCCTTCTCTTGCCAGAGAATGAGGCATTGCTGGGTACCAGTCGTAGCGGTTTGTAAATATTTGGTGCCAGCCTGGCTGTTTTCTTGCAGGGCCCGCCTGTTTGCATCTCTGCTCCAAGTGTGGAGCCATGGGGGCTCAGCAAAGCACTGATGCCACATGTGGGGCTTCTCGTAGCTGTGCAGCTGCAATCACAGACAGTGCAAACTTGTGCAAGGACAGCCTTGTCACTTGGAAACGCTAGAAAGTTTCCACACCCTGTTCCTATCCCATTGACTGCACCTGCGTGAATGCCCACTGTTCTCTCTACCAGGATGTCAGCAGATCCTGGAGTTTGTTTTCCACTGAAATGTCTCTTCTTGGGTAAATATTACATCTGAGGTTGCTTTGCCAGTGGCTTTCCTGCATGGAGTTTGTACAACAGGTCAATGCCCTGCTCAGAGATAAAAGGAATACTTGGTGTGGGTGCTGTTTGCTGCTCTGCTATGCCACTCTGCTGTTCCCTCACCAGTTTCTCCTTTAAAGGTTGCTGAATGCTGCTGAAGTCCTGGAGGTTTTAGCAAAGTGAGGGAAATTTAAGACAAGCCATCGAGTGCTTGGACAGAGCAGAAGGGCAGAGCAGGAGCTTGTTTGTTCCAACAGCCGTGGCTTGTAAATTATTCATCTGTGCACAATTGAAACACGCAGATCCTCAAAGGTTGCGTTACAAAGGGTGAGGTGAAGGATCAGCAAGCTTCGAGCAAAACAGGAAGGTTAACAGGTCCTGGGGAGCCCTTCTCCATCCACTTGCATCTGCTCAACAAAAATGCCTGCTTGCAGAAGAAAACCAAGTCACCAGTAAATGAAACAATGCACAAACACACACAGATGTGTGTGCGTGGTGGGGAGGCCATCTGCAAAAACCCAGTTTTCCCTCCACTGGAAACAGATTTGAAGCTGGTTGCAGTGAAATGTACAGAGAACCTGTGAGCGCTGAATGCACAAGAGGCTCTAGCCTCCATGAAGTGGGGAAAAAGTTTCCCAAGACCAAGAGAGATCAGAAGAGCAGGCTAAGCAGAAAAGAAGCCAGCATGCTTCTGCTCAGCAATTCTGTCTCCAGACAAAACCAGACTTCAACTAATTAAAAAGAGCAGATGCTAGCTGGAACATTAATTGGAACAACTATATTTTGACTGTGCTTAGATCTATTTTAGCTCTCTCATAGTAGGTTTGGAGAGAGGTAACTCTTCAGCAGGCTTCTTGTTTTGTTACACACACCACATACTTGGAGCATAATGAAATATCTGTGAATAGCTTTTGGATCCCCTTTTTTCAGGGGCAAACAGTTCTCCCTCTAATAACGCACCACCATCAAACTCAGCATTCTCAGCCCTTTTTTTCTCACGGTGTTGGTAGTAAAGTGATCTTCCTTGGCTTTGAGAGGCCTTGTAAGCAGCGCTGGGCACAGGGCCAGCTGCTGCTCTTCCTGATATGTATTGTATTAATGGACACCTCTTCTTTAACCTGTGCACATTTGCTCCTCTCTGCCTGTGTTCCTTCTCATCAAGCTTGTTATGCGCTCTGCAGAAAGTGCAGAGAGCTTAGCTGACACCTGATACACTTATAAATAGCCTGTCTGCCCTGCTATGGTTCTGCAGCTATCCCAGCATGAGCAAACACTCAACGTATTGCACTCTTCCTGGAACTGGGATGCTATCGAAGATTTTCCTCCAACGCATCCAAACTTGGCCTCTGCTGGAAGCCGGGTACTTGACTGAAGGCACCGCTGCTCTGTTCCAGTTTGGCAGTTCCTCAGTCTTGTCCTAGTTTCCAGTTCCTTCCTAAGAGACAAAGGAAAGGCATCATTTGAGTGACGAGGCTCTACCACTGCTCCTGCCCTCTCTGCTCCAGTGCTGGGTGCAGACAGGGGCTCACTTGGTGCAAGCTCTTCTCCTCAAAGTCCTCAGCAGGGATGGGTCCTCCTGAGCTGCCACCCTGTTTCTTTGCCAAGATAGGGCAAAAGTCTCTATCCTGTGATGCTGAACTGGTCGCACTAAAAATGGTGCTAGTTCCCAGCCCCTTTCCAGACAGGACCTAAAACCTCTCTCCCTCCTCTGGGTGTTCTCTCATAGCAATGCTGCCAATACTAATCCTAATGTTACTTCGTTTTTTTTCTGGCTGTTCTCTCTTCCTAGGTGTGAATGCTGTCATTGCTGAATGACACCTGCCCCCCATGGGTCCCTTTGGCTTGCAGGAAAACCCTTTTTTCCCCACAGCTCAGATGCAGACAGACATTTCCTGAGGTCGGTGCCTTAGGTATGTGGCTCTGACTGACTCAGTTCTCCTTGAGTTGAGCTCTCAATGCCCATCCTCCTTCTGGAGGTGTCTTGTTGACTACTGAGAGCTGAGTGACTGGCTCACATGCTGCTATCTGATTTTAGGGTTGAGGAGATAAGGTTAATTGATGTTTTCCTCCTTACATTTACTTCTTTCATTGCACTAGTATCTCTCCTTATCAGCACCCATGTGCTGGGCACAGCTGGGCTATCTGGAGCAAGCATCAGCGTCGCTGCCTTTGGGCTGCCCCTCCACAGGTTTTGTGATCCCTCCTTGAGTTGCTCCCAGTGGCTGCAGCATCTAAATGTTCACCACAGAGATGGAAGGTGGGATTTTCATTGAGGGAACAGGAGCAGCAGTGCTCAGAGCTTCTGATGGGAGCTTCTTTCAGGTAGAGCAGTAATCTCACTGGTGATTGCATACTTGTGCCAGACGAAGCCCTCACCCCTGAATGCCTCTTCTGTTCTCGTTCCAACACAGCTTCTAAATTAGAAACCCTAGCACCTGCATATGATATGAGCAGGGATTTTCAACACTGGGAGGCTGAGGCAGGGCACAGGGATGACAATCATTTCTGCTGCTGAAGAGGCTTGATTGCATTCAGGTGCCCACTGAAATGGTTTCCCTTCCCACCCATCTCCCCAGGGGTTGTGCAATGTTGGCTCTGCTCAGCTGGTGCCAGAGGAGCAGCTCGGTGAGCTTGCTGCTTGCCCATCGCTTTTCCCTCTGCCAGCAGCAGCATGTCCAAAGTAAATCATGACATTTTGGAGCAGCTTTGGTTCAGGCTCAGGCTGGCAGCCTCTGTCTCACTGGGAAACTTCTTGTTACAGCAGCTAATGTTCAAAATTATAGCAATGCAGCAGGACACCATCCAGGCATGGAGAAGAGCCTGCAAGTGCTTGCTGTGCTGCACGCTCTCCAGTGGCCTGCCACGTGTTACACAGACTGAAGTTTGCTGATCCCAAGGCTGTACCCTGCAGTGAAAGCCAGCTGGTGCCTGTCCTTCAGATCCCGCCCCTCTGGCCAGTATCCCCTTTGCAAGCTTCCCAAATAAAATTTAATGGAGCTTGTTAAAATTGCGCAGATCGGTGGTGGCTGTGGGAAAGGCTCTTGTAAGAACACTTAGATTTCTGTTATCCTCATATTTAGTTTCCTGTAGGCTTTTCAGTGTTTACTGAGCCTGAGCTATGGCTAAGCCATTCTCAAGGGCTAGCTGAAGTCTCTTGTTTATTTTCTTGATGCTTTTCCTAGCATCTTGTAAATCATCTGTCTTTGGCAATGGTAAAGTGTGAAGCAAGCAGTTTCACCACTGCAATATATCCACGTTTTGTTGCAGCAGGAGGAACAGAGCCCAACTCTTAACTGAAGGTCTCAAGTTGTCTGGGATCAGCCCAGTGAGAATTGCAGCAGTTTAACTGATCTACCTTCCATGCTGTGTTAGATCTGGGACTTTGTGCATTGTGGGTCATAGTGTGTTCTCTTTTCAGAGGGTGAGTCTTGCAGCTCCATCAGCGTACAGTTGCTCACCATGGCCCCTTGGAGCAGCCCACATGGCTCCTCTGCAGGCACGTGGCCTTGAAGCCAGCCAGAGAAGGCTCCTGGCACATCTTCCTTTTGAAGGTGGGGATGAGGGAGGAGGAGGCTGCAGTAACTGAGCTGACAAAACTTTTTGTCTACTGTCTGGGTCTCAGCGGGCTCCAGAGAGGGCTGAGAAGTGCCAAGTTCTCTGTCTGGCCCTGTCCCATGCGGTGGCTGCCTTCCAGCGCAGCTCAGGAGGCTCTGCTCGAGGTGACTTTTCAACATTTTTATTCCTTCCCGCTCCTCTTCTTCTGGGTTGCCGAAACTTTCCTTCTGGCTTGTGTTTTTATGAGGACCTGTCTCACCCACGGAGCTTTAAGGGCTGGGACACCTCTCTGTCCCCCCTTCCAGCACTGTGCCTCACCCGTGCCGCACAGCCCGCCCTGCTGCTGCTCCATCTTCTGGATCAGACGCCTCTCCGCTGCTCGGGGCACCGATTCAATCTTTTATTTTGCAGTGACGGCCTGATCCTGGCAGTGCTGAGCTAATTCTCTGCAGGGCAGAACTATACTTGATTCCTCAGCGAAGTCTGTTTCGGTGTTGCACAACGCTTCTGCTCTCAGGGAGGGGGGGACTGTGTGCAATGTCCCATTCGGACAGACGCCGGAGCCTGATCGCACTGGAATGACGTCAAAGGCTGCAATACTGTACCTCAGCCTGGCACTGGCTGCTGCAGCACCTGTAGCTGTGCTGGAGGCTGTGCAGCTTCCACCTTTGCACGGTGGATATCCACTTGCACACCTGGCCCTTCCCTGCACGATCTTGTAGCTCTGGACTGGAAGCAAATGGAAGTAGCTTTTAAAAGGAGCACCCTTATGTTTCAGCCTATGGCTGGGATAAAACTCCAGCAGATGTGCAGCCTTTTCCATACCTGAGGCTTGGGCTGGCACAAGCAGATGTCATTTGCCATGGGGCTGCAGCAGCCAGCACCACAGAGGGTGCCAGTAAGTCACGGTGCTCATCCTCGTGGCACTGATGGAGAGAACACGAATGCGTTATCTATTAGCAGCTGCTGTGAATGCCTGCTGCTGAGCTCTGCTGAAGGCAGACAGATAAAGCAGCAGCCTCAGCTTGCATTCAACCATGGTGAAATCAGGGTGGCACATATGCAGCTGTTTGCAGCAGGATGCTGTGGGGAGGCATGAGACCTGAACGCACACCTGAGCAGGTGTCACAGACCTCCATCCTGTCACCCCACAGCACCCCACCTTCTTGCAGTCCCCAGAGGCTACAGCAGGGCAGGTGAGTTGTGAAATGCGTGGAGCTGCTCTGCAGGAGGGGACCTGCTGTGACCTCCTGGCACTGCCTTTGTCTTGCTGGCCCTTTGCCAGACCTGGTACAGCATTGCTGACTGCACATCTGCCAGGCCTGGGTTGGACCGGGCTGATTCCAACCTTAAGTTGTTGAGATAACACTTCTAATTCTAATTCAGCTGTTGGGCTGCGTGCTGGCGCAAGCAACAGTCCATCTTGACAACTCTGCACATAGGTTAGAAGGAAGGAAAGAGCGTTTGACAGTTTCAGTTTTCCTATGAATGCCCAGGCAGTTCTTAGATCGTTCCTAAAAAGATGCTGACAGATTAAGAACAGCTCCCAAGATTAGATTTTGGAAATACTTGAGTTTTCCAAGTTTAAAATCCAGGAGGAGTTCCAGCATGACTATGGCAGTGCAGTGTCCTCTCCTTCAGGCTGAATCAGTGCTGTTTGGCAGTAGCTGGGCTTGGGGCAAATGTTGCAGGGAGAATGGGAAAGTAACGAAGAGGTGACCTTAAATGTTAGCAGGAGCATTTATGATAGCTCATGAAATGAAGAAACTGTAAGATTTAGAACTGTATATATGTATTTAAAAAAAGAGTAAAATTTGGTAGGATTTAAATAATTTGCATACATTGATTTTAGCATGTAGGAGCAGAGGGAAGGATATCATCCTTAAAAAAAAAAAAAGATAATTTTGTGCTGGGCAAGTCTTGAAGGTAAATATTTAATTACAGGATCGATTTTGATAAAGACCCAGAGTTTGCAATTGATTTCTTCATCCTCTTCTGTGCCAAGCAGTGAAATTCCTGGTTAGTACTGGTTGTTGCAAATAACATACACTTGTGATTATAATTGACTTTGTATGCTAAAAGAGAAGAACGATGTCTTAGAACCAACCTCCTTTCTGTCCTCTCGGATCAGTGATAACTATCTTATTTCTGGGGTAAAAGCAAAATCAGTTTTCTTGACTGGTCACCTTAGCAATGTTGTGAGTGGGGCTGGCACCGTGATACTTTGCAGAGCAGAAACTTGCCTGTATTTACCTTAGGGGCTGTGATATCTAGACAGGAATTTGGTTGCAAAAGGGAATTACAATAATGAAGTTTAGCTAAACCTGACAAGTTATCATGATCAGTGCTTAACTGTAAAAATGGAGGTGATGCTTGCTGAGTGACAGGAGCTGTAGTGCTATCCAGGCAAGCCCTACTGCATCCATTAGTTCATGCAATGCTCACAATTAAATACGGGCTTAGACGAAAAAAATATCTAGACTCTTGGTCAAGCACTGGGTGATGTTCAAAGGTTTAGAGCCATCTCTTTTTATTTTAGGAAAAATTGAGTTAGAATGTCATTAAGTAGAGGTTATGGAAGAGTGAAATGGTTAAATAAGACGTGCCCTTCTCTCCCATTCAGTGATTCCAGGTTCTTCTTCCAGGATCTGTTTTGTTCCCTGTGACATTGGAACAGCTCAGGTGTCCTGAAGACAAGGCTTTGTCATCATCTTTTCGCTATATATCCTTCACCAGACAATCTAAATGCAATTTTTGAACATCAGTTTGTTCGGTATCATACAGTGCCAAGACAATTATCCTCAGGGAACAGATGGAAAAAATGGAGAGAAAGGAGATGAGGTGGGTTGCTTCTGGCCATATAGACATAAATTAAATACTAGCAGAGTTGGGAAAGGACACCGTATCCTCCCAGGCAGTGTTTATAGGAAAAAGTATGTACCAGTGATCTGAATTCGGCTCTCAGTTATTTCTTGTGATGCCAGTACGGTGCCCTCAAGTCCCTACAGAATAAGAAAATGCGCATTTTTAGATCACAGGATGCATGACTAAAATTTACCCAAACTTTCTGACGAGTCCAAGGTTGGTGTGAATGAAAATACTTCCTATGTTCTCATCTGTATTTTGGGGAGGTATAATCCAGGTCTGAATCAGTGTTTTCTTCATTGCTTACATTCCTAGTAAGGATTCATTAGATGAGGAAATAGACCATTACATCACAATGGATCGTTTTAAAACACACCATCCCTCTGTTCTGTTTTTTGTTTGTTTGTAATTATTCTTTTGAGAATATCTGCTTTGTGACAAGCAAAGCGGTCAGCTCTCAACAAGCAGTGAAATGAATATCAATTCAAGGCGAAGCAAGTTGAGAAGAAGTTCCAGAGAGTGGTGCTATTTGAAATAAGCTAAAGTATTATTTTGAAAGCTTGCATGGAAGAATGGAGGTTTGCCAACTATTACAATTGGACTTCAGAGTAACTGCTGAGTGGGTAATTATTCCCCCAGGAGCACAGGAGTCTGGACAAATGTAAGAGGGAAAAAAATATATGAAGAATTAACGTTAGAAAACAAGCTAGAACATTAGTCACAGGAGGGATATAACTCAACATTCATTTAATGTTTATTTCTGTGATGAACAGAAACATTGTTCTTAACCCCTGTGCTGAAGCAGGAAATAGGAGATTTTTCTCTTCTTAAGGCAGCTGGAACGGCTTTGTTGATTTCATCTCTTTGATAAGATGATGCAGGAGAGGGTAGAGAAATGTCCTGAACGTACTGCAAACCCAGCAAACAAGCTTTGTGCTTGGGTGGAGTGGGGAAAGAACCCACTTGTGGAGCTTGTTGGGTATTATGTGGTGTCTGGCATGGTCTTCAGTGACTCCCTAACATGAAAAAAAAGAGAATTGCCAAGGTTTAAAAGACAAAGACATCCTCCCCACATGAATACCCACTCATGGTCTCTCTGCAGAGCATGGTCTCATTTTCCCCTGTGCTGAACAGCACCTCAGCAACATGGAGGGGACTCAGCTCTACGTGATGGCCTAAAGTTGTGCCAATGGGAGGTTCAGTTTGGGTATTAGGGAACATTTCTTCTGCCCAGGGAGGTGGTGGAGTCACCATCCCCGGAGGTGTTCAATAAACTTGGAGATGTGGCACTGAGGGACATAGTTAGTGGTATGGTGGGGATGGGGTGACAGTTGGACATGATAATCTTACCGGTCTTTTCCAACCTTAATGATTCTGTGACATGGTGGAGAAGTTTTGCCTGCCTTTTTGCTGGGCTTACAAGGACATGGTGAAACATAAAGACGAAGAAAACTCAAAGCATGAGACACTTTGAGGTTAAATAGTGCACATGACGTTGGTCCTGTCCTTCCAGAGCTCCTGTTTCATAATCCTACACTGCAACTATTGAACTATAGACTTACTTATAGAGTGACCACACTCAGCTTTTGAGGTTCATTACTCCCATTATTATCTTAACAGCAGCAATTTCCTAATCAGTCCTCTTCCTAAAGCAGGACTAGTGTTGCTTTGGATGTTTGGTGTTTGGGACAAAGAAGAATTTCCTTGCTGGGCTCTCACCATGTCCTTGGCCAAGTGATGGGCTCTCACTTGACTTCTTGCACTTGTCCCCTGTCAGTGTTACAGTTCTGACCTGTCGCTGCTCTGTGACCTGAGCAAAGGTTACCAGTGTTTTTGTGAGGGCTTTGTGTTTACTATTTAAGGTGAGGGAGAGGCTCTGGATTCTGTCGGTTGGGTCATCTTCTCGGTTTCCCAATTCAATGCAAACGGACAGGCAGGGCAGCTCTTCCTTGAAAACATTCACGTTCTCTTAAAAGATGTGTCAATTTCAGGCAGACTCAGTGTTGGCAACACATGATGGATACAACACAGCCCTAGTTTTTCATTTTTCTAAACATGGTCTTCAAAATGACCATCTTCTCTCACCACCTCGAGCCGCTTCCCAGAGTCCCCAGCACAAGGATCCTGCACAAACACACCCAGCTCTTCGTATTCCTTCCAGGAGAGGGCAGGGGAATACAGCTTATTGCAGATCTGCTCCTGAGCCACAGCCAGGATTACTCATGGCCCAGATCTTCCTGTATGTCCTCCAGTCTATTTTGGTTTCTTAAACTCAGTAGAGGTAGGTGCTGAATCTCAAAGTGAGTTAGTGGATTTTGTCACAGTGACAGACCTGCCTGTTCCTGAGTCATCTTCAGGAGGGACAGCTTGAACCGGGCTGCTCCCCTTGCACTGGAACCTCTAGGAACTGCAGGAGGTGGTCTGCTTCCCTTGTCCATTCAGCATATCAATGGGTGTAGCACTTCTCTTAGGTGTGTTTGACCATATATTCAAATGCAGGAGGTCTGCATGGGAAGCCAAGTTTGGAACTGGACCTAATTAAAGATAGCCTGGGAAAAAAACAGCCAGAAAGTCAGCTGATACTCTCTCTCAGTATCTTAATGAACAGAAAGTTTGGGAGAAAATCAGAAACTCTGCTCAGCTCCCCACTGTCTTTAATATTCCAAAGAGCATTAACATTAAAAAAAAAAGCCTAGAATGAGTTTTTTCTATCTTATCTCCCTCTAGACCTATAACTCTGACTTAAAAATACAACATAATTTCCAAACTAGTTAAGGAAACAAAAGAAAAAAAAGAAGAATCAATGAACTGTTGTCTCTGCAGCAGAGATGCCCTTGCAAGGCCAAAGAAATTAAGCCCTGAGACTGCTGTTGCCGTTTCCACCTTGTCCCTCAGAACCACAGTCAGGGATAAACATATTCTTTGTGTCAATATTTCTGTAGTACCAAAAGAACTTGCAGTCCTTATCTGCGAATGTCAAGGACTGCTGAGTTAAAGTGATCACAGTGCTACTGCAGTTTGACAGGCTTGGGTGCTCCCCTTGGTCCCTGCAATGGGGCTGAAAGATGCAGGACAGCGGGGTCCGGCCACTGGCGCTGTGGCACAAAATGGGATCGATCCATCTGCCTCAATTTTTCTTTGCCTGATTATTTTTGTTTCTCTCATTGGAAAAGAGCAACCTCAATCTGTACGTAGAAGTGTGCAAGCAATCAAGGCAGCCCGACTAACCCTTCTTCTGCCAAGTGGCTAAGTGGGCTTGTCTCATTGCTAAGAGTTTGCTGGTGCAGAAATACAGCAGGTGACCTCCAAGGCGGCACAGTGCTTACCTGTGCGGCACAATCTCTCCTTTTGCCCATCTGCAAAGCTCCCTTTCCCTTCCAGCCCCCTCAAAAATGGGAAATCATCTGTAACACAATCCTGCGCAACTTACAGAAGATGGCAAAACCCGAGGCAGGAAAAACGAGCCTCGGGACAGCCACAGATGGGAAGGCAACGTGTGGGCAGAGCCAACCAGTGCGCGGTGCTGAGCGCTGAGCTGATGCGCCTTTTGCTCCTTCTCCCACCTTTATCAGTTCTGTGCATAACAGCTTGGGAACAACTTCAGCCTGCAGTTTCTTTTTGACTTGATAATGCTGCGCTATTATTATCTCCAGGAAAATGTTAAAAGGCTCCAGTGCTGAGCTGTGTTTGCCTTTCCTGATTGGATCTTTAGCACACAGTCATCAGGCAAAGGACAATGAAAAGTCCCTTAACCTCGGCCCTGCCTTTGGCGGGCGCAGGAATGCCACAGAGGCTGCATGAGCAGGGGAACCAGTTCCACGAAATTCTCTCCCGAAAGGTGGCAAAGAGAAAATGGAAAATCCCCAGGCAGGATCAAAGGACAGAGGTGTGAACAGATTTTAAAAGGACGCGGTGAAGAGATGAACAGGGAAGGAAGTCTGCTAACAATGCACAAAAAGCGTGAGATAGGGAGAAGACAAATGCATCTTATAGTAGGGAGCAGGGGTCGGTTTTGCTGCCCTACCAAATGAAGCCATTGAGCAGAGGAAAGCTGATCCAAGCCATCGGTGACAACAGCATGGATCTCACTCTAACCCTAACCCAACAGCCTGCCCCAGGCCAGCAGTCATTGCATGAAGAGTTGGCAGTCAGAAGTGACCAGAAGTCATTGTATTTATGCAGATATGTGCATTTCTTCCACTGCTAAGGGAAACCTGACAGTGATTCTGACACCATGAGCAAAGCTCAGCTGTGCACTCATTGCTTGCACTGTCACAGGGCTTCAAGGAATCGATCAGAAACTCAGTTCACAGCTTGGGAGGTGCATTCAGATGTCCCAGAGGAGAGGGTGGCATTGCCACTGTAGCATGTAAATCTCAACTTCAGTTTAAGCCCAGCATCTATGGACCCCAGAACCACGGCTGTGGGTTGAGGCCTCACAACAACCTCAGTGTGATCATCCTGGGAAGGAAAACTCCACAGATAAAATCTCAGCTCAGAAAAGATGCTGTAGAGGATGAAGCTGTGGACATCTTTCACAAAGGATGACCCCAGATCTGGGCTCCAAGTGACACCGACTTTCACATTTTTTTCTCATTATTTCCCGTTGCACAGTAGTGGGTTTGCACAGAAGTGAAATTCTTTATGCTGAAATTAAACATCAGAACTTGTGCTGTCCTATATCATGTTTGTTTGTTTTCAGCATGTCCTTTGTCTGTCTAGGATTTATGTCTGGGCAGAAAAAGCGGACTTTGGATGTTTGTCCAGGGTGTCCTGCTGCCCAGTAGCCTGGTCAGGGCAGGAATGTCTACAAGATTGCTGAACACCCACAAGTCCCATAGGCACCGCACAGATGCACAAGGACTTTCCTGAAGTTTCCCAGCGCAGCTGATCCCATTCGCGTGGCAGAGGGCACATGGACACATGCAAAAATGTTGGTGCATCCAGAACTTGTCACATAGTGCATGAGCAAGCTCAAGTCAGAGGCTCATCTTGGATGCTGGAGGATTGTTTTCCCTGGCACTGTGTATTGCCTACATGCATATTTTTTTCCCCCAGGGAAATCTTGGAGAAATACAGAACCCCTAGTTACACATGTGCTTATTTCCATTGCATTTTACTTCCCAGTGATTGCTATTGCCTAGCACTAAATGGATATGATGCTCTGTAGGGTTCTGTAGTGTAGCTAAAGTTCCTCATCCCATGAACCAGAACTGTGCTCATTCACTTCTTGGGCTCAGCCTCACCAGTTCGTTACCTGGTTTAACAGGTTTCAACCTGTCCTTCCAAGTGACTCCTCCATAGCAGGTGGGAAAAGCCACGTGTCCCTCCTCCACCTCTGTGTGCAGCTGCACACTGGCACAAGGAAAGGTGGGTGGACATCTCATCTCAGCAGCTGTACACATCTGGATCTGCCAGAGCCCTCTGCACACTTCAGCCTTTGTGTAACAGCAGAATGCAGCCAGCCCTCCATGGTGCTGGTAGGGAAACGGAAGGGATTTGGCCTCGTGGAGTGAAAGCAGCTTGAAAAGCGGAACTGGGGTATGCACTGTTTTATTTGCATGTGAGTAAATATGCAATTTCCCTCCCTCTTCTGCAGTAGAAAGCTGGAATTTACTGGAACTTAAATCTAAAGAAGTTGTCCAAAATTTAAAGAGACCTCTAACTTGTCCCAGTGCATATTTAGGTCATAATAGTAAAATTAAGATTGTAAATTTTGTTCGTTTCCATGGTACTAAGCATTCTAAGGTAATTCCCTATCTGAACAAGCAAGCAATTCTAATTCCAATAAGCTCAGTCTTGAGGGTTTGGGATTTTAGCTGTATTGAAATCTCTCAATCTAATGTCTTTGCATTTCATCAAGCTGAACTTCACCTACCTGGGGGAATGACAGGGCACAAACCCCTCCCATCCCTTGGTGCCCCCTTACAAACCATTTCTGTGACCCCACAGAGCTTCCTCCACCCAGCCCAGCTGCTGCAGCCCCCCAGGTCTGCAGCCATGGGGGCTGCCCAGGCAGCCCTGGGTCATCCCCAAAGCCCATAGTCCTGCAGCAGCAGAATGACAGAATTGTTAAGGTTGGAAAAGACCTCTAGGATCTCCAAGTCCAATCCCAACCCACCCCCACTGTTCCACTGCCCACGTCCCTCAGTGCCACATCTCCATGGTTCTTGAACACCTCCAAGGATGGTGACTCCACTGCTTCCCTGGGCAGCCTGTGCCAGTGCCTCACCACTCTTTCAGGGAAGAAATTGTTCCTAATATCCTAATTTTTCCTAATGGGGACCTCAGAAAGTTTTGCAGATTTGCTGCCACGAGGCTGTGTTCTGGTAGCCCCCCCTGTGCCTTCCCCTTCCCAGGGTTGGAAACATAAATGGAATGTGAGAAACCGCTGACAAGAAGATATAAAATCTTCCAGTGAACAGGAGAAAACCCTAAACAAATCGCTCCTAAACGAGAAAGAGCTGCAGCAATATACATAGCAAATGACTGTCGGAGTGCTTGAGCCTACACGTGTATGACATGTAACTTACATATGTATATATAACATATCTAGATCACGTGCCCATGGCAGGGAGGGTTGGAATTGAGTATTGTGCTCAGTTTTGGACCCCTCATGACAAGAAAGACATGGAGGCCCTGGAACACGTTCAGAGAAGGGCAGCAGAGCTGTGAGGGGTCTGGAGCACAAGTTTGATGGGGAGCAGCTGAGGGAACTGGGATGGTTCAGTCTGGGGAAGAGGAGGCTCAGGGGAGACCTCATTGCTCTCTATAACTACCTGACAGGAGGTTGTAGCAAGGCAGGAGTCGGCCTCTGCTCCCAGTTAACAGCAATAGGACGAGAGGTAACGGCCTTAAGTTGCACCAGGGGAGGTTCAGGTTGGACATTAGGAAAAATTCCTTCTCTGAAAAAGTGGTCGGGTGCTGGTACAGGATGCATGGGGAGGTGGTGGAGTCACCGTCCCTGGAGGTGTCCAAAAAACATTTAGCTGTTGTACTGAGGGACATGGTTTAGTGGGCAATATTGGCGACAGGTGGACAGTTGGACTGGATGATCTTAGAGGTCTTTTCCAACCTTGGGGAGTCTATGGTTCTGTGTGATTCTGTGTGAACTGGATGATCTTAATGCCAGTCAGTGATTTTATATCTAAGTATATCTATGTAACTGGTGTATATACATGCACGTATGGAGACATATACACATCCACAGTATTGTGTCTATATATATACATATATGTATGTATATATAATATGAATAGATATGTTTGTATATATATGTATATATCCATATGTGTTTGTATATATATGTTTGCGTATATATTTGTGCACGTATATACACACGCAATACTATAAACATATAAAACTGGTCATATATATGCGTATATTAAACTTGTCATGACTGTAATAACGCTGGGGGAGAAAGCCAGCAGTGATTTCCCCTGGGCAGGAGAAGAGCCGGGGACCTGCCCACCCCCGGGCCTTGCACACCCCGGGACTCGCACACCCTCGGGGGTTCGCACGTGGCCGCGCCCCGCCTGCCCCGGGGGCCGGGCCGGGCGGTGCGCGGCTCCCATTGAGGCCGGCTACGGGCCGGCCCCCGGCGCTGCGGGGCCAATGGGGGCTGCGGACGCGGTCGAGCCTCTCCCCGGCCCCCCCGCGGCCGCCGGCGCCGTGCCGGGGGGTTTATAGTACTACGCCGCGGGGCCGCGCCGCACCGCGCGCCGCCTCCCGGGGGAGCTGCGCTCGCTCCGCTCCGCGTCCCGCCGCGCTGCTGGGACCGGGGGAGGAGGGGGGGGGGGAGAGAGTTCTTCTTCGTTTCTTCGTTCCTCGGCTCGGTTGCGCGTTGTTTTCTCCCGTTTGGCAGTTGGGCGGTTGATTTTTTTTTTGCCGTTTTTTTTTTTTATTATTATTTTTCTATTTATTTATTTATTTATTTTTTTAAAAATCCGTTGTTTTGGTATCTTGGTTGCGTTTTCACCGCTGTTTTTTTTTTTTTTTTTTTTTTTTTTTTTTTTTTTTTTTTTTTTTTTGCATTCTCCGCGTTTCCCCCCTCGCCACCCCGGGCCGGCTGGCGGAGGAGTTCAGGTAAGGGCGTGCGAAGGACGCGGAGCTTGGCGCGGTGCGGGGATGCGCGGTCCGGCAGAGGAACCCCGGTACCCCCGTGCGGCGGGGGGGGCTGCGAGGGGCTGCCCGTCCCGGGGGGGGGGGAGGGGGTGTCACATCCTCCAGCGGTGGGAAAAAAACAGCTTGAGGAGGGAGAGAGGAAAAATAATACATTAAAAATAGGGAAAATAAACAAAAAATAAACAACTGAACAATGCCCCCCACCCCCCCCCAAAAAAAGAAAAAAAAGAAAAAACACAACCCAAAACAATAAGCCACACAAAAAAACCCAACCAACCAACTGCTTTGCAGTGGTGGAGATCTGGCTGTGCTGGTGTTGGAGTGTGAGTTGTGCCCCCCTGACCCGCTGTCACCATGTGCTGTTATGGGGAGCATTCAGTGCTGGGGGGGACGCTGCTGGCTGGCTCGTGGGGAAGCCAAAGTTTGGGTGTGAAAGGGGTGGTCAGAAGAAAATAGGGACTTGGGGAGGGTTTTGAGGCTTCCAAAAGCATTGGGGTTGGAAAAAGGCAGGGAGGCCCCTAAATAGCGTCGTCGTGCCCTGGTGTGCGATGAGCTGCACAGCCAGCTTGCAGCAGGGCTGGGAGCAGATGGGCTCCCTGGCTCTTGGCTTTTCCTTTTGATTATTGCTGTTTTATTCACCTATATCTTTTTTCTTTTTAGTATTTTTTTAGTATTTCCTCCCCCCCCCCCCGATTTTCATTTTAATATCTTAGAAATTCACTGCCTGCTTCGTGGCTCTGCCCGTGGGGCAGGAGTCAGCCTGCACTCATTTACAATCTAGGGAGCGAGGGAAAGCCCTGCAGGGATCGATCCTAAACTTGAAAGAGCTGCAGCAGCACACATAGCAGATGAGTGTCAGTGAATCTGAGCCCACGTAGCGCTGTGTTATCGGCCGTGCTGGGCTGACGGTCCACAAGTGACAAACTGGGAAACAGCCCCTGGCTCTCAGCAGATTCCCAGGGCTTAACATTTAGTGTCATTCTGAGACAGAATGTACCCTCTCACTCCCTTTTATTATTATTTTGCTCTTTAAGCCGGTGGTTAGAAGGACAGATCTCAGCAGAACAACATGTTTTTGGCACAGGGGCCGTCCTATCACTTCGGACCTCTCTCCGAAGGTGGCTGTGGTGCTGCGCTGTTGAGCAGCTGCTGCCCGGTGCGGGTGCTCACGTTGCTGTCAGGGATGGAGGTGCTTTATGTAAACACCGTCATTCGTTCTCATCGCTGGCGTAGCCCTGGCGTTTTGTTTTTGTTTTTGAAGCTCCTGGTTTTTGGCTGCGCCTTCGGACGAAGCGGGGATGAAAGCCTTCAGTTGTTGGCTTGGCCTTTGGGATAAAATATAGCTTGGGCTCGATCCTGCATTCCAGGCATTCCCCAGAATCCTCCTGGCTGCTGCGTGAGCTTTGAGAGCGCGGAACGCAGTCCCGGTGCGCGCTGTGCCTGATCTGATGCGTTTGCCCCTGACAGTCCCCGTCCTCTTGAGACGCAGGTGACACTGTGCACACGTGCTGTCCCCTGCCAGCTGTGCCGCTCACCGCTCCTGGTGGCGTTTCTTGTGTTTTCCTTCCTTCTTTCCAGCCTTCATTCACACCAGGGTTTAGTTCTATTCCCCGTGAATAGGGCTGTCCTGATACGTGGCTTCCTGCTTCTTCCTGCAGGCATTTAAAGAAAACTTGAGCTTTTTCCTTTTGCAAAAGGAAACCTTGCCAGCTGCTCGGAGCGCGCCAGCGTTTCTTAGAAAAAACACGGTGTGCTCTCAGCACCACTCTGCTGCAGTCCGGGTGGAGAGTTCCTCCAGCAGCATTCGGTTTGTTGTTGTTTTTTTTAATTAAAAAAAAAAAAAAAAGAGCTGGCTGCGTGTTAAATTTCAGCTCTTCTGGCTCTTCACTTTTACTATAGGTTATGGTTATAGGCTGAGCCGCTAACCTCTGCGTGAACTTCCTCGCGCTCAGCACATGTGAGCGTTCAGAGCTGCACAAACCAGGGGAACACGCGGGCTCACTTCTTTCAGCCTCCGTGTGTGGATGGAGGAGGGAGCTGTGTCTTTAAGAAATATGGGTTTTTTCCCCCCCATTTCCTGCAAAATATGAATAGATGCTGTCAGTGGAATGGAGCTGAGGGTGCTGTGTGCCACGTTTGCTGCCGAGCACATAGACGGCTTTTCATTTTTCCTCAGAGAAGGCAAAGATGGGCAGATCTTGGAGCTGAGGCTGCAAAGCAGCAGGAAGGTTCTTGTCCCTGCACGGAGCTATTGACTATTCATGGCAAAGCGTCCAAAGCGCGGCAGCAGAGCCTGTGGAAAATGACAGCGTGTAACAAGCCTGAGTGGCATTTCCTTCGCGCTGGTCACATGCCTCCTAATTCACACACGCACCCCTCAGAGGCTGATCAAATGACTTCTATCTCTGCGCGCTGCATGCCTTCCCCAGAAAGAGCTGTTTTATTATGCACACGTAGAGCTCTGTTTTCCATCAGTCACCTTCAGCGGATGACTGAGAGCCACTGTTCGCTGCGTACAGGGGGACACGGTCACTGCGAGGGGCACAGGCTCCAGCCCGTAAGCAACTTCTTTCTTTTCCTTGGGGAGCAGGAAAAAAAGAAAGACAACAAACTCGCAGACACCCCTTCTGCCTCCCCCCGCTTCCCAGTAACCTTTTGCTTGGCTTAACTGGGAGACCGTGGGACGTGCCCGGCTGTCGGCACGCTGTGGTGCTGCCTGTGTGGGTGCCCATGGGGTTGGGGTTCAGTGCAGTCCCATAGGGTGCCACCTCCGCAGGGGGAACTGGGACCACCCCAGCCCTCCCAGTTCAGCACCCGGCACAAGGTTTGGGTTACCTGGATCTCCACACCCAGAGGGATGGGATGTGAAGGGATGGGGTGCAGGCAGCCAGCAGTTAGCCACGGTAATTAGCTCAGCGCGGTGCCAGCCTTGTTAAGGGCAGTGCAGGTGATGATGACGTTGGCACACTGATTCATTACATCTGGAGGGGAAAATCCGCCTAGTGAATGCTGAAGCACAGTAAATATTTTTGGCTCCTGACAGATTGATCCCTGCATTACGCTGATTAGCCTGTATTTGTGGAACGGAGGAAGTTAAAAATAAGGTTGGTGGAAAGCTACAAGATGAGGGAAGGATTTGCATTTTATGGACACCAGCAATAAACTTCTTTTTTTGATTGTTTGTTTTCCTGTTTTTTGGGGTGGTAAAAATGTCAACGCTTTTTTTTCTTTTCTTCTCCCCGTCCCTTCTTTGCCTCTTGGCTTTACTGCTAGGTGAAAGCCCATAATTCATTTCCTTTTGGCAGTAATATTCTGGAAGGGAGCTGTAAATCTAGAGCACACGCAGTTGTGAAATGATTTCTGAAAAAATTCTTTTGCAAATACGTGGTGCAATCCTGCAGAACGCTTCGGCCCTGGCAGTCCTTTGGGGATGGCATGGACGTAGCAAAGCGTGCAGCAGCATGTGCGCGGAGAGGCTGCGTGCGTTGGACTTTCCTGCAAGCTGGAGGGCTTAGTGAGGTTTAGTTCATGGAGGTGAATAATTAAACTGACTTCTGACTGCTGGTGGTTTGTTTCCCTGCACCCAGGCTCTCACCTGGACCTTCGCTGCTTGGTATATGCTGCTGGGATACCTGTAAGAGCTCGCCCAGGAATGGTGGATCACCTGGTGCCTACTGATGAATCCTTTTCATCTACAAGGTCTTCTCTGGGATACTTTAGGGACATGACAGCAGGGGTGAGGTCCTACCAAATGCTGCCCTCTCCTCTGTCAGAAGATGACAGCGACTCGTCCAGCTTTTGTTCTTGTTCCAGCCCGGAATCCCAGGTTCTCAGCTCCAGCTATGGAAGCACATCCAGTGCGGAGAGTCAGGACAGCATCTTAGACTACTTGCTGTCCCAGGCATCTTTGGGGAACACCGCTGCATCGTGGTGGGACAAAAGGAGACTTCAGCCCATAGTGAAAGAGGAGTATTTTAGGTTGCCTGAATTCGCTGTGGATATGGAAGACTCTGGACCATTTCAGCCCACGCTTGAGGAAATTGAGGAATTTCTGGAAGAAAACATGGAGCTGGAGCTCAAAGAAAGACCTAAAAGTGAGACCAAGGACTTGAGAGCTTGCAGCCAAGTTTCTGTTGCTTCGCTACAGCAAAAAGACCATATGTTACCCGGCGCTAGTTTAAAAGAGAGTAAAAATGAACAGTTGAATAGCTCGACGGAAGGTGGCCAGGCTTCAAATGGAGGAGTGTCCCTGGAGAATGGCATACCGGTTATGCTCCAAATTCAGCCTGTACAGATCAAACAGGAGTCCAACACGAGCCCTAGTTCTCAAGGACCAGCACAAGAGAACATTAAAATTGCACAGCTCCTAGTCAACATCCAAGGACAGACATTTGCCCTTGTGCCCCAGATAGTCCAGTCATCCAATTTGAACTTGCCCTCTAAATTTGTCCGCATTGCTCCCGTCCCTATCGCTGCCAAGCCAATTGGGCCAGGAGGCATGATCCAGGGTCAGACGGGAATCATCATGGGTCAGAAATTTCAAAAGAACCCTGCAGCAGAACTCATTAAAATGCACAAATGTTCTTTCCCTGGTTGTACCAAGATGTACACGAAAAGCAGCCATTTGAAAGCCCACCTGAGGAGGCACACAGGAGAAAAGCCTTTTGCGTGCACGTGGCCAGGTTGCGGATGGAGGTTAGTGTTGGGGCACAGCAGTGTCCGATCCCCCTCTCTAACTTGCTGAGCAAATAGGTTTGCACTCATTTATAAACAGTTTCTGTTCCCAAAGCTGGCTCGGTTTGCTTGAGAATTAAGACAATTTTCTTCCTGTTGGGTAATCCGGTGGACATCATATATTAAATGGCAGAGCATCACCTGCTGCCACCAGCTGGACGAGTGTCTTTTTTTAAAAAAAAGAAAAGAAAAAGCCTATTGTAACTTGTAGTTTGTACTAGGATGGTCAGATTAAGGTTGTTACTGCAGGGAGTACCTTGCAGCCGTGATGGCCTGGTTGCAATGCAGCAGCCACTGCAGATGCTCAGCTGGTACCAAATGAGCAGGGTGCTTTAGGGAGGGAATCGTGTGAATCAGGGCTGCACGAGGTTAAACGTGGTCTGTGAAGAGCTGTGCTAAGTGAGTATGGTTAAGAAAAGCAGCATTCTGTGCAGTTTTGCAGAAAAACACACTCCATCCCACGCCTTCTGCAAGTGCTGGCAGTGGCACTCCAGCCTGCTCTGGGTTTTATTCTCTGCACTGATTGAGAAAAACGCGTGGGTGCTGCTCAAAGTTGCAAAAAAACTGTCAGATGTAACAGCATCCCCAGAAGGCTGAGATGGAATTGAATGGAAGATTGCAGGTTTGATTGAGCAAAGCGTTTTGCAGAGGCAATCTCTAAATTTTTTTGAATACTAGTCGAAAAAATTAAAGAAAAATAGTTGAAATTTTTGCCAGAAACTTTGATGGAAGCCTCTGTCCCTCCTTGCAATTAGCTGTGCTTATAGTGTGCCTGCTGCCAGGTGTTAATAAAAAGCACCATGAGTTATGATGGGAGCAAAACATAGCCCTAACCCCTTCGCATTAAGTTAAACCAGATTTCTTTCAAAGGATATTCTGCAGAGCTCCAGTGAGCAATGGCTAATGGGGAAATGCGTGGTGATCATGGGCAACAGACAAGGTAAAAAGTAAGAGCAGAAATTGTGAGTAAAAGTGCAACTTAACTTTGTGTGACATGCAGCAGTTAGAGATGGCTGAATTGGTTTGAGGGAAAAGGTCAGAATGGGGCAGAATCCTCTGTTCCCAAACTGGACCAAATTTGAAGTTTGTCTCTTAGATGGTTCAATGCAATTCATTTCTTTGATTATTATCTTTGATTTCTTTCCTCCCCACTTCAATTTGTGTGGTTCTGTGGTTGGGTGGTGATTTTCCTTCTGTGTATGCGAGTGGTGTGGCACAGTGGAGGGCTCAGTGGCTGCTCAGGATGTGCTGAAACCAGTGCTGCGTTGTTCAGCCCCCTGGTCCCACTAGGCACAGGCGCTTTGCTCCTGGCCTGTCACAAAGGCACTCACTCCTATTTATTTGGGTGTCAGCGTGTGTGCTGCAGGCAGCAGTATGCATCCTGCCTGTGGGTCTCGTGTTGGCTTTCCTTGTACAAAAATCTCATTTCTGTGGCAAACGCATGTAGCACGTGAGGTTTGGATCTGGTCCATGCCAAGATTTACGGCAATGCTTCCTGTGACTTCTGTGGCTCAGGATCAGGACTGTGAAGTGCTGCTTCTGGGTGACCTCCTCTAGCTCTGTCTTCCCATAGAGCTGGTGTTTTCCAGGCTGCAGAGCCAGGGGGATGCACTCAGGGCAAGGAGGGGCGGAGGCTGAGCATGCGGTTGAGTGCTGCAGGGGTTAGGGCATGGGATGTGTTTTTGGGTAGCCTCAGGCTGGTGAGTGTACTTGCAGCATCCTTCCAGGTGAGCAGCCCAGGAGGGCTCCGAGCACCCTGCTCCCAGGTCAGACTCTGCTGAGTGCTGAATTGCTCAGCCCCTTCCATCAGTACAGCACAATTGCCTTTTCCAGAAGTGAGAGCTGCGTCTCACATGACTTAACGTCAAAGCATCCAAACTCTCTGTCCTCCCCCAGTTTTAGATCATCTTGAATGAATTTAAACACTAAAGCGCTGCTGGGCTGCGCTTCCTCCCCCTTTCTCCACATTCTTGTGCTTGTGTATTTATTCCTCACCAAAGACACTTGAGATGTGAGCTCACTGAAGATGATCATTTCAAAAACACAACAAACTGCTGTCTAACGCAGAGCAGCTACATGGGGGGGACCAAACCTCACCCAGCTCACTGGGCAGTGCTGCTGTGGGGAAGCTGCACACACCAGGGTAGGGCTGTGTGCACTGCAGACCCTTCCCCAGCCCCTGAGACAGTGGGAAAGGCAACGAGGAGGCTGAATCCTGGCACAAGGTGTGCTCAGCACAGTGGAAGAGGCGATGAGGTGACCCGCTGGGCTCCATACTCCTCTGTACTGATGTGCTGATCCATGTCCTGTGCCTTTGGCAGCCTCTGTTTCTCTGCTCCTGAGATGGTTCCATCAGCACACCGGGCTGGCCCCAGCAGCTCTGCCATGTCAGGGGCTGGAGAATTCTCACTGTCCTTCCCCTGGGCAGCAGCATGAAAAGCTGTGGGATTAGGCAATAGTGTTCAAATATCCTGCGCATCCTTCATCTGGAAGTACCTACCACAACCCACTCCACAGGGGACAGCCGGTTTGTGAGAGTTTAGAGGCTGGGAGCAGCTCTGGATGCATCCAGGGCCTCCCCCTGCACCATGGCTGGTGGCCATGGCTGGGAGCACGGAGTCCCAGCTGAAGATACCGGCCTTGATGCCCTGTGAGCCATGGGTCCTTGCATGGCTGGGAGTCCCACACACTGTGGAGCTCCAGGATTGGTCTCCAAGGGAGATCTGGTTACAGGTCCCCACCAGAGAGAGGGATGAAGGAGACTTCCATTTGCTGTGGGATTGCCCAATTCCCTCCACCTTTCTTTTGAAGGAGGAATCCTGCAAACAGCAGTGAGCTGGGCTAGTGAGGTCTTCCTTGGGGGCGCCTTGTTTTCATCTGAATTTGGCTTTCCATCAGGGATTGTTTACAGCATCTTTGGGGATGGTTTCAGTGCCAGAATGTGCTGCAAATACCATGCATGTGCTGTGGAGGCAGGCCACCAGATCTTCCAGCTTCCTTGTCCTAACCTTTGCGTTGTTTTTTTGTAAACACACTGACAGCTTGACGTTTATTTCTGTGGGCTCCGTAAGTTGATCTTTCCATGACTGCTGGAGAACAGTATTGCAACATTCCTGCCTTTTCAGCTAAGGACATCGTTATGAAGCAGTGTGTATTTTTATCGGATGAACTCATCTGAGCTCCCTGGGTAGGAGCCGCTCGTTCTCGATGTGCACCTCTTTCTCCCTCACCATCCATGCAATTCCCACTGAAATGCACTTGTAGAGCTCTTGTCGGGATTAGCTGTGTGTGTTGCAGATGGTGACCTTAACAGCCAAGGACATGGGACAAGGCAACACAGCCACATCTGGTTTCACTCCTTCTTGGGGTGATAAGCTGGTGTATAAGAGGGCAGCTCTATGCAAAAAAATCCTCCCTCTGCTCTATCTTTTCTTGGATGTGGTTGCAACCACAGGTAACTGGTCCCTTCCTTGCCCAGCCAAGTCCCACAGTCAGCAAGGAACGAATTGGTGGCTCCATTAGAGCATCTGCCTGCTGCCCTTCATGATGCCTTTGGCTATTTAAGGACACCAAAACAAGGACAAAGCAAAGAAATCAAGAGAATGGGTGAAGGATTCTTCTACAGAAATACCCCTGGAATGGATGCATCCTTAGCATGCCTCACTCAGGGTGAAGATCTCCATCCATGGGGCTCTCTGGGAAGCAGCACTAGTCTGAAGTGCTGTGGGAATGGAAGGAGCCCCTCCCAGTACCCGCACCTCATTCTGCAGCTCATGGCGGGGGAGATCTCTGCTAATTAAAACCTTTATGTGGAAACTTATTTTCCTTGCATGAAGGACTTATTCATTGGAGCCCAGCAGTCCTGTTTTTCCCCTTTCATAAAAACAGTGTACCCACCCGGTTGGTGATGTGATATTTTGCTCCAGAAGGGCACATTTTTTCTACATGTTCTTTCCCCCATTTATTCCACTAGTGCCCATGACTTCATTTATTTATTGTAAATAAACAGCTGATACCATTTCTTGCAAGCTCGCTTTCTGTACCGCTCTTTGTTGCTGTTCTGGCAACAAAACTCTTAATTGCCCTTTGTCAGGCAGCAAATTTTTTGTACCCATCTGGACAGGGCTGTTTTAGTGTGACATTGTTAATTAACCCTGTGGCTCCCAGTCATGTCCAAGCTGGAGGTAGAGCCAGCTGCTGAGACCAAAGGATTGGCTGAGTTGAGTTCATTAATGCCTCTGGGATTCACGGTGGCTAATTGAGAATGTTTCTGTTGAGATGGAAAGTGGGAAATATCTAAAATTAAAATGACTCTGAGAGATAAGTTTGGTAATTAGAGTCTCCATTCTGATTTCAGTTTGCCCATGAAGTATCTATGCTAATGGCCATTGGAGCCCACCTGGATTTCAACTGTTATAACACTGAGCATCTCTGGTACCGTTGTACTAAGGCCTCTTTATTTAGCCATCAAGAGTATCTACAAAGACCAGTTTTTGATTGGATCTGATAAACTGTGTAGCTTTTGGGTGGTTATGTCTGGCTGTTATCTGGGGCCCATCTCAGTGTGCATCTGCCATGATGCTGGTGATGGACCTTGGAGCAGACCTCACTATGGGATGTTGGTAGTTCCCACTGCCTGAGAAGGATCCATGCTGGGATTTGCAGGAGAGAGGCTGGGGGACTGGCTTTTTTGAAGGGGACAGAGGAGCAGAGCTGTCTCAGTTGAGATGTACCCTTATTACTGGGCTTACAGCAAGCTTTCTACATAAAACGTTGCCTCCATTCATTGCGCCAAGTCCAGAGTTTACATGGGTTAATTGTGTGTTTCCATCACTGCTGCTGGCCACTGGTTGAGACCAGACTGGTTCTGCTGTGTTGTCCTGGCCCTTCCAGTTTGCTTATTTGGGCTTTTCCTCAAGGAGAGTCTCCCAGTGGCCCGAGGGGATGTTTTGAGGCCATAAGAGAATTTATTGATTTGCCTCAAAAGGCTTCTCTTCTCTTGCAGGTTCTCCAGGTCAGATGAGCTGTCTCGGCACCGGCGCTCCCACTCGGGGGTGAAACCCTATCAGTGTCCCGTCTGCGAGAAGAAATTTGCTCGAAGCGACCACTTGTCCAAACACGTCAAGGTGCATCGGTTCCCGCGAAGCAGCCGCTCCGTGCGCTCCGTGAACTGACTTCTCCCACCTCCCCTCCTGCAGCCGTCCCACAGCAGCCGATGACAGCACTTTGCTCACTATATTTCTAGTGATAATTTATTTGTCTTCACAGAACAGTCCATGCTGTTACTTGATACCACCATGTACGAGTATCCCGTGTCCTTTAAAGATGATTTGAGAATGAAGTTATTTTGGGGTCAGGGGAGGGGGATGTTTCTTCCTGTTTTTTTTTTCTCTTTTTTTAAGGATGCTTTTTTTCCTTTTTTTCTATCTTTCCCTCTGCTGCTTCTTTTGGAAATTACAGTGTTTTATTTTTAGCTGTTTTCTGCTGCACAGGAAAATGTAAGAGTTGCTTGCTGCTAGTTAATTATAGCCCTGGCATTCCTGAGGGCTTTGCTCATGTACAGGCCATTCATTGTGAGTTTTTATTAAGCTGCTCTATTTGTCCAGTTTGGAAACAGCAAATTCCTTTTGAAATGAAAACAACTCCTTTGTTTTTGGGTCGCCTGAGCCAAGGATTTGTAGGGGCCGGCCATAGGAGGAGGAACAGTGGGAGTTGGGGAGAGGGGGAGGCGAGGCATGCAAGTGCTGGAACACGCCTCCGCACCACTCTCATTTCTCCAGCTCACATTTACCTTTTCCTTGGTTAGGGCTATATATAAATATTTATGTATATATATTCATACATACATACATATATATATATATATTTAAGCTACCCCAAACAAACCCAAAGCTCAGGCTGGATGGAATGGCTTGGCGTGGAGGCCTTTTGGTGTGGCTCACTGCATCCCATGCGCGTGCTTTTCCTGTCCCGTGCGACCATTGAGGGTGAAAGGATGCCCACAAGTTGAAGGAAACCCTGCTTTCCTTTGCCTTGAAGCATCCACCGCCTTTAGCAGAAGTGCTGTTGTCTAATATGTAAGGCAGCAGGAGACTGCTTGCAAACAGCTGTGCTCTGCACCTGGCAAACACTGAGCACTCACTGTCCGCTCAGCTTGATGCCTCACTGGCTGGGGCTGAGCCTCCATTTCCCCATCCGTCCATCTGTCTGGGTGTCCCAGTACCCAATGGTGCGTGCCAACCTGGTGAGACAGCACCAGGAGATCTTCTGTCCCAGAGTGAGCTTCAGCGCTGAGCTTTTCCTTACCAACAGCCATGTCAGAGCTCCACGCAGCTGGGGTGGGCAAATGGGTGAGAACAGCCAAATGAAATCGGTTTGTATGGTAGCTGGCTAAGAAGGGAATTTAAGCAAATGATCAGATTGTAGCAGGCAAGTGATTGTGTTTCTTCTTGTTTCATTTTTCCTTTTGGACTCTGGCGATTGTAAGAAGCTGTAGAAGAAAATAGAATTCAGTAATTAGGAGCGATTTTATAATGGATGTTGCATTTCCTTTCCATTCGCAGACGGCATCTGTTTGTCTTTTTTGTTGGCAAAATGGGAAATAGAAAGCTGCAATCCTAGCGCCAGGCAGAGCAGGAGCCCGCGCTGTGCAGGAACAGCAGGTCTAGCGAAGGCAAATGCATTCCTTTTGTCCTCTAGAAATTAATATAAATGAACTATCATCTATTGACTGGTTTATATCACATCCTATGAATGTATGTAAATAAAACTGTACATAGATGCATATCTATATAAAATATCTTTTAATAACGTATCAAAATTTGTGTAAATTGGAAACAAAAATACCTATAAAGCCAGTGTACATAAGTTACAATTCTGTATATTTTCTTTTGTTCTTCATAAAAATACTTTGACAATAAAATGAAAATGGAAATTTTAAATCCCTTTTTCAAATTATTATTCATCCACTTCCTTTGTCGCCAGCTCCGTAATCAAGATGTTAGTGCTGGAAATGTTGATTCACCTGGATATAGCTTTTCAGGTGCTGGGTAACAGGGAGGTGGTGGAGCACACCTCGAGTTGCCTTCAGTTTTTCTCATCCCAAAGTTCCTGGGAGGCGCAAGCTGTCTCGCCGGAGCCCTCACACCTCACCTGGCAGCGCTGGGACCCAAATGCCGTCTATGGTTTCTGCCGGCTGTGGAACAGGTCTGCAGCTGCAGCCAGACTGAGGTTAATAAATTAGAGCAAGCAGGTTTTGAGGTTTTGAGGAAATTCAAGCTCTAGTGCCTAGCGTCAAGGAGGAGGGCTTCAGTCTGTTTGAGGCTGGCGTGGTGACTCACTGCGTGACCCAGGGCAAAGGGCTCTATTGCCATGTGCCTCAGTTCTCTTTCTTGTAAAATGGGGACAATAAGTGCATCACAGTGACACTGTGGGACTTGATTTATGTATAATCCTCAGATGGAAGGAGCATGCAGCAAGACCAGCAGTCACAGGATTGGATTGCGAAAGAGCAGCTCAGCACTGCAAAGGTCTTGGTGCCAAGGCGCTTTGGTTGGCTCTGCAGTGAATCCTACCTCTGGAAGAGTGGTGTTGGGACCTGCGGTACAGAGCATGCCTCAGGCCTGAGGAGAAGATACCCTGTCCTGCAACAACCATTGCCTCCCATGCATAACAACACGGGCACAAACATGAGATTCTTGTGGTTTGCAAGCTGGAACATCTCTTGTACTGTGTTTGGCCTTCACCAGGAGAAGAAATCAGTAATGTTATCTGAGTATCAACGGGAGCAGTAGCGCAGCAGGTCCAGATCCCCCAGCAAGGATTACTCTTAGACTCATGGGCACCCGGGGATGAAAGTGTCTCCCTGAAGTACAGCCACCAAAATGCCAGCTGATTTGCCAGGGATCTCCAGATCTTGATTATTTCTTCCAGAGCACCCCTATGAGCTCAGCAAGAGGACTGAGGGACGTGGCAAAGCAAGCTCTGGTCACTCCATTGTGTTGCTACCTCCTGAGATGCAGCCTGAAGACCAGAGTCCTAAGGAGAGTTGTTTTAAGAATTCTAACTGCAAACTTGCTTTAATTAGCAAACCTGTGCCAAGAGGATCACCGATTCCCTTCTGTTCTCACCCTACCAACATAACGCATTAAACCAGTTGCTTTATTTTAACCAGCATCTCAGTCTCCTCCCCATCTCCTCTGGAGTTCTGATATTGCTGTAATGTTGGGCAACTCACCCTGCAAGGCACTTGGGGCAGAAGTTGCTATTTGTCTGCAAGAGGCAATACTTAGAGTACAAGTGGAGCAATGCAAAATGCCCACTGCTGGAGCACACCAGTGCAGAAATCTTAAGATCTAAGCTATATTTTAGCCTGGCATATTGTCCATGAAACACTTGCTCTCTTTTTCTTTCTTTCTTCTTTTTTTTTTTTTCTTTCCCTTTTCTAGGTGCAGTTTCTGAGTATGATTTGTGGTGGTTTGTTGGTTTTCTTTTCCCTGGCTTTAAAGGCTTACCCGTAGGGAAACTTAAGTGAAAGTTTCAACATTTTACTCAGCCCTATACGGCTGTTTTTGCTGTGAAAGGAGAGTTAGTTCTGCATGAAAGTTAATGATGTTTTCAGAGGTTTGTCACAGGAAAAAAAATTTCAAAAAAGAATAAATTTGGGGTGTTTGTTTTACTTGGAATTACTGGCCTGCCTGGGCCTGGCTATGGGTCTGGCTGACTCATGAAAAAAGTGGCATTGCCTTAAGCTTGATTACTGTCTACACCCCTGAAGATAAATAAGTATTTAGAGTTCTCTGATGCCACAACCATAGATAGGTTTATTATGTCTTTGCTTTGGCAGCTCTGAACGGTAAAGCACAGCATGGCATTGTTATGCATATGGCTAAGTCTCAATGACTTAAGGCGTCTATAACTGGAGGCATGAATGGACACGTGCAGTGTTCTAGCTTTTATATAGTGACTGGAAGGCGTTTCCTAACATTAGTGGGTGCTCTGTGTAATTCTGAATGGTTTTACTGGCAATTTCTGGCTGTTTATAGACTCTTCATCAGAGCTAGTGGTGGAGAAACAGTGTTACGAGGAGCTATCATCTGGGAAGGTCACACTGAAGGTAAGAACTAAGTGTAAATGAGAGTAAAGTGACCTTTCTGTAAAGCGACCTGACTTCTTTGACCTTTGGCTGAACAGAGGGCAGTGGATTGATGCGTCTGAGACCACAAAGCAAAGCAGAGGGAAACTGGGAACAGAATCAAGATGTCCCAAATCTCCTTTGCCCCAGACAGTGGCACAGACCAAATATCAATAGTGCACAGCAGGTGATAGAAGGATAAGAGTGACAGGACATGTAAGTGAGACGTCAGGTAAGCAAAGAAAGGTAAAGACAGGGCATGAGATAAAGTCAGGCTGCACTGATAATGTCTACATTTAGAAAGGATGCCAAGGAGAGAGAAATGAGAGCTCGCCTGACCGTATGTTGTGCTTGGGACTGACCCAGGCAAGCCTCCCTAAAAGTGTCCTGCTCCCCTGATCCCATTAAATGTTTGCAACAGCCCCTGCTCCATACCCTCCCTGGGGGTTGTTTCTACCTAAATCCTCTTGCTGGGAGTCTTCTGGTTGTCTAAATGGCCACTGTACATTTGATCCAAACAGCCAGGTGACTCAAGCACAAAGCCTAGGGCAGTGAGCCAGCGTTAATGATTACCTTGGGCCCCTTGGATTATGTAAGCCTGGGTGTGCTGTACCATGGGCATTTGGCTTGGACCTGCACTCCCCATCTGGGAGAAATACCAAGGATCTGCCAGTGTGCAGAGAAAGTTGTTTGGAGACAGCTGGGATTTTCCTTCTCTCCTTCTGACAGCACCTATCAAACCCATTATTCATCCAGTTCAGCAATTTCCATGCTGTGCTTTCTCGTCATTCAGAGACAATACTTTCAAAGAATGAGTTGTGCTCAGCTCCCACTGGCTTCATTGCAAGCCAAGGACAGTGACTGCCATGGCTTACTCTAGGAAGAATTCCCAGCTAAGGCAGGGACCGCAGATCCCAGCAGGTCCTTGGCTTCCCTTGCTTGTTCCTTCTGGGACATCAGTGCTTTTGTGGCTCTCAGTCTCTTATCCCATGGGTTTTAGTTTTGTTGCAGCTTGATCTGCTGTGCGATGTGTGAATAGAAATCATAGAATCATAGAATTGTTTGAGTTGGAAGGCACCCTTAAAGGCCATCTGATCCAATCCCCCTCCAATGAACGGGGACACCTACAGCTCCATCAGGTGCACACAGCCCATCCAGCCTGATCTTGGGTGTCTCCAGGGACAGGGCACCCACCGCCTCTCTGGGCAGCCTGTGCCAGTGCCTCACCGCCCTTACTGTAAAAAACCTTCTTCCTGATATTCCATCTAAATCTCCAAATCTCTAAATCTAAATCCAACCCAATCTAAATAGATGTTGTGAAGAATCTTCTGGCTTTTACACTGAGTGTGTTTGCATGCAGCTTCAGAGATGGGACTTGATGGCTTTTCTGGTCTGACATTCCTACACTGCTGGATTTGTAGCTACCCAGTGCTCAGCAATTCACAGGGCTGAGCTTTGATCTGCTCTGCCAACTCTGCAGGTCTTCCTCCAGCCACAGCTAGAGCACATCTCCAGCTCTCGCCACACTCCCTTCCCAAGTACCACTTTTCCAATGGTTTTGTGGTCAGGCTGTCTCGAAGCCCTGTTAGTGCTTGGTCTCCTGCATAGCTGAGGCTGGATGAAACTCTTAGCCCTTGGAGACGTTGTTGCAGAGAGCTTTCATAAGCTCCCTTGTCCTGCGCTACAGAGCGTGCATGCCTTGGCCAGCATCTCACTGAGCCCCAGCTCGCTATCCAAGCATCCTGCAGGGCAGAACAGCATCCAGCAGGGCTGTGGCCAGCAGGGGTGGAGGGCAGCGTTCGCATCTTTGCGAGCCAAGTCATTAGGTAAAATGGGAGTGAAATGCAGGAGTGACAAGGAACTGATGGGGAAGCCAGCTCTCATCTTGCTTGCACCAGTGCACGTCGTGCAACTCTTCTTCTGCTCATGTTGGAGTGTGCTGACAGGCAGAGAAAATCAAAGGGAATGTGGCCGGTAGTTTCCTGGAAGGGAGCAGAGAGAGGAAGGGAAACAGAAACTGAAGCACATTATGGGATTGCAACAGACAGATGGAGAAATGGGGCTGGGATGGCTTGTTGTTGGTCCCCTGCATCCTTCCTGCTACAACGATGTCACTTTTCCTTACTCTGTAGCTGATTCTTGGAGAGGCCTTGAGTGAGTCTCAGCACTTCCTGAAGCAGAAAAGTTATTTATCCATATGACGCGAGTACTGGGAAACTCACTAATTACAAGGCACTCTCAGATGCTTAGTGGAAACATCCATCCAGGAATTGTTTTGTGTGTGACTGAGGGTGGAGTCCAGCAACCCACAGGAAAAAAAGGTACAAAGAATCACTGTTCTGTATCTAAAAAAGCCTCTGGCACCTGCATCTCCTATTGATTCCAGTGGGCACCAACTTGAGCTCTGCTCCTTATTCCAGTGTTACGGTTTCAAATGCAGAGATGGGGCTGCTGGGCTGAAAGGAGGCCAGGCGTTCAGCACGCTCGCCTTCATAAGCGAAGGAGTGACGTGCATGTTCAAGTTTGGCTGTTGACTGCTGACTTTTTCTGAGAAGCCTATAAACAGCAGCCAGGTAGTCTCTCAATTTTTGTTTCTCTGGTGTGTTGTTTTTCCATGGACAGCATGTCCTGGACCTTAGAGAGCTGGCTGAGGCTTGCCTCATTCAGACCAACTGTCCCTGGTGGCAGATAATGCATTGGGGAGGGCAAAGGGCTCGGAAATTTCGTTATGTCAGAGTGGCTGGAAAAACACCCGGGCTGTGCTGTGTTGAGGGCAGCAGCGTGTCCGCACGTGGACTCGGGGAGAGGAGCTGGGGTATGAGCGTGACACTGTGGGGCTGAGATGGGATGTGAGCATCTTGGGGTAGGGATGATGCAGGGAGCCCATAGCTGTCAGTGAGAACTCTCAGGCTGCGGGAAGGGGGAACAGACTCTGATAAGGGAAAGGCAGATCCTCACCTCTTCTAGAAGGGGTAGGGGCTGCTGGGGAGGACCATTTTTGGCTAGAAGGAGAGCAGGGGGCAAGAAGAGATCTGTCTTCTCTAGAAAAGCCAGTTAGTGATTTACAGCCAACATGTTTGCTGGCAAACACTTCCTCTCACTCTCTAGAAATTAATGGCACAACTGGAGGGTGTTCATTTACTTACCATCGGGACCTTTAGTCTCTTCACAGTGTATTCCAACAACTGATAAATAAACACACATCAGTAACACAAAGAAAACCATGGGTTTTCTTTGGCACCAAAGCTCACAACAGCCCATCTCAAGCACTGCACAGCTGCCGGAGCGCTTGCCCCACAGTCAGCATTGCTGGCAGAGCCTTGTAGATAATCCAGCCTTGTGCATGAGATCAGAGGCATCCATGAAAGTTTAATGTGAATCAATCTGTGTCATGCCTCAGGGAATGGTTCGCAAATTAGAATTGGTCCTGATGACTTCATGCGAGTTACCTGATACCATGCCACAGATCCCTGGTGTAGCTGGAGGACCGTCAATGCAGAAAGCTGGAGCCACCTCCCTCGCTTTGCTCCAGCAGTTGCACGCTGATCTCCGTGGAACAAATTAGCTGTGCTAAATTAATAACAATATTTGGCACTTCCCTAGCATTTTCCAGCTGAGGAGCAGAACACGCTTCCCAGCGAGGAATTCAGCCTTTCAAGCCCCCTGAAGAGCAGTTGTCACCTTCATTGTGCAAAGGCAGAAAATGGATTTGAAACGATTTGACTAATATTTCTTAGGGAGCATGTAGCAGAGTTGTAGAGCAACCCAAACACACCAGTTCCTTCTACAGACCTAGGCCTCAATCACAGCTTAATCATGTGATGCGATTTTGAGATATGTAACTCTAATATCTGTGGTGTAGAAAACCATGAGGTCAAGCGCAAGGGATGACAAACGCATTCATTTTGCTGCTGTAGCATGAGCGGCGCTGAGCAGGCAGGCTGTGGTTGCAGCTGCTGCAGGACCCTGGGGAACAGGAGGGGACAACTTGGCTGTATCTGCCTGTGGCTTTTTGAGTCCTTCTGATGGCCCTCGGTGGCCTCTGCAGATGGGCTCATGTTCTTCTGTGGGGACCATTTGGCTCAACAGTAATTGGCAAGGAGAAGTTCAGTTTGATTCCTTTTTATTACTGACTTTGTCACTCCATAAAGCACTTTGACACTGTTTAAGACTTCACCCTTCTGGTGTGATCAAAAGGAAGCTGATTAGCACCCTCAGGGGTTTCCTTGTGCTAAAATCCAACTTGCACCTTGCCGGATCTTTCTATTCATCTGCCTGCAGCCTTTCCTTCCTTGACTTTGATATTTTCTGCTTATCAGGAATCTTCTCAAGCACATCTGTTTTAAAGAAAACGACTGATTGCTGGTGCACCATATGTGAGCTATCTATCTAGCTGTTATCTATTAACACAAACATTTCAGATTGCATAAGAGTGCTCGTTTTGAAGGTTGGTACAGAAGATCTAGTCCAATTTAATGTCTGCTGTTTATTTTCATCTTTTCTTCAACTTCTGCAAGATAATTTGTGTTGGAATAAATAAACTCCACTATTTGTTGTGATAAGCTCTAATTTATACTTTCAAGGCAGTTAATTAGATCAACAAATATCTAGTCACAAGCTAGAGAGATGTGTTGTTGAGAAAGAGATTTTTACTTGCCTTGTTCATAATGAGTACATAGGTATCTGTAACACACAGAGACCCTCACAAGTAGGGTCATAGCAGTATATCTGCACTTCTGTCAGAGTTTGTCCTTGAGGATCCCTCATCGGGGGGGCACATATGTGCCCACATTAAAGGAGGAGTCCTGGGACCATGGGGCACAAAGTTTGGAACAAGCAGTAGTGGGCTCCATAACCCACTTTCTCTGTTGTTCCTCTCTCCTGCCTAAGTCAAAATCTTCCACCAGTAGAAACTCTTCTGTCAAATGAGCATCAGATTTTGTCATTTTTTATAATATTAAGAAAAAGTGTTTTTTTTTTTAATAATCAAATGGAAATTTACAGGAGAACTGTCTGTTTTTGTTCTCTTTTAATTTGACTTTTCCTTCACTTTTCAGCAACCTCAGAAATACTATTTTTATGACAATGCCAATTTTTTACTCCAAGACAAATGCAAAACTGAAGAGACATGAAGGCTCAACTGAAATCTTTAGGGCCTTCAAGTGGAGCCGTCCACTACAGCATATTTCTGATTAGTGTGGCAAAATGACAGCCACCATCATGAGAGAAAAGAAGAAATCTTGCAGAGAAAAGATGTTTCAGTTTACTAGCTCATGTTCTTAGTCATTTCAAAATGATAGCCTCTACTGTGCTTTGCTTTCTCTGGTCAGAGGTACTCTTTAGGCAATGCAGCGGCTCTATCACTCCTAATTTTTTGAACAATTATGAGGACAGTGGTGACCTCCATGGCAGTGGGTTGGAACTAGATGATGTTTATGGTCCCAAGCCAATCTATGATTCTGTGACAGAGGTGGAAACGTGATTTGCAGATCTGATGTCCTGCCTCATGTTTAATCTGAGAGCTGTGTCTGCCAGGCTAATAAGTGGCACGTGGATTTGGAGCCTGTCCCATTCAGACTCCGAGTGCAGAGACCAAGATGCAGAAAAGTGAAGTCTCAGCTCTGCTAATGATGGCCAAAAACCGAGTTGGTCAGAGCCATAGCTTCCCCCTGGTTTGTCATTAGTCAGGCAGCCTTCCCATTCAGGGCTGATAACTTCGGGCTAGGCCCAGGTGGGACTAGGGAATGTCAGCAAGGCCTGAGGCAAATCGCTCAGCTGAAGGTGCTTCCAGGCCCACATGAGGGGAGGAGTTCTGAAATGTGAGGGAGATGCATATGGCTTGGGGCTGTGTAAAAGAGTATGTTTTGGGACAGCCCCTTACAAGAAATACTCAAGAGAAGAAGGCAGTGGTGGTAGAGAAGCTGGCATGGACAGACATGCTTTGGGAAATGAGCCTTCAGCAGGTAATATCCTGGTGTCTTCAGGTTTTTTGGGGGGAAAGAGGGATCCTACAGTGATGAAAGAGGCTTGAGGTTGGTTGGTGAAGGTGGTTTCCTGGTGTTTCAGCTAATGTGGTGTTGAACTGTGCTTTGCTAGGAGGGAGCTCCCTAACTGAGGTGTTAGGGCCCTGGCTGAGCTTGGTCTTGTTCAGAGGGGTGTGAGATGGGTTCAGGTGGCTAGGCCCAAGCTGCGCTACAAAGCAGGATGGGCATGTGCTCATGTCTCTCTCCTGGTACAGAAGAAAGGGCTTCTTCCTGCTCCTCCTGTCACACTGGGAAAATAAAGCTCAACTGCTTATTTTCCTCCTCTCTTGATAAAAGAGGATGTGCTCTGAGGTGTAAGGGCAAGCATATAAGTTGTTTTTTGGGGAAGTGAGGAAGAGCAAGCACAGTTCAGCCTCTGAGCTAGAGAGTTTCCTAGTACAGGGCACAGTCCAGATTTTTCCACATGTGGGCCTGAGCCCAGGCATCACCCTGACAACATGTGGGAACATAAATACAAACAAAAATAACTTCCAGATGAGGGATGTATGCAATGTTTTGTTTCACTGGCATTTATGCTTGCCTGTTTGGCTGAGGCAGACAATTAGCTCTGCTTATTGCAGCAGGGTAGCAGGAGGATGCTAGGAACAGGGAAAGTGCCTGTTCAGCTGGGCCTGTTCCCCAAGGGGGCACAAAACCCATAGTAGCCAATTTGAGGAGGCCCTATGCAATAGGCAGAAGGAGTGCAAGAATGGCTTTGTCAAAGTGAAATTTCTTGGGAGACCTTGACCCATGAGGGTTGAGGAGCTCTTTGTGTCCTATCTTGTCTGACTGTGCTCCTTCAGGTCTCCTCCTGTGATGCCATCATGAGCTTGGGTAGTATTGCACCCTTGAGGAGCAAGTGCAGTCTTCCTTGCACTTTGTCTTTTTTTTTTTTTCTCTTGCAAACGATATTAGTTGGTTTTAAGGTGATTTTTGCCTGGGAGAACCCCTCGGAGGACAGGTCTTAGCAAAGTAGGGCTGATTTGTGCTGGTGCCCATTGCCAGCTCGCTTTCCATATGCAGAGAAAGGAGGGACTGGGGGCTGTACCCCTTGTCTTATTTTAATGCATGTATATGCGTATGTGTATGTAAATACATATAATCTGTAGGAAAAAAATAATATATATATATTGCTTAGAGTTATGTATTTTTGTGCTAACGGTGCTTATGTATGATTCCATACTGTAGCCCTTAGTGGAGATCCTGGTGTACCTGGACACTGTTTTCCTGTTGTTCTATCCTCAGCAGTTCAGGGAAATATCATGGAAGACACTGGTTTAAAAGTGGTGAGAGAAATACAGGCTTGACTGGTCCTGGGTGCTCTTGTATCTACTTATCTTTTACTCCCTGGAACAAAACAACTTGTGGCTGTAGCTTGGTTACATTACAATAGCCAGAGCCTGATGCTGCTGCTTTGAGTCTAAGAGGTCTAAAAATAACTGAATAAATCACTCAAATAAGGCAGTAAGTAAAAAGATTTGCCCACCTGTTTATTAATAAACACATGCGAGTGAATCTATATTTCTATATTAGAACATGGCTCTGCGTCTCCTGTGGGTATAAAAAGAAAAACACCTGGCAAAGAGCGAGGGCAGTAAGGCAAGTACAAAGTTTCCACAGTAAACATATTTGTGTTTGCTGAGCAAGTGTTGCTTTAGGAAGGCAGCAAGCACTTGCCTGCAGAGCCTCAGATTACTGAGCACTGGGAGAGTCGACTATGACAGCTGCAGGTCTGCAGAGCACAGCTAGATCACGCATGGGGGAGGGAATTTTGGGGATAAGAGACCTGCAGGCATCCTTCCCAGCCTTTCTCAATACCAGTTATGTGTCTGTGAAGTCCAAGTTCTCTTCCTCTTTGGAGGCTGGCTTCAGAAAGCAGCCAGGAGACAGTGCAATAGCAAAGCTGAGCTTTGGTGGTTTTTTGGTTTGTGTTTTTTTTTTTTTTCCTGGGGTTTACCACTTGGAGAGTCCCTCCTCAGAATGGCTCAGTCTATGCTTTAATCCTTGCCCTTGCAAAAACCTCTATGCTGCTTTGCAGAGCGGTCCTTTCTCCACATCAGTGTTGAGGTAACCCACATGAACTCTTACTGGTTGGGCCCATGGTTACTTACTGGCAGAGCTTGGGCCTGGCTCCTTTAATGTCTTTTTAGAACTTTATGTTCCCCTATGCCACCAGCAATCTCAATAAATACTGTTGTGTTTTTTTTTTTTTGAAACCACTGGACAACATAAATAAAGCTGTGAATCATGATTTACAGGGCAATTTTACTGACCAATAACATGTGCAACCTGAATGTTTAAATTACTGGTATGGTCTTGCCTCTGGGTTTGATATTCATGGGAAGGAGAAGTATTAGAAAGGGCTATGGTTTGGAGACGTGCATGGCTGATAGCTGAAGTGACCTGCATGTTCTACCTGGGATCTGCTGGTGCTCAATCAGAATCACAATGATATTTGATCAAGTCACACATGACAATGAGCTGTCATTTCTTCCATGTATTTAAGGATGGGACAAGAGGGAACGGCCTCAAGTTGTGCCAGGGGAGGTTCAGGTTGGATATTAAGAAACATTTCCACTCTTTCAGAGTGGAAATACATTGTCATAGGCTGCCCAGGGAGGGAGGTGTTCAAGAGTGTATTTGTGGTACTTAAGGGTATAGTTTAGTGGGCAATATTGGTGGTTGATGGATGGTTGTACTAGATGATCGTGGAGGTCTCTTCCAACCTTAATGATTCTCTGACAGACCTTAAATGGTCTGGAGAAACCCTACAAAATGGACTCACCATCCCCAGTTGCTCCTAGAGAAATTTGCTGCCTTTGTTAGGACAGAGGAGGGCTGACAAATGACTAGCTGTGTGGTTTCTTGTTGCATCCAAACACTTTGTGTCAGTGGCTACCATCTGCAGTGAGATGTCCCTGAATGAAGCTGCAGGCAGGAGAGTATCTTCAGAACAGGCAGGACCCTTTTTTTTTTTAGACAAGGCTTGGAGGCAAAAGTAGAGAGGTGCTTTGTTCCTTAGCATTTTCATTCAAAGCGAGGTTCAGCTGGGATAGGTATAGTCTGGGCACATCTGAGTTACAGGAAATTGCTGAAAGCAGTGGTCTGCTGAAGTCCTTTTGCAGCTACATACTGAAGGAGATGTGTTGCTTTGCTCCTAAAGCAGGAGCTGACCAAGCAATGTTTCTCAGACGCAGCCTTCCCTGAAGTGTCCTTGTTCAACTGGAGGGCAAGCATAAAGCTAAGAGGTCCCTCCTGGCTGTTAGCAGATGTCATTTCATTGATGAAAAATAGCAGTTAATATTGAAAGCTGGGGAAAGAGTAGCCTGCCAGACATGTGAAACATCACTGAGGGAGGCTAGACGTGGTTAAGCAATAGCAGGGGATGGGTCACTTCATTTTGCCGCAGCAATCTATTTCCATTTGGTTCTGCTTGCTGGGCCCAAGGCAAAGTGTAACTCCTCTCAGAACGGTTGTCTGAAGGACAGAATCTAAGGAGGCTGAAAAGGGATAGCATGTTCTCCTGAGCTCTTAAAATAATGTGTAGTACCATTAGTTTGTGGAAATCTTTAAGAATGACAATCATTTGATATGCATGCTGTCAGACATAACAGATCAGAGAAAATAGCTCTCTGCGTAGGTATGTTGTTGTATGATTTCTGGTAAGTTAACAGGCATCAGAGCCTGTGCGGTTTAGGATTGGACATTATTTGGGACATGTATGAAAATTTCAGTGGTCTCACGGCTCCATAGCTATTTCTGAAGTAGCTCCACATGGCAACTGCTAATAGAAAGTGAGCTGCATGTTTTTAAACAAATAAGAAGATTTAGGTTAAATATTAACTTTCGTTCATTTCAACTCTGATAGCTTTGGCCTTCAGGTTGATCATTTAATGAGCTCCTTCCCGTTGCTACAGTAACTGCAATCCTGGAACACCTTGATGTTCAAGTCAGCGAAAAATAAAATAAAGCTTGTTCTGAAATTTGTTTAGGCTTCTATTGATAAGTGTCTGTGCTCAGAGTCAATTGTTCAGACAAACAAGGCTTGGAAATGTACTGGAGGGTTTAATGCAATCCTTGCGCAACCCCATCCCAATCCACCAGCTCTTACGCACTGTTCAAAAAAAAGATAAAAAGCCCTTAAATTTTGTGCCCTTCTCTGACATGCAGTAAGCCATTCAGGGATGTTGCTTTAAGAAAGCTAACAGACTCGTTTGTTCTCCTTGCAGAGTTATCATTGTACACAGTGTAATTCTGGCCCGTGAATGTGCATGCCCTTGTCAATCTGCTGTGCACAGCGGGTGTCCGAGGTGCGATGTGAGCTGACTTTTGGAAGGACAACATTCATCTGTGCCCTCCTTCCTGCATTTGCCTGTATGTAGCACCATGCCAAATATCAGCTGCTTCTTTTTTGTCCCTTTCAAATACAGCTTCTGACTAGAAGGTCTTTTCTTCTTGTACCACTTCCACATTTAAAGCATTTGAAGTTTACCCTAAATGCTAGTCCTATTTTACAAACAAGTTCTGGGATGGCTTCTCAGCTGGTGTAAATCAATATTGCCTTGCTGAATGCACTGCAGCTGTGCCATTTAATGCCAGATGAGGTTTTGGCTGGTTGTTTTTGCAGCAGCAGAAACCTCTTGCTTTCTCTGAATGTTAATCTTATCACTGTGGTTTGAGTTCCTCTCTTTCTAATTTTCAAGGACAATTATTCTTTCATACTGCTATGTCTGGGCAATTGCATCTCCATCTCTGATACACACAGAGGTCCAGAATGAGAGCAAGAGCAGCACACATCTTTCTTTCTAGGAAGAGTGCTTTCTCTTCGAAAGGTAGCAGTAATTCAGTGAAATGTAGGGCTACAGATGCATAGCTGAGTGCTCGTCAAAGCTGTTGTTGTCTTTAATAGAGGGCCTTGAGGGCATCTTGTGAAACAACTCAGACAATTGTTTTTAAACATCAGTCTTCATGGACTGATTACAATACAGCTGGCAGGAAATTATTATTTTTTTTTTCCCCTATCCCAAAGAACACTTGAAGCCTTCAAAAACAGTCCTGCTCCAGGCTGAGATAAACTCCTGAACTGGAGAGCAGAAGCAGCCTGCTGCACCTAGCTAGAGCTCCGGTGATTTGCGTTCTTGGGAAGCTGAGACCTATCTCAGTTATAGAATGGCTTAGGTTTTAAGAGATGTTTAAGATCATTGAGCTCCAACTCCCTCCAGCACCAGATCAGGCTGCCCAGGGTCCATCCAACCTGGTCTTGAATGTCTCCAGGGATGGGGCACCCACAGCTTCTCTGGGCAGCCTGTGCCAGTGCCTCACCACAAAATTTCCTCTTAACATCTGACCTAAATCTCTCCTCTTTTAGTTTAAAGCCATTCCCCCTTGTCCTATCTCTATCAGGCTGTGTAAAAAGTCTCTCTCTCTCTCATGCTTCAACCAACAGTGTGAACCAAGGCTGCCTGAATCAGCCTGCTGTGTTGGGATGGGTGACCTGGCCAACTGTCCTTTGCTACTTCATGGTTTTGCTTCCTGCTTTGATTCTGAAAAGTGCAACCTGGACCTGATGGAACATTCTTCCCGAGTTATTGGTGTGAAAGTTATTCCCAGGATCTGTTTTGGTTTCAATGAGTCTGCATTTTCTGTCAAAAATGGCATTTTTTTTCAAAAACCTCCAGACTGTTTCTCATCCAAAGCATGCTGAACTCAATGAAAAACATTCCTCTTTGAAAGAATTTTAATTACTATTAACTATACTAGGAAAAAAGCATAATCACATTAGGAATTTGCTCTCTTGACAGAGGTCTGTATTGATCTTTCTTCTTTCTGCACTAAGGAAAAGTAGGAGTGGGGCTACTGGAAAAAGGATTTGGACTTCTGCTTCGAAGAAATGAGCTTTCTGAACCTATCTTCTAGCATGTCTTCCTTTCCTTGCTGTGACAGTCAAGCAAGGACTGTCTGCTTCAAAGAACAGCACTGACTACGTAGCAGTGTTGTGGTCAGACATGTGTTAATACCAAGCCACTCTGATTTTAAAAACAACAACAACAAAAGCAAAACAAATCATAAACCAGAAATACAGACCTTCCTTCCTCCCTTGAAACTTTTGGCTGATAGAACATCGTAGATTTTAAATATGTCTGGAAGAAGTTCAAGAGGCAACAGTTGCAACATCATCGCCTAAGTATATAATTAAAAACAAATGACAATGAAAGACAAATGAAATCACCTCTAAGCCTAACTTCGTCCACAGGCGTGTGTACGCGCACACACACATACACACACACAATTGTGGTGAGCTATTAGCCTGGTTGTTACTCAAGTTTTGGAGTGATCCAATTCTCTTGGGAAGAAGAGGAAAGAAGAACCGCCAACTTCATGCATCAAGTGGAACAGTAATCCTGAACTGAGAGCAAACCTTCCAAGTCTTCAGAGGGTGACTTACTTATCTGCTGACATAGAACAATAGGCACTTTGTAGTTGATGTATGAGATTCCCTTTGTGTGTTGCATTAGAAAGCAAACGGGTGTGGAGTTGTATAAATATACTTTTTTTTAATAGGGGAAACACCCGCTCCCTCTGCAGCTTTAAAATCTATAATTAGCCACTAGGGAACCCAAATGTCTCCAGCAGCCCTTCCAGAGGTGTGTGATTATTATGTTACTAGGACCAAAGGATGCTGTTGGCAAAAGCTGCGGGAGCCATGGCCCTAGGATTATCTGTCGGTCTCCAGGACAGCTCTGCTGGAGCAGCCTGAAGGGTCCCAGTCAGTGCTTTCCAGTTGCTTTCAAATTTCTTCCCTTTTTCTTTTCCTGTGTTTTCTATTTTTTCTGGCTTTAACTGCAAGCCCTCATCACGAGTATCTTATCTACAAGACTTCTTTAAAACACCTTTTACCACTTTGCTGTGGGGAGGATAACAGAAACATGGGTTGTATCTCAGCAGGGGAAAACCTCCTTAGAAAGCAAGTCTTCATCCCAAGCTTGCCCAGCTTTGTCCTTGAAGCTGAGATGACAAGCACGAGGGCTGGATGAAGGTATCTGCTGTTGGAATTTCGTTGCCTGGAGCCCTAAGTGGCAAGAACAGAGCTCATTTTACCTGGGAAACATCTGAATTACTGTGACTTTGCAGTGCCATCAAAAAACCCTTGCAAAAGAAAACACCCTATGTAATAAGCAACAGTTATCTTCAGGGGAAAAAGACTTTGTATCCTACCACAGAACTTTTGAGTCAGCCTTTTTTTTTTTTGCTTTAATCTTTATTGAGGGTAAGATTTTCTGTGGACCAATTGCATTACTGCATGTGGTCAGCAAACTGGTACTGTGTTCTCCAGCAGCCCTGGGGCAGGCAAGATGCTGCTAAATGAACTGCCAGAGACAGATCCCAGTACTGCCACGCTTCCATAGAAAAACATCCACCCTGCAGATTTACTCTGGAGGGTGTAATGTCAGGTTATGGGCCTTAAAAAATACTTCAGAGATGTTTATTAATGTTAAACATGACTATCTCTTGATGGAGTAAATGCACGTACCCAGTAGACAATGGTTCCCTGCCTGGCCAGAGACATTGCCTGCTCTCTGGGCTGCCTTTCTCAATGGAGAGGCCCAGGGCTCAGGAGTGCAGCTGGTTGTATGGGTCAGGGTTGGGGCACATTGTGTTGCCATTGACTGTTTGGGAGATCAATAGAGGACTTCAGTCTCCGCCACTTCAGCACCTTTCATTGGAACTATCTTCACTTGCATTTAATGAGGAAACAAGTCAGATGCATCCAAGATCATAAACCATTTCTATTCTGTCTGAGGAAGCCAGGCTCTTGCAGCATCATTCGGAGCAAGAGAAAGCTGTGTAGAACCACAAGAAAGCATGATGTGGGGTTGTTTCCCCTCTCTGACCTGAAGTGAAGACGAGCTCCTGGTGTCAGTCTGGGGGATTACTAGTGGTGAGTTGCCGAGACTTTAAACACGATAGGAGACCAAGTTCCAGTTATAGCAATCAGGCCAAATGTCAGTGAAGCTGATTAAACCCATTCCCTTAGGCTCAGCTCCCTACTTTGGCTGTTGTTTTGCAGAGGAGTGCTGATTACGATTAGTGCTGATTACCACTTTTTTGATAAAGGTGTTATAAACCGCAGTTTTATCTCGTGGTATCAGCTCCAGCAAACGGAGAAACCACAGCTATGGAACTTTACTCCACTTGCTGCATTTGGTCAACCAGCTCGGTGCAATAAAAGAGCTCACACATATCTCCTTTCAGAGCCTTTGTCTCAGGATCGCAAACACCTGCAAAACTCTCTGCAAATATCTAATCACCACCTGTAACATGACCGAGCGGCAGGACCATTCCCAGCCTTCACCACCTTCACTGTCCTGCACGAGGATTGCCAAAGTTGCTCTTTGCCTTCACTTTCTTTGAGTTTACACAATTCAGTATGTTGCAGAACAGCCTGGTGACTGATGAAATATCTTGCAGAGATGACAGGATGGAGTGTAAATCTTCACACAGCTCTCTCAGCAGGGCCACGTGTTGCTGGGGCCAGGGTCTGTCAGAAAGCTTATGACTCTTTGACCCATGGTGTCACACTGAGCACAATGTGATGATGTGTTCTGAACAAGGAAAAGCTCCATGGTCTTTTTGTTCAAAACGGGAGGTGTTTGACACGTGCCCACGTTCCGCTGGTGAGGCCAGCTCTGCAGTGGGTTGTCAGCAATGAAATTTATGTAGGACCTCACCTAGGCTCTTTTGTAAGCTCTAAGGTGGCGAAGTTGGCTCTATCTCCTTGGAGAGGTATGTCTTTGGGACTAAGAAGGTAACTACTCCAGGAACAGGAATTTGTAGGAAGGACTGAAGTGCTCCTCTGGCTATGCTCCAACCCAGAATTTCATAAAATCATCAAGATTGGAAAAGACCTATAAGATCACCTAGTCCAAATGTCCACCTACCACCAATATTGCCCACTATCCATATCCCTCAGTACCACATCTACCCTTTCCTTGAATACCTCCAGGGATGGTGACTCCACCACGTCTCTGGGAAGCCTGTGCTAGTGCCTGACCACTCTTTTGGAGACGTTTCTCCTAATATCCAACCTCATCCCATTGGTGACATTTCCATACAGTGAAAGCAGGCACAGTAGTCAAACCTGACATCATATCCAGGTTGGTGTGAGTGTGTAAGTACCTCATTCCTGACATTCAGAGAAGCTCAACAGGAGAGGAACAATTTTCCCTTTGTCTTGTACTCCAATTCTCAACCAGCATAAGAGCAAACAGGTTTTGTGCCTCCAAGACCACAAGCATTGGAAATCTCAGCCTTTAATTCTCATGAGCCCGGGCTGACGACAAGTTTGTTCCTCCCGAGCAAAGCACTGCCCTGGGACAGCTGACAGGGTTCACTGAACTGGAAACTTGACCCTCTGTAACTCTTTTTGGACCCTGTATCTGCTTAGCAAGTCTTTCATTTTAACCAGTGCACTCATGTGGCACGGTTTTAATCCTTCACTGCCTTAGAAGAACAGTCATTTAAAGTGAAATCTTGGCCTCAGAGGAGTCAGTGGAAATTTTGCCGCTACTTCAGCTAGGGCCACTGCTCCACCTTTTGTGTCCTCACAAGGGCACCAGGAGCTCATGTGTCTCAAGCCCCAGATGGAGCAGGGTGTTGGGAGGATAAAGTCAGGGTGCCCAACTGTGCATTAAGCTGCTGTTGCCAAGGGCCCCCTGCCAAGTCCTGGCCAGAACAGGTAATATGTGCTTTACATGCCCCATACACACTGTCTCTACTTGCTCAGCAACAAGGCCACAATGTACTAAGTACTTTTGTGAGAAAGAAAGATATAGTAGTAAATAGTGGCAGCCTTAACTCCCAGCGTGTCTCACTTGGTTGCTCCAGTATTTTGGTCCAAGGAGTGATTCAGCTAAGGGAAAGGTGGTTGAAGCACTATCAGAGCAGAGAAAACACCTATTAAAAGTGAAATATATGAAATACTGGAAATGGCTCCCTTGTGCAATAGGGACTGTTTGCCTTGGCCAATGACCTGTCCTTAGCAATCCTCATCCTTCTTTTCTCCACTGCTGTGAAACCTGTGTCTGAGGGCTGTAGGGTGACCCCTGACATGGAGTGAGCTGGAGCTGGGAAGGTGTCCTCCATATCAACCAAGGGTCTGGCTGGGAGAAATGGGAAACAATGACATTTAAGCCTTCTGCAAATATCTGGAGAGATGGTGAACGCTGAAGAAGGGAGGGGAGGGAATAGGACACTCAATTTGTGTAACTCAGGTTTGAGTAGAAGGAGTAAAAGGCTTAAGCTGAGCGATGGAAACTACAGACTTAAATGTCAAGATATATTTCCTAACTGTGATTTCTGTCAAGCTGTTGGATAATCCCAAAGGAAAGTGGTGGAAATCTTATGCATAGAGATATTTCTCAAATTAGGTTTAGATGAAGGGAGCAGAGAATAGATTCTTGCAAAACACAGTTGAACTAGATAGTTTAGGAGTATTTTCCCATCTCTAAAGTGTGATTTATGTTAGAAACACTGCTAGACCCTGCAAACTAATCTTTATGTTAAAAGTGACTCAAACACGTTTGCTTGTATTTTTATACCCCTCATGATGTTAAGCATTTGGTTTGCCAGGAAGAGTTGGAGTATCCAGGACACACTTTCCAGTGAATGGGTTTCATGAACTATAATTACTAGGCAATACATTTGTACAAGTGGGAAACTCCTCTGCTCTTGTACTGGATAATAGGAATGGATAGGAACTGACTTTTCTGGAGGGTTACATTTTTCTGTGAACTTGGAAGGAATTAAAACACAAATGCTACTTCTCAGGGGCCAGTTAGGGCAGAGGCCACAAAATTGGTCTTTACATTAACAGTAAAAAATGTATTTGCACAGCTATTTCTTGGATGGAAGCTAGCACAGCAACAGCTGGTTTTAATTACGCAAACAGATGCAATAACTGAGCAATTACAACTTGATCATGGGCCCATGAGAGGCGAGGGGATCTTTAGCAGGCTATACTTCAGATACTCGTGTTGGACAGCCTTGGGAAGCTGCTAGGAGAAAGGCTTTTCCTATGGCAAACTCCATTCGTGCTCTGGTACAACTCAGTCTGATTTTGGAGCTGTTATGGGTCCTGGGGAACACCCAACTCAACTGTGGTTCATTGGCTTTGTTGGAGTTTCTTATCCTGCTTCCAGTGGAGTAAATGACAGGAGAATACGAGCATCTCTGGGCGGCTCCCTGCCATTGTTTTGGGGAGATGGCAGCTGTGTCTTGCCAGAGGAGTTTGCTACTGATTATCACTGTAATTATTATCAGTGGTAGTGGATATATTATAGTGCTCAAAATGAGTTTCATGTTACTACAGATACAGTGAGAAGAGAGATTCATGTCCAAACCAGTTTAAAACTCTAAATCAAATATGGATTTATTTATCTGTGACTGTTTTAGGCACAGATCACCAAGTACCAGAGCACAGCCAGATTTATCACCCCACTGGGGGCAATGGGACTTTGGCTGTCAGTGACAATATGAGCAGGGTTAAGCCTCTACAATCTGTGTTTCTTTATTCAATGTCTTTAATTATTACTTTCCTCTCTCTGTTCTTTAAAGAAGATATACAGGCTATCAACAGGTGGGCCACAGCTTCATCTGCATATGAATGTATATGTCCATGGGGGGGTAGCTGAGACCCTCTTTGAGTCGGTAAATAGGTGGAATCAGGTCTGGCAGGAAAGGGTATCATGTAGAGGAGAGTCTAGGCTCCACATTTGGTTACTCCTCTGCCATACGCCTTGGGCAAACTGTTAGCCTTCATTCCTACCTGTGTGATGAGAATAACAAGCAACCCATTTCAAATTATTGTGGGGACCTCTTAATTCCTCCCAGACTTACACCCTTGCCACACAAAGCCTGAATTTATTACAGATTCCAGACCAGCCTTTATCTCGTAGCATCACTGATATTTTTCCTTGGCTAGATGCTTTCTCATTGCAGCTCCTGCTATGACTTTCCCAACACTGCCTTTCCTGTCAGTCTCTATATTTTTCTGGTTGGAACTGTAGATCTTTGAGTAAGCAGTATCAAGTATTGCTTTGAAAATTGAGCAATGAGATGATAGAAAGGTCTTTCACAGAAGCCAATAAAATGGTCTCTGGTGCACACAGAGTTATCACAGTGCTTTGGTGCTCTGTCCCCTTTTGCTTTATTAACCCTGGCCCTGTGGGCATTGAGCAGTGATCCAAATGATATCTACGCTGCACGTACAGCCCATTCTGTTGGCCACCTCTACGGAGAAAGGCATCAGGTCAGATTTCTGAAACACCTTACTTAAACTTGCAAATATGTTTGCAACAGTAACAGAAGTTAGCTTATGCTTGCTTGTATGCCTGGCTGTTTAGCCAAGAAATGGGCGCACACACCAATCTGAGTGGGAACAATTTGCCTCTGTACAGTTGCCATAGATGCAGCAGGAATATTCTACCCCTCCTAACACTTTATACCTGCAATTTTTTCTTTTAAATGGTTCATAAAGTGACTTGTATTGAGACATTATGGTTCCTTTGTGTGAGATCTAGGGAGTTTGTGGGTTTTTTTTGTGCAAGCAAGCAGGATGTTTTCCAAAGAGGCACTAAAAGAATGATATGGAAAAGTGCTGTCTGACAGCACAGGGCACACTACGCTGTCAGACAACACTTTTTACCTGCAGAAAATCTTATTTCAGTGTCACATAGTGAGCTTTACTTTCACTTCTGCTGGTGTCTTTGGGACTTTGTTGGCCATAATAGGAATATGCAAACAGTATGTTACTCATCAGAAGCTACCTGGCATGACTACTCCCAAAAAAAAATAGAGCAGTGAGTAAATATGGCACAGAGGGAAGCAATGACAGCAGCCACTTTTTCAAATAGGTTAATCTTTGTTTAAATGGTGTTTTGATGAAGAAAGATTAAATGAGATGCTGGAAGTGTTACAGAACAGCTAACAAGAGAATTCACAGTTACGTGATAGGAGAAGAAATATCAGAAGGGATATAAAGCCATCAGGCATCCACACACTGTGGATTGTCAGGAAAAAAATTTGCTGATCGGCACATGTTACCACTATTGGCTGTTTTTCTAATCTTCCTCTGAGATGTTTCAGCTCATTAGAACTATCTCCAGAGGATCTAGAGATGAAAATATTGGCTCAGAAGAGACTTGTAGCAACTCCAGGCAATGGCTGCACGAAAAAGTTGGTCTGAGCCCAGCTGCCCACCTTGACACCACAGAGGCTGGAAAGCATCTTCCCATGTTTTCATGGCCAAGGAAGCCACTGACATTTATTGAAGGATGGGAGCTGCACACAGGCAGTTGGTTATGGGATGGAAACTTGCCATTAGCTGTGTAGCTGTACTCAGGCAGGAGGGGATAGCAGGAACGTCATGGCCACACTGATTTAGCAGGGGAGCTGAATGCTCAGTTATGAGATGAATATTAACATCATGTTGCAATTCTATGTGTACTTGCTCATGAATTTTCCAGTACTTTATTAGATGTCTTGGGCTGGGTACCAATAGTATTAGTGACATATAACAATAATTGGTTCTACTTTACAGAAACACTGACACAGAGAAATGACTTGGCAGGTGTTTAGCTCAGGGCTGGAACAAAATGAGTCATCAGCAGCTCTCTAACCAAGAAGCTACAATGCCATAGCCCTGGAGATAAGTCAGTTTTTTTCTGTCCAACAGCTTCGGTGCTTCAGCTGCTCCGCTATTTGGTCCTGGTACTTTCTGGGCTAAACCAGTGTATAACAAGAGAAGCCCAGGAGTGGTTCTGTGAATGGCTCTGGACAGCGGCTGCATGCAGTGCAGAAAATAATTTTGTTATGGGAAATTGTTCATCTATGAGACAGTTGTCCATGTTGACTGGTAAAGCTCAACTCAGTTTGGTGGGATATGGCAGAATTTGCAGTTAGACACCTTCATTACCTTGTGGGATTGTACTACGCACACGTTACTGTGCCATATTGTTAAAATCACAGCTGTGTTGGTATTAAAAGACTCTAGGGACACCACAGAGTCAGTAGGAAGATAGTGAGACAATACTCGGCAGCCCAAATCAACCACCATAGCTGCAGGGACCACACTGGGGTTTTGGTCATTGATTCCTATGGTATTGGACGCATAAGGAAAAATACCAATATCAGCAAAAATCCTGCAAGAGAGAGAAGAGGTTTTTTACGCTCTTTTTAGTTCAGTTGCTGTATTTTAAGCTTTATCCAAAAATCTAATGGATCAATGGGAATCCTTCCAGCAACTTCAATAGGGTTTTTATAAGTCTATAATTAATGGCTTGCTTGCTATGATTATGCATGTTCCTCTTTCAATACCACTGAGAGTTGTGCCTGTAAAAAAAAAAAAACATCAAGCAAACAGGGCTCCCTGATCAACAGTTTGCATACGGCAACAAATTTACTCACTTGGGAAGAATTTGATAGTGAGGTTTGTCTCCAACTGTCTAGAAGTTTTCTGCTATAAGTCGAGGGAGAAAAGGTCATTGTTGACCCCACTTATGGCTGGGTTCCAGCTCTATTAGGTTTGAGGCTAATTTTCTGATAAGAGGTAAATGTTTAACATTAAGCTTAAGAATGCCTTAGGATTGAGGAGCTCTTTGGGGTTTATGCGAATGTTTGATGTAGAAATGCAAACTGCATCTGATTCAGAGGAAAGAGCATGCTCTGGTGCAAAGGTTCAGGTTCCCCCGTGGTTATTTTCCTCCCTTTGGGGAAGGGTCTCAGTGGTGTGGTGTACCAATCCAGTTGCTACCCATGATTCTCCAAATTTCTGGTTTTTGAGGAATCTGTCCCATTTTTCTATTAACCATACAGCTCATTTGTACCAAAAATCCTCCCTTTGCTTTTCAGCATCCACCCCAAGCCTCATCCACGCCAGCCACAATGCTGGCTGTGTTTCTTAAAAGCCAGCCAGGGTTTTAATAACCAGTCAGCCAAGAGATGCTGGTGTTGCAGTACGGCTTGTGGGTGCTCATGTACCTGCTTGCACCCGAGTCCTGCAATCTCTGTCTTATGCCAGAAAATAACTGTTTGAAACCATAGAGCTGCAGACACAAAGAGAGAGCTGTGGTTAGGACCCAGCTGAAAGAGTAGAGCCTGTCCTGGAAAGTCTCACTTGGACTGGCTCTCTCTAAGCAGCATTTACTGATGCAGGATAAAAAATCACAGTATGTACTCTGTAAGAGTGTATGTATGTGCATGTCTCTAGGTTTTACACACACACATTTATAAACAAACCACAGAGCACATTGCAATGCTTGAACACACTCCAGTATGTCTGTGGACATCTTGTTCTCTCCCTCCTTCTGTCCTTGAGGTATCAGGTTTCCTTGTTTACAGTCTGCCTTATTCAGGATCTGGAATTCCTGAAGAGAAGCAAAACACAATCATGTGACTGAAGACTTATTTCCAGGAAAATCGGAAGAGGTTCTAGGAAAGGTCAGTCCTCACGTTCTCACTAGTGCTGTCAAGAAGACGGGATGGAGGAGATAAAGCTGGTGTGACTGCCCTAATCCTTCACCTCCCTCTTAAGACCAGGGTCAGCTTTAAAGGAAAATTTAATGCTTGATGCAGAGTTTTAGTCCTCACATTTTCCCCCTCTCTAAAGGTTTATTCACGTGGGACATTTCACACAAAAGCAGGATTCCCATCTCCTGGGATGTCAGCTGTTCCCTACAAAAACAGCAGCACCCGGATTCCATATGCCAAAAGCATAAATGAGAGCATTTCTAAAGCTCTTGTGCAAGAGCAGAACTGGTGTATCTTGATTGTGTATGGTTATCTGGATGAGAAGGATCTGTATCCTTGAACCTATGCTACAGCTTCCAAAGGCTACAGCAGGTCAGCAGCACCACAGGTCCCAGGAGCCTGGCATCCCTCCTTGTGATGGGGTCACCTTGACTTCCTCATGGACTCTGCCTTCTCAGATGCTGTAGTCATGGTTCTTGGCTCACTCACAGTGTGGCTGGTGCTGGATGGGAAGGCTGAAATCCAGCGCTGACATGCCTTGTTCACCAAGGATGATGATGGATATGATGGAAATAAGTGTAGAAGATGTAATTCCAAGGGCATGTACCAGCATGCTGAAGTTTTAGCAAGAATCCTGCAAAGAGTATCACATGCTTAAGTTCTTTCTTATATCCAGATTCTCAACCCCAGGCAGGACCAACCCGATAACAATTACTGCGCAAATATGGAGAGCTGCAGCAGGTGAGGGGTTTAAACCATTCCTCAGACATCCTCTAGTTGTGTAACTAGTACACACATCTACACAGGTTGTCCGCACTAAGTGCCATTGTGCTGATTGCATCAGTATTGCAAGGGTCATTGGTGGAGCTGCAGCAGAGAACAGCATCAACGAACATGCCTTCACTCCTTTCACTGATAGTGGCTGGTAGTGGTAACTTGCAGATATAGCTTGTTCTTCTAGCTAAAGTCAGCAGCAAACTGGAGGCCTTCTAAGCCTCGCATTCCTTGTGTATCATTAGGTTACTTCCAGAGATCAGCCATGGACTGACCCACTGTTTGAACATATGCCTTTGGCCTCCATTACATCTTGCAGCAACCAGTGTCATTGGACCATGAGGTTCAGAGTGAGATATATTTATGTGTTTGTTTTAAATGTATGTAGTAGTATTTTGTAGTACGTAGCATTTTTCTGGTTCCTCCCAACATGCATTTTTCTCACCACTGGACTCCTGGTTGCTCTGAGAAGAGGCTAAACAGAAAGTGCTGAAGCAGAGAAGCCCTATTGCAGAAGATGCCTCCGTCATTATACTGTGTCAGTTTGCACTGAGTGAAGTCTTGGGCCATGCAGTCTATTTGCTAAGCAGGAGGCTGCCAGCCTGCAATTCCAGGTTGGTTTGAATCAACAAGCTTGATTCTTTTTTTCCTGAGATCTCATCTGAGCTGCTATCAGCTTGGAACCATCCTGGTGGATCGATGAAAGTCATGACGCGATATGGATTTGTTTTTCAGTGGCACTGATAAACCAGTGTTGCAAGATCCTCAGCTCAGACTCAGTCTGGCTAACTGAAGGTTGTGAAATTTCCAAAGGCGACAAGGGGGGAAAAAAAGCAAAAAAAGCAAAAATCCACTCTCGTCTGTGTTGCAACTCTGAGTGCAATCAGTTGCAAACAATAATTCTCTCACTGGACACTCAACTTCATTTTAGTTGGGTCCACAGAAAATAATTTCTATATATGTCAGCTAGAAGTCTGACCTGAGGGCTGAAACGAAGAAATCTGCTTGGAGAAATATTGCAAATGCAAAATTCTGGCACTGCAGTCCAAGTTTTGCCCTTCACTAATATAGTTTGTCTCAAAATTATGACCATGTTGAGCAACTGTAGGGGGAAAGGGAAGAAATGAACCATTTTGAAGAAAATCTGTAAACTAAAAACCACAAAGTGAGATCCACCTGGAATGGAAATACTTGATTAATGGCCAACACTGGAGCAAAGAAATTTGGGAATCAGCTCCCAGATCTACTAGTGCTTCAATGCGTTCATCCTCATTTTCTTGGAAAGCTATGGTTTTGCCTGCTCTGTTCCATATATAAATGAGAGGATCCAGTTCCCCTTGCCCAGCATTTTAGCTGCTCTCTGAAATCACCTCTTCAGCTAATCCACTAGCTGTGGGCTAGCAACTGAAACATGGAAGTACTATGTTTAACTGGCTCTGATTCCCATGGGGAACTACTGAAGCATCTCTTGTATTACTGGATGCTTCAACAGCTGACCATGATATAATGTCAGAAGAATTTATTGATTTTTCAGTGATGTTGGTTGGTTTATGGCAGATCTGAGAAGCCTTTGTGTGATGTACAGGCAGTCCCTACCTTAATGAGCTCAGCAGGACTTTCCCAAAACATTCCTTTAAGTAAATTCAGAGGAGGGGTCCAAAGGGGAAGAATCAACATGATTTTCACCTGGCAGTTGAGGAAAACAGCAAAAAAGCTCTAGGAAATTCTACTCCAGTGTTTTTCACTTGGCAGCATGGATTCATGGTGGGATTTCAAGCACTCAGAAATCCCCTGGAATATAGTCTAGAACAACAACAACAAAAATCTAATATAATCCAATCCCATCTGATCTAATTCCATTTTTCACTACTTTGAAATCACCATAAAAACATCTGAGACAGTTTCACTTCTTTTAAATGTTGAGCTTCTGCAGAATTATGACACACATACTACTGCTATAGGGACACTGCTCCTGAGTGGAATCATCATTTAACTGAACTACACTATGTTGCAATCCTTCTTATTGACAGCTACACCTAGGAGAACCTTTGTGAGTGTTTTTATTCATCATAAGAAAGACAGGAAAATGCCACACTGTGATAGTCATTACATTTTACTTGCTGTGGATTTGTCATTGTGGATGACCTTCCTTTCAGCAAGGGCTAAGACAATCCTGCAACAGAATCTGAAAGAGCAGGTGTAAGAGTCAAAGTCCTTCATATCTTTTAGTGCATTAAATAATATAAAATAAATATAAATAATGTAAATAATATAATGCACTCTGAATAATGACAAGAGAAAGTGGTAGTAATTTCTGAGTCAACATTTTCATTGAGAAAAAACAATTTTAAAATGACCAACAGGGCATTGCCTAGGGCAAAAGTCTGATCCCTTTGTACTTAGTACACTGCTTTAAGCCATAAAATTAAAAGAGGTCACACATAGCAAGGTGCGTGAGTAAAGGCATGAGAACCTCACATGTCCTTAGTGAAGCGTCTTGAAGGAAGTTACAATAGGAGGGTGAAGTGTTAGTAGCTTCTTTGGCTTTTTATGACTCCTGTTTTGCAAAGCATGAGCGTGTGATTTGTTTTGAACTTCACCCTGTGTTTGTTCTGTTTCCCAGATCTGCCTTTGTGATGAGCACTCCCACAGTAATCAGCCCTGAGGAAATTCCTGTCTGGACTGATGGAGCTGAGTTTTATTCTCAGCTCAGAATGAGAATATGGAAGGCTTTCTTCCACCTGCATTTTTTTCCCTAATTTAAAAATCAGTATATTAGTTCTGTCTTTGCTGTCAGCTGTTCCATGTCCTCTGCACATGATCTATTACTTCTAGGATCTGAAAAACAAAAGCACATGTAAATATGCCAGGTAAACTTTCTGTTGACTGCTGTGAACAGGAGTAAACAGGGTGTGTGTTTAAATTCTGAACTGCATGTACCAAGCCTGGATATCAGTGAACCAAGAAGCTGTGATGACAACATAGATATATAGATATAGCATAAAAACACCTCAGCCAGCAATAGCCCAATTGGCAGCACCTCATGGTAGTGGGACCAAAGCACTAACGCTTGATGCTGCATCTGCTTTTCTAAGTGAGTACAATACCAGGCCAATGTTAGACTGCTGTGAATGGCTTATATCCTCACAGTGTGAGTACCTCCGTATTATGTTATTGCCCAGAGATGTTGTGGATGCCCACCTATCCCTGGAGGTGTTCAAGGCCAGGTTGGATGGAGCCCTGAGCAGCCTGACCTAGTGCTTGCTTTAGTGGTTGGCAACCCTGCCCACAGCTGGGGGATTGGAACTAGACGATCTTTAAGGTCCCTTCCAACCCAAGCCATTCTATGATTCTGTTCCTTCCCACATTTCCTGTTATGTTTGCAAAAATGTCTTGGGATTGTTCATCTTCTTGTTGAAGGATACTCAAGGATTCTGCTGAGTTCAGCCTGGTTTCTCTTCTCTCTTCCTTAATGAACGGTCATACAATGATATTTTAGTTCCAGAAAGAGAATCCTTTAAATTCCACGTGTCAACTGTAGGCTGTGCCCTGCACAGAGCAAAATCTGTCAGGCAGAGAGGAGGAGGACTAGGGTTGTGGAAATGTCCTCTCAATACCAAGGGCCTTTCGAAAGCTCAGTGCTCCTACAGAGATGGAGCCAGCCCGCCTCCACGCCAAAGCATGGAAGGCTGGCAGGGGCAGAAGCAGCCCACGTTGGGATGCATGAAGACTCCACATTATGAAAACCTCCCAAAAACAATACAACAGGAAAAGTTAAGTGTTTCAAAATTTAAGCCCAAAGGAAAAGGAAATTAACAACTAACAAAGGAGTGATTTTCTTCTCCTGTACAGAGGTGTCTGCCACTTACTCGAGCTGGCAAGGCAGAGTCTCAAAGGGCAATTTAACCAAGTTGCATAAGGCCTTGGCTGGGTGGCTGTAGAAATACAGGGGCCCTTATCTGAATGCTGGCCACAGCTGCTGGAGATCTTGAAGGAATTATCTCTGTGCCTGTCAAACATCTGCTTTGTAAGCAAACAAAGATGCTGAAACACTAATGGTGCACACGACCCACTGCAGCTCCTGGGGCAGAGCCAGGAGGCAGCAAACAGGAAGCTTTATCCCTGGCATCAGAAACCTGATGTCCCATGAGTGCCTGTGATGGACGATAGCCCCTCCTTCCTCTGTGTTATATAGACCTATGTCTTGTCATTGAAAAATAGCCTCTGTGGTCCAAGCACTGATCTCAGTTTCTTTGGTACACTATAAATCATCAGCAGCTCTATGAATACTCTGGCATATAGCCAACAGAACGACTATTATTTTCCCTCACACCACCCCGGAATTGTTCCGTGTAAATGTGGGTAGCGTCAAAAGGTCTGATGCCAAAAATCAGGATATGGATTGAACTCCTTGACACTGGATATCTTCTTCTCTTTCTGTCTTCCCTCCCTTAGTCATCACTATATTTTTCCAGTCAGTGTTTCATCTTTGAACCAAGCTATCTGGTTTCCTGTAGCTGTGGTAGTCTCTCTGTTACCAACACCCACACAGCACATAATAAATACCTGACCACAGAGAGTGTGGAATGCTTGTATGTAGTCTAACTAGAATACTTTGTGCTCTTTTGTGTGTTTTACACTACTACCAGTCCCACAAAACCCTTGGTAACTGTGCGTTGCTGTGTTTCTTTGCACATATGCATGTGGGTCCAGATCTGGTCCACGTGCAATGTGAACATTTGGTCTCTCTACATATAGATGCTATGAGAGAATCTAGTCCAAATGAGGACCAGTGACCACATGAGGATACTGATTTTGTATTTTGTCCATTCAAGACATTCCTTCGTTTTGCTCTGTCAGACACCACTTGCACTGTAGAAGAGGATGGTGACAGTATGAATGGATGAACAACCAGCTCGGTGAATTTAAGGTGTTTTCCTTAAAGTGTCTCTCTTACCTGTTTTTCTGCTGGCAGAGACCTCTAGGTGTTCCCACAGCATGTTCCTGAGCTGTTTATCCATGTCTTTTTGAAAATATCTTAGTTCAAAGTGACGCAGCTTCACGTTTTCTTTATATGTATAATCAAATGCAAACAATTAAGATTGCCCAACTGAACTCTGTGCCAACAGGTAACTACAGTTCAAAGGACCTTTTACTCAGTTAACAGGTTGGACAGCATTTCCTCCACACCCTTCAAACAAAGTTATGGTGTAACATCTAACAGAGCTTTCCTGTCAAAATCTCCAATTCTAGGGTGAATTCTTATGCCAACTACTTGAGGTCCCAGCTCATGAAGGACACTTATGGTCAGAAAATCAATGCATTTCATTCAAAGTTCAGCTGGAAAAGAGGGAGTGCCACCATTTCAGTCTCAGTGCAAGGGCACAAGGCTATTGCCAGTTCTGCACGCGTCAGCTGGACACTAACAAAGCAGTATCACCTTGCAAAGAAAACAATCCTATCAAAAAATACAGATTAATTTCCATTCCAGTTATGTTAGTGCAATTTTTATCGCATTAGTCTTGATGACACTGGGCAGAGGAGGTGTTAATATAAAGGAAAACTGTTTTTCTAGTTACAGCTTAACACTGTAAGGCAGAGAGTGGTTTTTGTTCCAAGATTTACCATAGATTTGGGTTGCTTAACATACCTGTGCCTCAGGGCTCTTAATCTGTGAAGTTGTGTGAGCTGTAACTGCAAGTTTCACAGTTACAGCTGTGAAACTAAAATCATTACAGACTCCAAAGTGCTTTTCATAGAAGATAGTACTGATGTATATATACTGTTTCAGTGCAGGTGTCTTGGATTTGTCGTAGGAGAGATCATCTCCAAGTGCCTGCTCAGATGCTGTAGTTCAGAGCTTCACATAGTTATGTTTGTACTCATCATTCATACGGACATTTGGATTTTCTTTACTGAGGGCTGGAGGTGTTCTTTGGCTAAAAGAGTATCTCATTGTCTGAATGAAATCTGAACCTTCAAAGGAAGGACAGCAGCAAGGAATGGACTTGGCTGAGGACTGGCTGTGAGATATGGGGCTCTGCAACTCCCAGGTTCCAATCCAATAAAATTAATAGAAATCACATGGCTTGCTTGCCATCTGGCAACCAGTTGGGAGCCTGTGCACATGGTATTGGTGAGTCTTAACTATCAAGTTACAAGACAAGTGACTTCATCAGCTTAAGGAGAAGCTAGGAACAGTGGAGGAAACGGAATAAACTGTATCACCCTAGGGCAGTGATTTGGTTCTTTAAAGAAGTGATGTCTGAGAGGAATTAACTCTTAGTGTTAATTATGACTACCAAGAAGATGAATACCAAAGATTCTTCCTGGGAAATCAAGTAGGTCAGAATCTTCTATCAATTCTGTGGTCCTTTTCAAGAAACTGGATGACAGTTGTGATGTGTTAGAAAAACTTGCAGTCCTAAAGACACAACTTCTTTGGCTTGGCACAGAAGACAGGCTAACATTGTGCATTTACTCAGCTTCATTCCCTTTTTTTTAAAAAAATGGTTTCCTTTGCCTTCATAGTCCAGGAATACAAGGGAGAGGTAGGGCAGCAGCTGGAGCTCTGCAGGCCTCTTGTTTCTGATTTTCTCAATGCTGGCTTGCTGATGAATAAGTGGTCAGGGTGTATGAGGAGGACCAAGTGCTTCACTGTCTGGAGAACCGGGTGGGCCCTCTGTACATGGAGCTCCTGGCACGTGTTTCTGTAATGTCTGGTTGGTTTATTTTGCCAGCATTTGCTTTATCCATCTTAGTTTCTTATTTGCCACTACTTACCTGGAAATTTGAAGCATCTCTCTTTGTTGTAGCAGCAGCTCATTTCAGGTAAGGGGATGAGTTTGTGTTGTTGTCTGGCTGAGACTGAGTTTGGTTGATATAACTGAGGTCAAGGGCAAGGCCTGACTACAATGTGTTGCCGACTGCTTACTCTCAGTCCTGGCGCTGCTTTTCTTTCTGCATATTGGATTTGCACCACTCTTCACACTTCATTTTGATCTTGTGGTCACAGAAGCAGCATTTGGCTTCAGTGTGGTTCTTGGTTATGAAGTTTTAGTGGATGGTGAGGAGGGCATTTCTTTGCATTTTCAGGTGGAACTGTGTGTCCAAGGCCAAGGTTGGAGCTCTTGGTGTTGTGTAAAATATGTCAGTGTTTGTGCATGAAACCAAGTGGTAAATCATGGGCAGTGTGTCAGGTTAGAACAAGGAAATAACCAACAGAACCTGCTGTTCCCCATGTTCCCTAAGTGCTGGCCAATAAGAACTAAACTTGTGATTGTGCAACTGGGGAAATTGAGGCAGGGAGTGGCCAAGACCACACATGAAGTCACAGAAAAGCTTGAGGTGTCATCAAGGATTCTGAACATGACTTCTGGTTAGAATGTGATGTCTCACTTTGAGAACTTTAATGAAGCCTGCTGTGTGTGTATGTTTTCCCCCACTCCACACTTCTCATCTATGTGTTTATTTCCATCTATAAGATGCACCATAGAAGTGAATTGTCTGGAATAACATATGGTTTTGAAGAATCCTTACCTTGCATCCGTGTTCTCCTTCTTGAAAAAATAGTACCTATGGGAAATAGTCCCATCTACATGTGATCTGAAGGTAGAGTCTATGTAGGGGTCTACTTAGCTTTTGTCTGCTGCAGTGCACAGGTGAGAATGGGCCAAGTGCATGACTTACCACTACTAAAACATGAAAGGCTTATGCAAAGAACCACAGATGTAGCTACAAACCTGCCAGAACAGATCTCTCGCAGTGTGAATATTGCTGAAGCTGGGGTCTCATTCTAAGGAAACAGCAGATGGGTCTGTGAGAGGGACAAAGAAAAGTTAAACCTTAGCATGTTTGGCATGTTGATGTGTGGGGTCTGAAAGCACTAAACGAATGTCCTGGAGGCATGTGGTGAACAGTTCTAGATTGGCACAGGTAATGGGAGGCTGCACTCGCATAGAACTAAGTTTATATTAAAACACCAGTAGCCTCTTGTTTTCCTCCAGGATAAGTTTCTTGTCTTCTTTCATCACACTTCATTGAGCGTGTTGAGACACAACTGAGAATACTGCGGTTCAGAAGCAGGTAGTGCTCCTGTGAATGGGAAGGCTCCATTTGAATTAATCATGGGTGATTAGGCATCTAATGGCCTCTGCAGCTTTTTAGATCTCATGTCCGCAGCAACAGCTGATGCGAAAATGGTGTGTGTGAGATGTTAAGAACTAGGATGTGTAGGCATGTGTGTAGCCTTGTCTATAGGCAGTACGTGAGTCCTGTTTTCCTGGCCTTGCAATTTCATACTTTGACCAGGTTATGTTTTAATGCTGTTTGCATACTTGTCCTCAGAAACAGGGCTTTTTTGGGAATGCAAGGAACTACTGCGTTATCAGGAGCGTGTGTGTACATAGAATTAATACTTGTAAAATCATAACTCATGAGGGCAGATCGAAACTTGTAGACTTCTGTGCTTGAGTTTCTGAGCACAAAATGGATCTATTAAATACAAGGCAAAAACAACACACAGAAAATACAAATTTCATTCTTTCATTTTCCTTTCTATGTCTGTATAGTTTTTTTGTTTTTTTGTTTTTTTGTTTTTTTTTTTTTTTAAAGGAATGAAAGCAGAAGACACACTGATCTGTTCCTTTTTGGAAGTGACCCAGTACTTCTTTCAGATCTAGGCCTGCTTCTGGTCTACTCAGCCCTTTCTCTGGGAGTTTCATGGAAAGTCTTAATTCCTAAAGACTATCTTTTTTTACACTGCTCCATGTGTTCATTTGCTGTGCGATAGATAGAGCTTCTTGTCAGATGTCTGAAAACCAGTTTCAAAGTGGAGTAAAAGGTGTGAGACGTCTTTTTGTTCTGCACTAGTGTATCTCCCTCAGCTTGGACCCATGACTGAGACTCTTGATTCATTTGTCAGTATGGAAGAATGCGTGAAATAAGCTGGTACCTGGGGTGGGCCAATTTCCTAAATTTGACCAACAGGGAAAAAAGCAAGGCTCTCTAAATGACAAACTGACCATCTGTTGACATGTTATAGCAGGTCTCCAGAAGACCAACAATACAACTCTGATTGTGACACTGTCTAGAATGTTTCATAGATAGTGGTCTGGGATATGCAACTCAAGTTTTGATGAGTCTGCAACAAATCCTGCTCTGTAGGTTGTGCTGTCTGGGACGGTAGCAATCAGACAAAATAGCAATTCAATGACTCCCCCAACCAGTCTACTAATGAAGCTTGACACATTGCAGCACCAGGAACTGCATCTGATGAGGCTGATGCATTTCAAAAGGCTGTGTAGACTATGACATTGCAGTCAGCTGACTTACTCATGTTCTTGAAAGGTCCTCTTCACTGAAACATCTTTACTGAGACTTGAACATGGTGAGTCCTCCACTGTAATGATTCATGTGAAGGAAGGCTTAGATCCTTGTCTCCTGCTGCATATTTGTTTGCATCCTGATGACTTTTAGCAATGAATAGAGTATGGAGTAATCAAAATTTGGCCCATAAGCAGCTAAGCTGGTTCAAGCCTGACAAATGGCTACAGCACTTGCTTAAAGTGGCTGCTACAATAGTTGAGCTGAAATTAGCTATGCTCTAGGCTCATGTTTTTTGTCAGAATGCTTATTCTTTCCTAGTTCCAATTTGTGTGGTTAGGAGTTTACCTTACCCCTTGTGCTATATTGCTGTAGCATGTACTATGTTTTACCAACTCAAACGATTCTGTGACTCTATGACTGTATGTTATACCACAAATGTTTTAAGTGGGTATAGATAGAACTAGGGAACTCTTCCAGCTGCTGCTTTTTCCCTAAAGTAGGGAATCAGATTAAGCTGGTCTTGCACATCCATCCACTTAGGCAGCTGCCCTTCACCAGTAGGATTTCCCCTGCAATTTTCACTCCAGTTGCATGACCTTATTCCACCAACTTCCATTTTGCAGGGTAAAATACTTCCCAGCCTACTCTGCAGCATGGTCCCATTCTGCTGGTGGGAGTGTCTTTACCCTAGATTCCATAAGTTGAGCTACAAAACCCAGCAGGTTTCTGTGCTAAAATTAAGTGTAGACGTATGTGTGTGTGGAATTGAGACCTGGGAGAACAGAAGCTGAAGTACCATCACATTTAACTCTTTGTTCTTTAAATTCATTCATTTTGCTGTATCCATTTGGGATTTCAAGGAAGAAAAGGAAGGAGAACAGAAGTGTTTTATTGGTTTTGTTGGTTGCGCTTGGCAAGAGATGGGGTCTGTTTCTGATTTGGCAAGGTCATTATTATGTCTTAGAGCATCTTGTCCAAGCATCTCTCAGGGAGTTGGGGATTTATGGACACAGATCTTCAATCTCAGCAAAATAATGGTCTGTTGGGGATATCTTGGATGGCTAATGAAGAATTGCCTCCCAAGAATTGTCTACCAGAAGTGTTTAATGGCGGGGAGGCAGTGTCATTCCACCGTGTGAGAGACTCAGAAAAATGCATACATGGATGGATATCATGGATATAGGGAGAACTGTGCTCAGGGTCTAGACCTCAAAATGTTTCTGAAGCCGCAAAACTGCCTGAAGGAAAACTTGGAGATCTGTGATGAATTTGTAGAGTAGAAGACTGGCTTTCAGTAGAGTTTTGTAGTTTGGGAATTGTGTAGGTTTCTCCTGGTAGCACTGTGGGGGCCTTTGTATTTTAAAGCTATTGTATTATATGGAGTCATAAATTGTAGTGAGAGTCATACCTCAGAAAAGACAGGAAAAAAAAGTTTTCCCTCTTTATATGCACTCTAATTTTTTCCTTTTGATTCTTTCCAATTTACAAATGGATGAAGATTTCAATACCACAATTGCAAGTGTGACAATTATCACCTGTGTTAACTATGGGTGTTGTGATTGTTGCTCATGAACTCTTCCCTGAGCCATTGCAAAGGGCCAGCTGTGCATCTGCAGGCAGATCCAGCCTGTGCTAAGGTGGAGGTTTAAGGCTTTTCCAGAAATGCTCGTTTCCAGTGATTCATGATCTGATCTTCAACCTTGCCCTGTGCAGACTGGTAGCTGTACTCTCTGTGCTGACTAATGGGTAGAGAGGTGATTATAGGCTTAAACACACAGTATCCCCAAGCTGTGAGAAATCCTTTTTAATGCATTGGCATGCTGGAGTGTGACACTTGTTTGATAGGATATGACATAACTCTTTGCTGTATGACTGGCTTTGTTTGTTGCTTGATTCTGTTAATACTGGGCAAATGGTGTCATCTTGGGTTTCAGAGGATGGTAGGAGACTGCTAATTCTGAGCCCTCTGTGGTGTTGCCATTATTTGGGATTTGTCAGAGTCATGCACTGAGCTCTGTTCCCCATCTCTTGCACTGTGTGTGTGTGCATGTCTGCGTGTACTTGTGCCACGGAAGCAGCCGGAGGGCCCTTCCCGCTGCAGAGCATCTGTCATCGTGTGTTTTAAATAGTCTGAAGCTAAAATGGGCGCATTCACTTTCCCTTCCTCTCCAGCAGCTCAGAACAAGCAGCAGAGCCTGCCTTAAAGACTTGCAAGTGCATTGTGCAAGATCTTGGCAATGAAAGCTTGTGGTGTTGTTCTTCAGCTGGGAGCTGTTGTAGGAGGGGGACAGGGAACCCTGTGCAGAACTGCAAAAGATGCCAATTTAAAGCCCAGCCAGTGTTGCTAAATTGCAGCTTCTGGGGTGATGGAAGTGAGCTCTTGTAGGAGCTGTCACCTTTGGATCTGTTTTTCTTGTAGGATGTTATGTCCAACCGCAAGCCTTCAAATTATGGAGAGGAGCAATTTCCCTAAACAGTCCACTTCTGTTTTCTAATGATGCGTAAATGTGAGGTAAATTAAGAAATAAAGCTTGCTTAATTTAATGGGGACAATGGCAGGACAAATGGCTGGCGGTGGGTTATTTACTGCAAGCCCGAGAATGCCAACTTCTGAGCAGAAAGGAGCGCTGAGAAATGTGCGGCTCATCTCTCTGGAGGCAGAGCTGCCTGTGCTCACACTCTGCATGGACTCAAATGCCCTTGTGAGTGTGCTGTGTCTCAGGATGCCTGTACAGGAGTGGCTATTGTTCACATGAACACCTTCCCTCTCAGGCAAACAAAGCAATTTGTGCCCAGACAAGTGTTTGCAGTCCTCCCTTGTGATAATTCATTTTTCTGTTATTCAGGTGTTGAGAGGAAATAATGCCGCTGCCCTTTGTCTGCATATCTCTAAGGGCTGTTGCCCGTACACAGCAGATGATTGTGTCTGGTAGCGACCTCTTTAAGGAAAGGAGAGAGCTGGTAGGAATTGCCCTTGATCTGTCCCCCTTGTACAACCTGAGCTGAGATTTTCTGATTCCTCCTGGACATGGCGCAGAGAGGACTCATCAGATGCCTGTGTTAACTTACTTGGGCTGTGTGCAGCATGATACAACAACGTCATGACAAAGATAGTCCAAGAGAGCTTATCTCAGAGATCAGAAAGGTGATAGCAGAGTGCTGCAGTGTGCACCACTGGAGATGGTGCGTGTGTCACCTGAATTTCTGTGTGCAGATCTGCAGGTGGAGGAGTACCTCCCAGCTCAGTCCATCTCCCAGTGCGTGTATTCTTCCTAGTTGCCTTGTGATCAATTATCTTGTCTCTTGTGTCCTTATCCCCAAATAAAATGGGGAAATGTTGCAAAGTACAGCAAGACCTTCCCAAAACTTTGTCTCCTTGGCTGTTATCTATGCTATTTCTAGCATGTCCACAGAGATTTGCTAACTGAATCGGACCCTAATCTGTTAGGTGCAACCCTTTGTACTGCTGCTTGCTCCTGAAGTCTCTGCAGTGCTTGGGTGTCCAGGCACATTTTCAATAATGGAAACCTGTGAGGTGGATTCAATATAGGAGCAAATTTCATTTCATTTCATTTCACACGTGGAGGTGTGTGTCGAGGGTATGTTGTGCTTCTACTTTGAGCAGTAAAACGACCACATGCAACTTGGAAATTGGAAGAATTGCATTGTTCTGGGTGGAAGCCAGGACTTCTGAAAGGAGCTTGCTAGGCTATAACTGCTGGGCTCACCCGGGAAGTTTTGAAGAAATGTGTTTTTGATCAACAAAGCTAGTCCAAGGAACGCCTGCTCCTCTCCCACAGCTTGTTCTTGCTGGGTTGCGCCAAAGGGACACTTGGTAGAATCTCTGTGTAAATTTGATTACTGACATGGACCAGGCTAGGAAAGCCCTTAGGAGGGGCTGGAATAAAAAGAATTGGGCACGAAGAGTGAGGCTCTCCTCAGCAACAAAGAAAGTTCCAGAAAGTAGTACTCTGGTGGCAAGAGCAATGTATCCCATATTGCATAGCTCAGGCAAGCAGAAGAGCTGATGCAGAACTTGCATCAGGAAGTATAATTCTCTCAGGTGGTCTGTTTTCATATGAATTTGTCTGGCCTCTTCCTTAAGCTGTTGCACTCATGTTTTTGGGTAGAAGAGGATGTTTCAGACTCAGATGACTGCAAAATAGCCACAGTGGTAAAGCTTTGGTGTGTCTGAAGCACAGGAATGCTGATTTATCTCTCCTACCTCAGCATGAGAAATCAGTCAAGAGGGAATGAGACATGATATATTTTCAAAGATGGGAAATGGCAGCTGAAATAGGAAGAATTATGGCCCACACATCCTCTGCCAGTCCCTTCCCCTCTGCTTCTTAAAGCTGAAATAGTGATCTCCTTGAAGGCAAGAAGGCTTTAACAGTGAAATTAAATTTGTAATCTGGGGAGAGTTATAGCCTGAATAATACTTCATGTGCCCAATTAAAAGACTGAATCATTGCTGGTATAAATTAGCAGAACTCCACTGACTGGCTGTGACCCAGGTCAGTTTTCCTTGCATCTTCCCTCTGTATCTCTGTCGTGTCAGATCTGTTGCTACCCAGACGTAAAGAAGTCAAATGACAGAGGGATGTCTCTGTAGTGGCCGTTTGAGTCTTGAACGCCAGAAGCTTCTCTGACGGTTTCAAAATAGGAATTGCTTGGGGTAGATTGCTTGGTAGCATCTGTCACTGATTATACAGTGACTTAAAATGTGAAATGTGCAAGACACAGTCACTTACTGCCTGTATCCTGTATCAGGAACTACATAGCAAGCTGCTGTTGGAATTAGGGTGGAACTCTCTGTACTGCAGAGTAGAGTGCTATATGTGCTACACAGTAGATTACTTAACACTTCTGTTTAGCAATACCTAGCAGAGCAGTAGGAGCAATCTCATCACGTGCTGCTTTGCATCTGTGTTGTTTAAAAACTTCTCAAGCTCTAAGACAAAATGGTACCTTGTATTTAGGGTGACCTGAGTCGTCGTCAATGTTGCTGACTTCACACATACCAGAACTTCAGTCTTATTATAGAGGTTACTGAATCAAGACTTGCCTGTGGATACACTTGTCTGTGTGAGTAATTGCACTGAAGTTCATAGCGCTTAAGAAGGTACAGCTTCTGGGAACTGGGTCAGATTGGGCCTTGATATCTCATTGTAGGATGCATTGTACCAGAACATGTTGTTCCATTACACATGGACTTGTGCTGATAGTTTTTAGTGCTAATAGCTGTGATTAGCAGCTGCCATTCTCCTATATAAACATCTCTTTCCCATGCAGATGGTCTTATAATTCTGCTGTTGATCTCCTGTTGGCTGTTGGTATGCCCAGAGCATTTTGTTGGAGGTTCTGCCACTTCTGAGATGGGCAGGTATGGGAAAACATGCTGAAAGAACAGCTTTATGTAAACAGTAGGAAAGTACCTCTGCGTATGACACAAAGGTCAAAACTTTAAATCTTCAGAATTAAACTGAGTTGTTAATAAGCAACCAGAAGGTGGTAAAGTCTGATAGGAGAAAGTATAGTACAGATGAGTTTAGAAGCAATTAAAAGATTTGTTCATCTGCATAAAGCTCTGTTCTTAAATTTTTAATGCAGCAATCAGTGGCAGCAGAATGAAATTGCATACCTGAGCAGGATGGGGCTAGTTATGCATGCCTCGGCCGAGGTGTCAGCTACCCTAACCCTAACGTCCCGTGTGTATGTGTGCCCCAGTTCCCTTTAGTAAAGCAGGCTCCAGCAGTGCTCCTCACCTCTGAGCCTTGTGTTAGTCTGCTGCAGGTGCATTTTAAGTCTGAAGCCAGATTCTACTTCTATGTGAAGCCCTGTGGCTTAGAATAGCTCAGCTGATTATCAGCGTGCCTGAGCCCAAAGCCGTTGCATACAGCACAGTGAGCAAAGTGGCTGCAGGAGCAACCAGATGTCATTGTGACCTTGCTTGATTGCTACTGTATATAAAGTGGCTTTTGTCAGGCAAATGAATTCAAGCAATGCCATATAACCAGCAGCTGAGAAATCACACCCGGTGTTTGCTTAACCTGCTGCTTTGGGAGCCTGCCTCAGAGTTTTGTCACTCTTCTGAGACAAATACTGTTAAGGTCAAACTGTTTAGCTCCTGGTTCCTGCCTGGTAATTGTGATCTGTTTGCAGCTGTCATGAGGGCTTGTTGCAGTGCTCCTTTGAATTTCTTGGTAATTGGAGTGAGATGTATGCGTCAGATGAGACAGGGAAACTGAAGATAAAACTGATGTGAGAGCATATTGAGGGAGGAAGCAGATGATTTTATGTTGCATATGCAACTTCCTGATGTTACCTTGCATAGTTCAGTTCAAAGAAGAGGAGGGGAAAAGTGCTTAACTGTGTCAAAAAGCTGCTCCATTCGTGAGTCTGTATTATAGCCAAGTGATGCTCAGCCTGTTGTGGAGTGTGCAGTCTTTGTAGCTCCTGAGAAGTAGGGCATGCTCAACTGAACTGCTGCGTGCAAAGCACTTCACAGTTGCGATATCCTCTGTAATTGCCTGTAGCCGTAGCTTGTGTACTGTAACATGTTTGGTGCCCCTCTCATATTCTGCCTTTGATTGTTGGCCTATAGTTTGATAAACACAACAAATACCTTTCTTGCTTCTTCTAATTCAAGAAGCCAGTGACACAGAATTGCTGACAAGTGGTATCACTGCCTGACGTAAATCTGGCCTTCCTGCCACATTCATTACTCTCTATTCCCATGTCTTGACTAAATTTGCACTTTTTCCAGCGAGCCTTGATGTTTTCTGTGCCACCTTTCTCCTTAGCAGGTGATGAACAAATAAAGCTAGAATCCTGCTTAATCTGATCAGGGAGGTGGTGAAATGTTTAATAGCTGTTTACAGACTCTCTGGAAGGCATTAGTATCCAGATAGAAGAAGTGGATTGCTCAAGGAGCATCCAAGAACAAGGCTATAACTTGGAGGATTTAGTTAAGTAAATTGAGCAATGGAAAGTAAAGCAGGTGTATCAAGAAAAAGAAGTTACTGGCAGTTAACTCCTTGAGGTTGTTAGAATTTCCCAAGAGGTGAGATGGACTGATTAAATGAGATGTGTATCTAGGACCAGATTACAAAGATGGGATCTAAGAATGAACTTTTCCAAAGTCTCAAAGTACTTAAGTCTTGAAGATTTTCTTAAATCTTTCTGTTTTAAGACTGGACATGATTTCATTTTTTTTCCTCTTCTAACAGTATGTTCCCAGTGCTGTGTTTTTGGATGCAGGGGGCAGAGAGACAGAGGGGAGAAGGCTGTCCCATTGAACTTCTACCTTCTCTCTCACTTCCTAAACTTGATTTAACTCTAAAATGAGAGATCTCAAAGGTGTAGGATGGTAATGAATGTTAAAATTGTGTTGCCATGGGCATGAGACTATTGTTGTGCCCCCTTTCATGAGCTGTGAAGGTGCACGACTTTTTGCAAGACAGAAATATACAGTAAGCTTTCCAGCCAAACTAAATCAATGACAAACCAGCATGGGCCCTTGCTATATATATATATATGTATGTACGTATGTATGTATAAATACTAGTATTTGCAGTTGGTAACGTAACAGTATGGTAACTTCTCAACCTTTTCCATAACTGCAACAGGAACCCATTGGCAGAAGTCACCTGATTTCTCTGGGAAGCTGCTGCATTTTGTAGTATTTTGTAGTGTCTTTGGAGATCTAGGGGGATAGGAGAGAATTTGAATCCAAGATCTCCTTCAAATGGCCGTGTCCAGCCTGACATAGCAAAATCATCAGCTAACCCTTTGTCAGCTTTAAATATCATCATTGCTTAGGCAGCAATAGCTAGTTGGATGCCTTATTGAGAGTGGAAAATAGAACAATAACGGTTAATAATAATAAAAAAATGTTCTAAGAGTTAAATAGTGAAGATCCACACTGCCCTTACAAACTGCACATCACATGGAGCTGTTTTGGTGTTCTTCAGGGGATAGGTAGTCATGGCTGACATCTTGCACAGATGGTGCATAAAGATGTTTAGCTAGGTGTGCTTCCCTACCAAGTTGGTAGCACAAAGGTAGATGTTACCGACCTCGAGCATCCCTTCCTTCTCTGCCCAGTTTTTATACCATGGCAGATACTTATCATTAGACAGGAAGTGATGGGGTTAGTCCCTGCTGAGCTGTTGGATTAGCAGAAGGTATGTGGGAGAAATCTGCTTTACACATGAGAAGCTGTAAGAGGGAATGGGGACAGAGAAAGGAAGGATGATTCAGGCCAGGCTAAGCAAAAAGGGGAAAGGAGAGAGAGGAAAGTGCAGGGTGGTGAGAAATACTTCTTTCCCCTTTAAATTTAAGAAGTTAAACTCTTTATTTCTGTCTTGATCCACCAATAGTCAGACTATGAGGAAATTAATGCTAAGTAAGAGGTTTAGAAAGAGAGACCTCATTTGCTTTGGTATTGACAAAGTGTCCATAACCTTTGTAGCAGTTAAATTGCAGTCTGAGCAAGATTTTATTTTCCTCCATCCTAAGGAAAAAAAAAAATTACCAACCAAAAAAAAAAATCTGGCAAAGTCATGTGCAGAGCCCCAAGAGGGGGAAGCTTGGGAATAGTTTTACAACAGCAGCAGAACATGTTTTAAGTGGAAAAATAGAGCGGCTGCTGCATCGTCTGCGTTTGCCACGTGCATACTCATGCTGGCAGATGGTACACTTGGCTCTAGCATATAGGGAAGAGATGGAATTATCTCTGGGTACAGAGGTTGGTAAAAGGGAATAAAAAAACAGGGGAGTGGCAGTAGCAAAGGGATGCCAGTAGTTTTCTAATAAATGCCCCCTGATTTAAGATGTTGGGTCCTACACATCTGTTTTCTTGGGGATTCTGAGTGCCTGGTGTGGCTGTTTCAAGAAGGGAATTATCAGAATGTCGCTATCTCTTTGGGTTTTTCAGCTCACCCATCCCCTCTTTCCAGGAACACAACAGGTTCAATTCTTTTGGCAGACCAGAGCTTTGGAGATGTGTGAAACGAGGATCTCTTCTCTCTGTTAATTCTACCGGAGATGGTTGAAAAATTCCACTTCAAGGTCCAGCAATACTGAAGTTGGAGGAAGGCTTGCAGATGGTAGGAGAAAGGCCCAGGCAGTGGGTAACTTGTGGATGTTTAGCGTGGCCTGCAGAACTGGAGTGGTGTCTGCTGTTGCGTTGCATCTCACAATAGTTCTAAAGGTGGAGATGGATGAGTTTTAGTCCCACCAGCCTTGCATGTGACCCCGGACAGTACATCCAACACAAAGAGAGGCAGAGAAACTTCAGAGTTTAATTATGTGGTGCAAAAGCAAATGAACAGCCATACAGCTGCATTTCTTCCTGAGCAAGAGAAAAGAAGAAAATGACCATATCATTGTTTGGAGTATGGAAGCTGTTTGCTTCCTCACCTTTCATCACAGCTGCATATCTTCAGAGAGCCTGGGCTACTTTTAAAATGATGACGATACTCTTCTGAACCCTCCTTTACTTTTCTCCTCTTTCTCATGTCTAAGGGGCCTGCTTGCCACTCATAGGTCACTGCCAACGCAGACTTTGTGGACTTGGAGCTTTCTTTTGTGCTTGTGCGCGAGGAGTTGAAGTGAGTTATTTTGGCCACCTCAAAATTGTCACTCACTTGACTTTTCACTCATTATAGGATGTCATAAAATGTAGTTCTTCCCTGAGGAAAAGGTGGGAAAAACTTTTTGAGGATGTCAAGTGGTGCTGGATGTGATGCTGGAGAGTCCAATATGGGCATTTCCTTCCTGGTTATAACAGTGGAATTTCCAGTCATCTCTACAGGATCTGTTTATGTAAAGGCAACATTAAGAGTTTTTAAATAAGCATGCATTTTGGCTATGAACTCATTATTGCTTTTTCTTTAGTGCAATATCTTGAGGCTATCATGGGAGGAATTGCAATGATGAGATCAGCAGATAAGGAGTCAAGGACTGAAGCTCTCTCCTTGTCTCTAATCCCAGAGCCCTGGCCAGACTGTAGTTTGTGTACAGTCATTTTTATTTCCCTCCGTGTTTTCAGCTGGTTGGAGTATTCCTTGCTTTCTTGTAAAAGCTGCCATGTAGGATTTCTGTTCTGTGTTAACGGTCTGCTCTTTATTGCATTAAAGGTAGAAGAAGAATCTCTGCATGGGGGAGGCTTGCAAAAGCACTTTAGAAAGAATGTCATGGCATACATGCATGCAGACTATTATAAGCATAAAGCTTTTCAGCTGATCTGTGCAATATAAATCTGACAGTTTTGTACAACATTTGCCTGAGTCATCCACAGAGCAAGCTTAGAAGCTACTTGCTGCCAATGTCTAATATCTGATTTGCTTTGTGTATGTATTTTCATCAGGCTTGGAATTCCAGCTTTATCGGGGCCTGTTCAGAACTCTTTTCTTTTTTTTTTTTTTTTAAATCTTTTTTATCTTTTTTTGTTGTTGTTCTAACCCCCCCCTCCCCCCAGTCTAATTTAGTACAGTTAAAAGTGAGTCCATTGTTACTAGAGTTTTGGAAACCATTGGTGTGTGTGCGTACAGCTTCATTTACTAAACTGAATCTTAATTACTTAACTTTATGAGGTGGACTTCAGACTGGAAGCAGCCGAGGGAAGTTTTTCAGTCCTGTCACTGTCCTTTTTTAGAAGGGAAGGAAGAATTAATGTTATCCTTTCTGCCATTTAAGCTTCAAACAGTGACGGTTTGAAACACGAGATAACTCTAAGGCTATGATCTCTTGCTGAACTCTTGTAGAAAGAATGGTATCAGGGTAAATAGAGGGATGGATCTCATGCAATGCCTCCGAATACATTTTTTAAATTCTTTATTAATGTCTGGGAGAACATAGGATCTTCAAACCCACAGGTATAAATGAAAAGAGAATTTCCAAGTCTGTCTGATGCTCTAAAAGCAGAAGCAGCAAAGCATTTTGCTATTGCGTTGGAACTAGATGATCTTTGAAGTCCCTTCTAACCCAAGCTATTCTGTGATTCAAGGCTGCTCCTACCATTCCTAGTCTGTAAAGTGCAAAATGATAAATGTGTTTGAACCAGACTAAGTCCATTCTGACAACTGTAGGTACAGTTTATAATGAAGATTTGAGTTTGAAGCTTCAGAAAAGGGAAGGAAATGCTGCTTGATGCGTCAATTCATCTTTTTAATCTGCAGACTGTTTTTTTAAATAAAGGAAGAACTTGTTTTCTAAAAGCTACAGCTTCTTGGTACTATGATGTCAGTGCTTAGGCTTCCTTCAAAATGGTAATTTTTGTGACACCGAGTTACGTTTTCAGTTTTGCTACAATCACTACATCTCTCTTATTCTCCTGTAGAGAACAGTAGTTAAAATGTGTAAGTATTTTAAGCAATTTCTAAATATCGCTGTCTGTGACTGCCAGAACACTGACGAATGAAGAACTGTGGAGGAAAAAGTAAAGAATCTAAATTCGCTTTTGGAAACCAGAAGTGCTTTCACTATTTCAAAATATGTTTTCTAAGATCAGTTTTTTCTGGGGGGAGATATACTTTCCATAGTGCAGGGAAGACAGTAATAAAGGAATTCAATTTTAAAGTACATTAAAAATAAGTCTTTTTCCCATAAAATGTTATGTGTTGCATCCCAAGGCTTAGCTTTTGAACCACTTGGGATTTAAGGGTATGATAGGATTATGTTCTCTCTGAAAACAGTGAAACTAGATTCTGACTTTTTAAAGTGGAAGCTGGAACTTTCTGGTAATCACGAGGCTGAGCACTGATCACAAGCTCCAAGATGAAATCATGAGATTTGCAATACTGCAGAGGCAGATTTTTTCCATTTCACAGTACGATTCAAGTGTTTTATCTGCACCCATATGAGATGAAGGACTTTCCAGAATGGAGCACAGCTTTATGTGATTCATAGCCCATGATGTAAAGATCCCAATTTGTTGTAGTCTCTGGATCGGAAGAAAGAATAAATGAGTGAATCTTCCTTATGGTGACAGTCCGGTAAAATCAAAAGGCAATATGTGAAACAATTGGGTTTTGCCAGCAAGCCCCACGTACCAGTCTTCTCTCATGCTTGTGTGCAATGCTTAATGCTGATGTAGTGCTGAGGACGATGTGAAAACTCTGATACTGATAAACTGTTGTAGAATAAATACATTATGTGGTTTATAAACTATAAAGTTTGGAGACAGGCTTAAGAATAATATGGCAGCCTGAGGACATGTTTAAATATCACTGGTAGTAGTGTCCCTGGGAGAAATTGGTGTAAACACAGACGGTGCTCTTTGGATGGATGTAGTTTTGAAGCAAATGGAGATAGGACTCCTGGCGTACTGAGGTGGGTATCCCTACAGCATCATAGTGCTGTTCCTTAGTAAAGGTGATGCCTGATAAATCAGCTGTGTTGGGGAGGAACTGGGCTTAGAGAAGCTCTGAGCAGGGACAGCTGTATCCCTCATCAGACAGGGCATATTTATTGTGTTTTCTGAATTGAAGATGTTAGATCTGTGTTGCTTAGTGGGAAGCTAATTTTGTTTTCTTAAGCAATATTTAAAATAGAAAATACTACTATATGAAGGAAAGTTGCCTTTTCTGTTTTAAATGGAAGTGAGTGGGAAGCTGAGTTGTACAGTTTCATTGTTTTCTTTCTAAATATAATTTCTGATTTGATTCTAAACATCCCCTCCCCTGAGGAAAGTATTTCCAGAGAAGTAGGATCTCTCTCCAATCAGAGTTATGATATTGCTGCAATAAGTTTTGAAATTTTCCAGTGGAGGGGAGGAAAAATTCTTCTACTAAAAAATAGTAATAATAATAATTTAGAAGACTTTTTTTTTTTTTTTTTTGCTCTGGATCCAGAAGCTTGGTTTGTGTTGATTTTTTTTTTGTCATTCACAATGAGCAACTCTTTCACACAAGTTGATTTAGAGACCCTGTTTCTCACTGGAGACATTTGGTAACAGAAAAAGAGACAGCTTGCTTTAATTATGGGGTAAACAAGGTTGTAATGAAATATTAAAACAACTTTATTAGAAATGAAACCAAAATGAACCAGGAAAAAATAGAAATGGAACCAAGTGTTTTAAATAGTTTAAGAAGGAAGCTTTTAACATACAGAAGATTTTCCTCAATTCTTAGGGATGCAAAAATATGCACACTCTTCCCAGTACACAGTTTGGACAGATGCCACGTGGTATTAAGAGCAAACAGATATAGAAATCCATTCCTAGGAGATTTCGGAGTCTGTCCAACAGACACCAGTGCCTGTGTTTATGTATGGCTTGCTAAATATTGTGTAAGCCATAATAAAATAAATACTGGTTAGAGAGCAATATTGTGTAGCTGTAGCTATTGCAAATAAGGGTATTCTGAGGGGTTTTTCCTTTTAAAATATATTTTCCTATCTCTGCTCGAGGTCAAGTCATCTTCTAGCGTATCCATTTTCTGGAGCTCTGTGTATCATACTGAGATCTCTTCATACTGTGATCTCCTGGAAATTCAGAGAATTTTGTTAAGAACCTTAATGCTTCTGAATTCTTATTCAGTTTGCACATTGACATATGATTCTTATTGAAATACCTCCCAAAATAAGTAAATGGTTATTAAACAGACCCCCACTTTGAGGTCTGAGTAATTCTACTGAATGTGTCAATGGAGTCTGACTTTGAGTCTTATTTTCCCCACCAGTTTCAGTGGTACTAAATGAAAATGTTAAGGCGCATTGAGAGGGATATACATAAAAATGCAGGAGATGCAGGAGAAGGTACATCCCAGCATGAATACCTGCATATACCAGTTCTAGTCTAAGCATTCTGTTTGTTTGTTGAGAAAACATTGATGTAGGTTGCTCCGAAAGTAATGCATCCTATTTATTTTTATTATTACTCCAACACCTACAGAAAGCCCAGTAACACTATTTGATTGAGCAAATTCACAGCTACAAAACACTGTTTTTCAATATAGTCACCACCATTACCTATGCATTTTCACCAGCGATGAACAAGAGCCTGCATGACACTCTTGTAAAAATCTGCACGGGTGGAAGTGAACACTGTTGCTGTCACCACTGCTGAAACACACCACCCACCACCTTACAGTACTCACATCCACTGTTTGGTCTCCATAAATGTTCAGCAAGTGTTGATGAATGTCAGTGGGTGCCATTTTTTCTGCACGGAGGAATTCATTTCCACCCCTTAGCTTCATCTGCGTTTCCATGTCCGTTACTGCTTTTTCAGACTGCCCCTCTGCTGCCATCTGTCTCATGGCAACAAAATGTAATGGAATATTGGTGGGTTTCAACCTCTGCTGCCATACCACCAACATCCATCTCTGACATCTTGGGCCAGCACAATAATCTATGAGACATTACTTTTGGAGCATTCCTTGTGCAATTCAGCATGCCAGCCTGTAGGTAGGTTTGACCTTTTTTGCTTGTGGTGTGGCTGTTCAGTAGTCAGAAGGAAATGTGAACAAATTACGAAGCAAGGACAACTACAAAGTTATTTATAAAATAGAAATTAGTCCAGCTGACAAAGAGCTAAAAAGCTTTTCATCAGCTTGAAATCTGAATGTGATAGCAAGTGATGAGTAAACTTCCGTGGTCATTGTTGCCTGAAGAAACGAGGAGCTTTAAAGACAGTGAGAAAGGTTGTTCTCGATTGCTTTGACTCCTTTGAATTTTGCCTATTCGCTAATCTGGTGCAATGACTCAGTTCTGTTCTTGCTTGGTTTTATGATTTCCACTTGTTCCCTGCTACTGAGAGCTCATTGGGTCCTGTTTATGTGCTTGCATGTTTGTATAAATCTGACCTAAATGCCAATAAATCTACACGTGCATTCAGTTTGGAAGATGCTGACATGCATGAAATCTCTGGTTCAGTCTTCACTGAAACTGGTGTAGTAGCAAAATGATGACTGTGTCCTGTTGTACTTCTGAGCTCATAGCATTAGGCTGGCTGCTGACAGTCTGGTTAAGTCATTGCTCCTTGAAGACCAAAGAAGAAGAGTCATTGCCCTCTGTATATATTGAAATTGAAGACTTTTGTCACATCATGGCAAAAAAAAAAAAATGTTGAATGCTTTCTAGTTCTTTAAAAAAATGGAATCTGTGTTCAGTCTTTTGCTTTCAGTGGTCAGTAGTTTGAAACCAGTTCTTTGTTTGTTGGAAAATATTTGTGTGCTTTCAGAGGCCACTGAGTCAGAGAGCCATACAGAACCATTGAAACTACCAACAAATATTTTCCTCTTCCATGCAGTTAAGTGCCTAATAAATTCCCATAAACATGAGCTGTGCTAAATGAGACAGCATAAATAGGCTTTATTACGCCCAGACTTCATTAATTCCACAGCCACTTTGGCAGCATCTGGCAGTGAGGAGCAGCCCTTAAAGGGAATGTAGAAGTTGATAGTGCTGATGTTGCAGCCACAGCTCTTTAAATGGATGGAAGAAGGTGGAGAGCAGGAGAGGAGTGATTCATAGCTTCTGCAGGAACAGAGGTATAGAGGGGAGATGATAGTTTTCTGGAGTATAGATCCCATACACTTAAGGAAGTTGAAACCTTGCGGTAAGAGGAAAAATGGAAGGAGTAAAGCAGGAGAGAGAGACTGGTTTTAAATCCGGTTCCTATGAGTGTTTCCCAGAATGCTTTCTCAGCTGACATTCCTGTAGGACCCAGTCACCCTCTGCAGAACTTGCTGTGCCATGTGAGAAAATGAAATAGATGACCCCTGGTTCCTGGAGAGGAAAATGGAATGATGCTGTTGCTGCTGAGGAATTGTGTGCTGGCTCTGAGAGCTGGATTCTGATTCTAGTTACTGTTGTATGAGTCCAGAATGTCTATCTGGTATAGGTCAGTCCTGGCACTTGAAAGTACAGTCAAAATCTGAGCATGACGCTGTACCAGGGTGGGCAATGCTAAGGGATGGGGATTATCATCCTTCCCCTTCCACAGCTGTGTTTTGCACTCCATTCAGTACGCTCATAGCTGTGTGAGTGTGGCCCCTTCCCCTTGCTTGATGTGGATCCAGAGGTGTGCCCAGGTTTGTTACAGCACACATTCATGAATAGACAAAAACTGATCAGCAGAGAGCCTGTGCATGTAGGGACAGAACTTGGCAAGTTTTTCAATTTTTCTCTTGAAAGAAGATCAAAGAGGCAGAAAGATAACTTCATTTCAGCCAATGCTTTCACAATCAAGAGGCCAGGACATAGCAAAGTATTTACTGGATAACAGTTAAAAAAAAAAATGGCAGGAAGAGAAGTTTTCACTATGTATAATGTCCCGAAAATCTCGTCTTTTCTGTGTGTTTTCCATTTGTCCATCTTGATTTAATTGTCTTCATCGAGGCACTAAATGATGTGTCCAAATTTTAAAAAGTAGTTTTCATTGCTGAGGTCTTTTGGAAGATTTCTATGTGGGAGAAAAGTTCCCTTCTTTCTCAGAAAGGTGTTTCCTACAGCTCAGAGTCGAGGCACACAGAAAATGCATGCATTTCTGCACCCCTTTCCAAGCAAAATATTATTAAATCTGTGGAACTTCTTTACGTCAGTTGGTATTTTTGTCACAACTACAAAATGTACTTTCAGACTGGCTGAAATGTGTGCTCAACGATTAAAAACCGTCAAAACAACAAAACCAAAAACGTGCTTTTTAAGATGCAGGCATGTAGGGAAAGTGTGGTAATTTGGCTCCATTTGCTGAGTCTGGGCCAAATTCTGATGTCAGTTACGCTGGCCTCATCTGAGTTGCTCCAGATTTTCGCCAGCCTGGCTGAAGGCAAATTGTGTGCTTTTGTCCTTCAGCATCTGGATGTTGGTATTAATGGTTTGGGGATGGTGGTGAGGGGGATAAGTGAAGTGCAAAGGTTTGCTGGAGTCCTGTCCTAAATCATAAATGCATCGTTTGAGAACACTTTAAAAGTATACCGTATGTGTCCTCAGCCACTGCTGACCTGGTGTAGCAGGTGAGGTATTCCAAGGCTCTCTACGCACTCTGTATCTGAACAGATAATATGTTTTGTGCAAAGTGTGAAAAGCTGGCTCCAGCAGCAGTGTATTCCTATCAGCTGAGTCCCAGAGCTGTTAAAGCCTTTCCTGAACAGTCAGTAGCTGCCTTATTATAGACCATGGATTAACACATCACTGGGCAGTGTATGCTTCTGTATGTGTAATAGCTTTAATCTTCCTGGACATGTACAGCTTTTAGGTCTTTTCCTTAGAACTGTTGTCTTCCAAGTGCAATACTTATCTGAAAACTTATCAAATGCAGTGAATGAGTCTGTAGTTCTCAATGTGATCTTAGAGTCATAGAATGGCTTGGGTTGGAAGGGACCTCAAGGATAATCAGGTTCCAACCCTCGTGCTGCAAGCAGGGTTGCCAACCACTCACTCAAGCACTAGGTCAGGCTTCCCAGGGCCCCATCCAACCCAGTCTTGAACATCTCCAGGGACTGGGTATTCACAGCCTCTCTGGGCAACCTGTTCCAGCACCTCACCACTGTCTCAGTGAGAAACTTCCCTCTGTCATCTAATCTAAATCTTCCCTCCTTTAGTTCAAAACCATTTCCCCTTGTAGTATCGCTGTCTACCCATGCAAAAAGTTGATTTCCCTCCTGTTTGTAATCTCCCTTTAAATACTGGAAGGCCGTAATGAGGTCTCCCCGCAGCCTTTTCTTCTCCATACTGAACAAGCCCACCTCCCTCGGCCTGTCTTCATAGGAGAGGTGCTCCAGCCCTCTGATCATCTTCATGGTCCTCCTCTGGACCCTCTTCAAAATCTCCACATCTTTCCTGTGTTGGGGGACCCAGGCCTGAATGCAGTACTCCAGATGGGGTCTCACAAGGGCAGAGTAGAGAGGGACAATCCCCTCCCTCTCCCGGCTGACCATCCCTCTTCTGATACAGCCCAAGATACCATCAGCCTTCTGGGCTGCAAATGCACACTTTATAAGGTATGGAATTTATGTTCTTTATGTAGGTTTTATTATACGTGCATGCACATTCATGAGAGCAGTGCTAAGCTGTCAATCCAGAATGTGTATTATCTGTTATTTTGCATGAGTGCTGTACTTACTCAAGGTAGCAGGAGAAAAATCCTTTAAGTCCTTAAGCCTACATCTATGCTAAAGCATCTTAGAAATATTCTCAGAGATGGGAGCTCAATCATCTGTACCACTGTCGTATTGGTATTGTCCCTAGCATGCTGTTGGTCATCTAGCACTCTCCCAGACAATTCCTCAGTATGGTCAGCGCTCTGGATAGGTGTGACCAGCCTATCACAAAAACTGAGTGAGTTGATGGTATGACTGTGGAAGGCTCTTCCGCCCATGGTTCTTATTGCTAAAGAACAGTCCCCTATGTGAGAAGAAAGTTGGACCTTACTTTTAATATTCTTTACCACTGTTTATACTAGCAAATTAAATATCACTGACTTGAACAGAGGTGTGCATGATTCAGTGTAAAACCAGTGTGGGATTTAAATAAATAAATAAGCACAAAAAAACTGACAACAGCAGCCATGTTAGTTCCTGTGAGATGTGTCGAGTGTCCTTGAATTCCTTATTCAAGATACTCAGCAAAAAGAGACTGGGCTCTGCAAAAGTAAATCTAGGATTTTAGAGAGATTACCCTGGTGACATATCCTTTTCATGGAAGGGATAATAATGTTGATGCACTACTTTGTCAGTCAAAGAAGATGATGAAAAAGAGCTGTTACTGACCACAGCAAATGCAGAAGTATCTGCCTCTTTTCCTAAAGAGCTTACAATTTAAGAATATCAGAGAACTTCACTCAGAGGGAGGAAACATTGCACATACTATATGCATATTGTAAACCGTTTCCTTTTTCTATACACCATAAACTTAGAGATGAAAAGGAGACAAAAACTGAAGGGCAGAGTTGAAGTCTTGAAAAGTATGGACTGGAGGCTGGGATGCTAATGAAAGGATTTGGCCAAGGGGGAGAGGAGGAGATGCAGACAGAGTCGATTGAAAAAATGGCATTAATCCAACAGAAGGGCAACAGATGTGGCTGATGGAAGAAAGGGGCTTAAATAGTTGAGCTGATCTAGTTTAACACTTCTTCAAGATGGACAAAGGGCAAGACTGAACTTCCAAAAGCATAGAAGAGAAATGACATCAAGATGGAGTGATGTACATGTAGGAAGGAAGACTTGGATATTCCGAAGTTGCACTGGGGTCCAAATGCCAAGGTGGGTGGCAGTGTGGTCAGCTTTGGTAGAACATGGCAGTGGGTTTGACTCAAGGAGGTGGTTACGAGTTGGGTCTGCCCATCTGTCTCTTCGTTGTGTGGACAAACCTGGCAGCACAAGTGTGAGGGGAGGGGAAGCGAAGGCAGAGCACAGTGGAAGAACAACTCTATGTAAAATCTTTAGTTTGAAACCAAGTGGATGGCAGTGTTTCTAGAAGTTTTCTGTACTCCAGGCCTATATGAAGATTGCCAGAAGATGAAGATACAAGTAAGTGTCACGGATCATCATTGGTACTCTTGCTACTTCCACCATGTGCTTTCTAGTTTATGGGCAACAAAGATTTGCTGACTGAGCCTTTTACCAAACATCCTTCTGTAGAGTATATCTTGGCATCCCAGAAGTCATCTTCAGTATTTTCATTTGGTATTACATATACGTTAGTGTCATGCTGTAACTGTTCTTATGAAATGGAGCATATGCTTTACTGGAAATGCTTAAGAACACTACAGAGAAAGAAATGCAACCCAGAACCAGATTAATTTCAGGATAAATCAACTGTGCATCTCATCAGATTTGTCCTGAATCCATAGAAATTGAGGCAACCTGGACCCCAAGAGTTTGCTTTTGAGTTGGCATAAAAGTAGTGTAAGTGTCCCCAGCCTATTTCCACATATATTCCACTGTTATTTAATAAGCTCCAGAGTTTACCCTCTGCTGAGTCTTCAGTTTCCTTACTGTAATCTATTCACTTCCACATGGTGTTTTTTTTTCTAGTTGGCAAGTGCTGTTGGGTTTGACGGAGGAATCGGCTGTAAGGAAAGTTAGAAAATGAGATATATTGGCAGGGCTTTTCATCTTCCCAAGCAGTCTGGGGACTGAATGGAGGGGCTTGAGGCTGAAAGTCTGAATTACTCTTGCCTGATCATTTGTCCCTGATACTGGCACAGAACTGGCACATTTCTTTCTCTCTGTGCAGCACTGTGGGTTGGAGAATCTTGCCATGGTCTTCTAGAGGCAGGTGGCTGCAGTGAGGGTGCCCACTACAGATACTAATAGGGATGACAGCAAAAATGCAAGCATCTCATAGTCCTCAGTGTAGATAGCTAGTGCTGCATTTGGGAATATGCTGGAATTGAGCCAATTCTACATTGACTTGAGGGTTTCAGGACAGATGTAGTTTGTGTTCCTTTCATGCTAGTCGTCACTCTATGTCACTCTTGTGTTGCTTCAGTTGTGCTCAGGCTTCATCTATGGTGTCAGAGGACATTGCTTGTCTGTTTGCTGCAGACCTATTATTTACTTTGGATATTTACATAACCTACAGGACCAGTAGCAAGCTCTGATTGCAGTTGCCCTGGAATAGACCCGGTTCTGGTGGGGCAGTTGTTACTCTGCCTCAGCCATTCAAGTCCAGAAAGGTCCCATCATCTGGAAGAGAAGAGAGGAGGTGCAGTACTCAGTTCAGGCTACTGGCTATGTGTTTAATCAGTGAGTTTTCCATGCAGAGCTGCTGCTGACTGGGCATGGATATGGTTAAAGCAGATGAATTATAAAACAGTGAAAGCTTCCAACAAAACAAACGCCTCACAAAGAAATGATGCTAAACCTAATAAAAGCCAAACTAAAAAAAAGAAAACAAGATGTAATTGATTTCTAATTGATTTAAATTTGTTGTATATGTCAGTGTGATTATTGTTCTAATGTATGTTTTAGCACCAGTAGCTGAGACTGTACATGTGCTTGATGGACTTTGACTTAAAATATTTGTGCAGTGTCCAGATTTTCTTCTTACCAGTGTACGATGAAATGCATATACAGACAGAGAGCTCTTCCTTGTCTCAGAACTTTAGGGCCCGGCCAGTATCTTTGCTTATGAGATGAATGGAGACATGCAGGTGAATTGATCTGGTTTACCTTATTGCATTTGTGATGAGGTGGCCCTGTAATACTGGAGGCTGTTCATCATCATTGTCGAATACTAATTCCTGCAGCTTGGAGTGATGGGATGAGTTGGATGGGTGAGAATTAGAGGTATCTCTACATCAGCCTGATCTTCCAGACCTGATGGAGAAAGGTGGAGAGCTTTCCTTGCAGCTGTTTTGCAGTGTATGCCCACTCCTGAGGACTCAAGTAGAGTCATAACATGAGGAAGAGACTTCCTTCTATCTGAATGACATATCTCACTCTTCTCCTGGCTGACCAACGGTGGCAGCTGCTCATTTTGCTGAGGAGTCAAGGGCAAACTTAACTGTAGGGGTTAATCTGGCCCTTACAGGCAGCTTTGCAAGGGCAGAGTTGGAAGACACTGTAAGTTTTTCTGGTAGCTGCTCCCAGAATTTCTTGGACTTCAGACTTCATCTAGGGAGCTGGCAAGTTCCCAAAGTGCTGTTATCCTCCATCCTTCAGTACTACTGTCACCATCTTAGATGGGTTGTAGTAATTTTACTCTTTGAATGAGAACACTGTTTCTGCCATTTTTCTTGGAAATAAAGTACTAGCTTAAGAAGAGATGGATTTTTTTTTTCTGTGTTACCTATAGCCGATATCATGTAGCCTAGCAGAATTTGCTGCTGTCATGATGGACTGTAACACGTGAAGGGATACTTGGAGTTCTGCTGATCCATGACTTTTGAACTTCATCTCCCACTGCTGCCTCTTCTGTTTCAACTTCTACTGATCTTACTTAGATTAAAAATGCTTTAGGGCAGGGATGGCCTCTTGCTTTGGGAGAAATCCTATTACGTGAGTAACAAAACTGTATTTCATTTGATGCTAGATCCTGGATTTTTACCCTGCATGTCTATACAGTGCTAAACAAAAAAAGACCTCAATGTCTGCCAGAGCTTTAAGGTGTTACTAAAATATCAGCTACAAAGGAGAGAAAAGAAAAGCAGGAGAAAGTAATTTCCTTTTGCTTTCATTTTGTGCCGGATGCCTGTCTGTTTCTGTTGTTGTTATGGATGTGCCTTACCCTCCTGCACAGTGTTTCCTTTTGAGCACTTTCCAAAGCACTGATTTTAGCTTCGACTGTGCCAACATAAATGTGGAGATGAGTGAAGTCAAGACTAGGTTCCTGCTCAGGCTGATGGCATTAGGTGTTACCAGCCACTTCCAGAGGCTGGAGGGATCAGAGCTGATTCTACCACATAATAGGACCATCCCTGAGGACTGTTCTTTCTGCTGTTCCTTTTTCTATGCATTCTCAAACAAACAAAAACTAAAACATCAAACCCAACCCTGCTTGCATTATGAGAGAGATTCCTTATATAACGGGTTTAATTTTCAAGAGTACCTCAGTGCTTATTCAGTCTGAGCTGAGTCCTGGAGTGAGCTCCTGTAAGAACCAGAGTTCTATGAATCAAGCTCATAGCCTAACTCATGCTAGAAAGAATTCTTGGCAGTCTTGGGCAGTGTACAAAACTGGCAGAGCAGTGACATCAATGGTGATGTGTTTTGTAGCCTGCAGTGTTGAATCACAGCTGTTTTGTTCATCTAGGTTCTTTCTAGAAGCAGTGCCTTAGGTGGATTTGTGGCAATATACATACAGGAAGAGGCAAGATCTCTATATGCTGGCATCAAGGGGCATCCCTGTTTATCCCAATAAATAGCAAGCTGCAGCCTGTGGCAATCCTTGGAGTGGAAAGTGTGGTGCCCAGGGTATTCCTGCTCTGGCTGTTCCTCTGAATGCCCTCTTGCTTCAGCAGCTGATGCAAAGTGCTTCTGCCAAGTGCGCCTATTCTCCAGAGCATCTCACGGATTCATTTTCTTTGGCTTTAGCTGGAAATTGTTGTTGAGCTACCATCACGCTGACTCGTACGGACAGTCACAGTGCTTCCTTCCAAAAAAAAAAGCCTCTAGAAGAGCACAAAAGGGCAGCGCTAGCTGATGGAATTCAGGCTATTCCACTCCTGTTTGCTTATGAGTGCCCAGATTAGTAACAGGAGCTTTGGGGCTGTGACTCCAATCTCTGTTGTGGCTTTTCTTTAGTGTTCTTCTGAACTGCTTCAGCATATATTTCTAGTGATTACCTTTCATTCATTGGGGATTTCACTAGAAATACCTGTTTGCAATGTTTGGTTATCTTTCAAATACTCTCTTTGGCACATACCTTTTTTGCAAGTAAATATTTCAAGTTACAGATGAAACAGAGTGCCTGTCAAGACTACCTAGATTTCTCATGTCTGCTCAAAGTTAGTCAGTTGATGACACTTTGAAAATTTAGTTGAGTTGCTGGTTGGCTGGGATGCTAATTTGACATTTTATGAAACCATTCCAAACGTTCCTGATGTTAAAGGGATCATGTTGGATAGAACACTGACAACAGGTGCCCTATTTTTGCCAGCCCTGGTCTTGGACTGGCTGCCAATGCGTAGTGCTTGCCAGCATACCACAGGTCTTGTGCTGGGCTATTTTAAAACTGTATTCTGTAGAAGAGCTGGGACACTTTTAAAACACCTACTGAAGTGTAATGGAAACAGCACGCCACTAGAATATGCAAGGCTGTAAAGTGTAGTTGGTGTAGGCTGAGCTCTTTGTAAAATGCTGCTACTTTGTAGGGCAAAAGAGTAATATTCCCACCCTTTTAAAACAAGTTGGTCAAGCCAGGTACTCCAGCACTAAACTATACCAGATGCTTCAAGCAAGATGCTAAATGCTATTAAACAATTACATAGTATTGTTACCTAGAGAAATTTTCTTCTGAATTCCTGCTGGTTAATGTTTGGCTTTCATCCTGGAGCCTGAATTCTCTCATATCCTGCTTAGTGTCACTGCGGATGTTTTCTGATCATCTGTAGAACTGTTAAATCCTTCTCCCAATCCTCTGATGTGCTTCATTATACCTCACAGCGCTTGTTTACTTCTATCTTGTATGTTGTGTTGGGAGTGCAGGAGGGAGGAGGTGTATTTTGTCCAGGAAAAAGTGGTCTCTGCCATTTCCGATCTCCTTACTCGTGTTCTTGTTTTGTGTCTTGCCCTTCTGTAACAGCAGAAGGGAATTATGAGTGGCCAGGTGGGAAGTGGCTAGTTTGCATGTTTGGGCAGAAAGCTGCCACCATGAAGGTTTGCATTGTGCAGCTGCTTTTCATGGATTTAAGAGGACCCCATTTTCTAAGCAAAAGAACAGGAAAAGAGCTGAAAAGGCTGGGGAGCTTTTCGGTAATGACTTATTTCCATAGTAAAGAAGAAATTCAAAAACACTGCAGGTTTTTTTCCCTGCTAAGATATTTTGGCAGAGAATGTAGGCCAGAATGAGGGTATAAAAGGAATTATCAACAAGAACAGGCGTATTTCACAAACTTAATATATAATTGTTTTAGTGTGTTTCTGGAGCAGGTCTGAGCAGCTGTGAATGGGGATTTTCACATGACTTATAGTGCAACTCTTATCAAACTGTCATCTTTCCTGTTCTCCCAGCTCTCTTCCATAGCTCACACCACAGTGAGTATGAACAGTGTGATACCTCCTTGGTGGTGGATGAGGGAAAAGAGTGATGAGATGGGAATCTGGTACAAGCGGAGTGAGACAAAATGTAACTTCAAGAACCTTCTCTGTTAGAATCACAGGTTTTTCTGAAAGGTCTGAAGTCACGTAGTTCCCATTTGGAACTTACACTGCTAATGCAAAGGGAAGAATCTGAGTGTTTCAGCCCAGAGAACTTGAAAAATGCAGTGTTTCTGCTCTTAAGCAGTTTTTATAGGTCAGATTTTCATTAACACCATTAAGATGTCTAATCTCATTTCAGCCAAGCGTTCCTGTTGCAAAGTGTAGTAATGCCAGAGGATTAGCATTGCAGCCTGCAGGCATTAACTTCTTCAGTGCCAATGGCATCACCAGCAATAGGAGCTGTGTCAGTGTGCACCTAACCCAGCGTGAGCCCCTGTGATGCCACAGTTTGTGCAGAGCTCTCTGCCAATGTCTTGCTTCACAGAGAACGTGAACTTCGGAAGAAACATCTTTCTGCTTATTTCTGACTCCTAGCTAGGTGATTTATGCTATAGACAGCTTTGGGCTATCTGTGGGATGACTTCTCAACATGTGAATTTTGTGTGGGCTTTTTTTTTTTTTGATTTCTAAATGAATAGATCTTGTGCTATAGCTTAGCTTTAGAAGTGGCCAGGTAAGCTGTTCATTTGTCTGTAGCCACTCACACCAGTTGTTCACTGAGGAGTCTTTGAAAGAAATGGGGTGCAGAATTTAAGTTTTCAAGTAGCTCAAATAGTAGTCGTGCCATTGGTTACTGTTAGAATCAAAATTACAGAGGCTAATTAAAAAGAATGCTATTGCCTTTTAGGAAGAACAACAAATTTAATTGGTAACATCCCAGATGTGTTCTGCCAGAGTCTTTCTCTCATCTTTTCCTAACTGGTTTTGATTAATGTAATTTTAACAATAATTTCTCTGTAACTTGGCTTCTGTGACTCCTTCTGCCAGATTGCATTATTGTTCCCTACTTGATGGAACTGTTTACAAGTGTGTCATTTTCAGAATACGGTTGTGGGAAAGCACTGTACAGTTGCTACTACTTAGTGTTCTTTTTTCACTAGCAAGCAGATAATAAGAATTAAGAAAAACAAGGTAAGGAGAAAAAAAGCTATGTTTTATGTACATCCAGAAATGTTTACACTGTGCTGGAGGCAGCTGGTCATATGGTACCTACCCAGAGTAACTGCACTGCACGTTTTGTTCTGTATTACACATTGCTTTGAAGCAAACCTTGCACCCGAGTAGAGTGGTGGATACAGCCACGTGCTGGTATTACAGGGGGAGTTTACTCCCATTTTTCCATTCCCTTCCATTAACTACCACGTTCCACGCCTGTAGCCCACACTCGTCTGTTCCACGAAGCAAGTTCTTCCAGTCCATTCTTCTCTCTGTCCCTTATTTCGTGGAGATTATCTTGATATATAGGCATCTGGTACCTAGAAAGCTGTTGGTCTGGGTTTTCTGTTGTTTTATTATATACATGAAAATATGATGGTAGCTGATACTGCTCATAGGGAGATAAGAAAATAGAGTAGTGATATTTTGAGATGATTTGTAGAGTTAGAAGGGTCTTAAGTGTCTTTTGCTCCCACTCTGCTTTTTATTTATTCTGAATCTACAAGAGGATCATCCTCAGCTGAGTTCAATTTGCTGTTGGGAAATGAATGACCTCAGTTCAGTGGCTTCATGTGGTATTGATGCTGTCTCTATATGTAAGGTGGGGAAAGCCCAGATGTTGTGTAATTGTTTGGCAGCTTGTCACAGATGTTTGTGCTCACTGCATGCAACACACTGGGGCTTGGGGAAGGAAAAAACAACTGTGTTTCTTCCAACTTCTAAAGTTCCCACCAAAGTTGAGGTGAATCATGGACTCAGAGCTAGATTCTGAGATGGACATCAGGTCTTGTAGTGCCTGGGGCTAACCCACCAAAAACATCAGGGAACACCTGCCTCACCTTCCATGTGCCACATCTGTCCTTTTCTTGAACATCTCCAGAAATGGTGACTCTACCGCTCCCTGGGCAGCCTGTTCCAGTGCATCGCCACTCTTTCTGAGAAGAACTTTTTCCTAATATCCAACCTGAACCTCCTCTGGTGCAACTTAAAGCCATCACCTCTCGTTCTAACCCTAGCTACCTGGGAAAAGAGGCCAACCCCTACCTCACCACAACCTCCTTTCATGTGTGTCAGACATCATGGGGCAGAGTGCTGTGTTCTGGGGGAGCTCAGAGAGATCTTCAGTTTGTGTGGGGTTTCCTGGAGCTGCCACAAGGGCTGGAGGATGTCAGCTGCTCATTATGCTTCAGTGAGACTGTGCTGTGGGTTTCCTTCACAGATGGTCACCCTGAGGTCCAAACGGGACCAGCTGAGTTCCAGGTAGATTCCAGTTGCCTGGCTTTTTAGTTATCTGGTTAAATCAGAAGAAGTTCTTGGGGCTTATTCTCACCTTTGAGTGTCCAGCAGGACTTCAAGCCTCTGAATGTTGGTTCTGAAATCTCCTGGATGAAGCATGTGTGCCTGTGTGTCTCAAGGCGACCAGCTCCGTGTTGTGAAGCTGCCTCGGCAGAGGGGTGTCTGCGTTGCCAGTAATGGAAACCATTGTAGCTCCAAATGAGTCTCCGGTGTGACTGACAGATGGGTACACAGGGGAGCTTGCTTCAGCCTCTGAAATAAATAATAAGCCTTAAAAAGCAATCAATAAATAAAATCTGCGAAGGCCCAACCATTTCAAACCCAAAATAAAATACTGATTAACCGCAAGCATGCTCATATATATAACCCCGTATGACAGCTGAAGCAGAACTTCTTTTCCTAGTAGAGTCATTCTTTTGCCTCAGCCTGATTCCCTTCCCACTGGAGATTAACCTTCTGGAGACCGTGTATGCACTTCAGCATTACTTCTGTTGGCAGCCTTTGAGATAACATTAGCACTTTCCTAATCAATGCAGAACTGAACCAAGCCCATGGATCCAAACTCTTCTGAGCTTGGGGGGAAGGGAAGGGCAGGAAGAAAACACAAGCAAATATAACTTTCTGACTCACTGCTAATACTAAAGATTACTGGGAACAAAATTATGCCTTTAGTTACAGAAATATGATTTATATTTAGTTTTGGGCCTGTTGTGCTATTGCGTAACTCCCCAGGTTTCAGTGGGGGTCCACCAGCTGGGAATTTGGCATGTTCTACCTTATAGTGTGTTGTTTTAAATTTTCTTGCTGATGCTGAGAGCAGTTTGAGCAGGCTGTTCAAACGTTTGGGGCATGTGGGCTCTGTTCCTAGCAGCATGGTGGGAGGGCACACATCTGGGTACAGCTCATGACTCACATCTTCCCTGTCTGTACAGTCTCCCTGTGTAGCTTATGTGAGGATCTGGAGGAGGCAAAGTGGTTGTGCTGGTGACAGTTATTGCAATGATACGTCACAGTAATTGCATGGCTCTCTTGAGATCGTTGTATGGGTACATGGGTAGAAGGGGGTGTGTGTGTGAATGGTACTGAACATAGATGGGAATGGTGCAGCCCATTGGTAAAGCCCATGGTCCCACATGGTTTTGTGCCATGTGTCCAGCTTTTTATCATTCTCCTACTATCCAGCATAGACTACGACCTTGTCTATGAGACCTTCTTCCATGTTCCTGCGCTTCACAGGACAATAGAGATCAGACTCTGAGAAAGACCTATGATGAAAATGTTCTCAGCTCACTGGGGATGTTTTTAGCTTCTCCTCCCCATGTCTCTAAAAACACAAAGCCAAAAACAACACTGAGTCACTCTAAGCTTGCTCTTCCCCAAAGCATGTTCCCCACCCCACCCACATCCAGAGCTGTATTCCTGCAAAGCGCTGGGACAAGGGGTGCGAGCTGGGTTCCATTTTTGATAGCCCTGTATGTGGGTTTTGTGGCTGCACATTGCATGGTTCCTTTCAGCTGAGGCACGTCTGTGCAGGTGCTCCCACGTGCATTGCAAAGGTGATGGATGGAAAGGGAAGGGGTTGTAAAGACCTGTTGCTTAGGTTGATTTGGCTCATTTTTGCGTGGATTGAGGAGTGCTCATGAGCAGCCCTGCAGGCTGGATGTTAGAAGCAGCAGTAGTACATTGAGGGCTGCATTACAGCTTTGAGAGGAGGTTTCTGGAGTGCCTTGCTGAGCAGAACCAGGCTGCCTGCTAACTAGTTGCCTTCACGTAAATATCAGCTTGGAAGAAAATTGAAAGAAACCTTCATGTCACTGAAAACATGAGGCTGTTAGTCACAGATTTCTGAATATTCTACAGAAATCTGAGTATTTCCCCTCACTCAGAGTATTTACAAAATGGATTACAGGGAGATGGTGGAAAAGTCATCTTTACTGCTCATTTTTATGGCGTGGGAATACATGTGGGCTTGAAATGGTCCAAAAGGAGTGAGCTGGGGCTCAGCCAGTGCCTGCAGACACCATACCAGGGGATGCTGGTGCAGACACCTGTGCCTATTCCTGCACATCATGGTGTGCCCCAGCCCCCTTGGAGTCCTTCAGCTCCTACTGAGTGCGGTCTGCCTGGGTGTTTCAGTTTGGTTCAGTGGCATGTGATTTATGAACTGCACTGCCTGATTTACGATCTGTAGGGCTGGCAGAGAAAGCAGGATCAGGCACTTGGCTGTTGTGCAAACAGAGATGACACATACTATCCAAAGTAGAAGAACACAGGAAAGATAAAATTACACAGATTGTTGAAATACTCTCCTCAGCTCTTTTGCTCATGCAGATGAGTAAAACAGGAATAAGGGTTGCTGGGTTTTGTGTGAGAGCTGTTTTAACATGATTCCCCCCCCCCTCTGGACTCTGTAGTGTAATTTGCAGTTCTGGATTTGGGTATGAGCACAAAACTGTTCTTTGGGATTCTACCAACCGATGGAATTGGTTTATATTTTCCTTTCCCAAGCTCCAAACATAATGTGCTGTTCTGACATGCCACAAAACTCGTGCTTCTGACTTACTGGATATTTCATTGGTTTGTTAACATTTTCCTGAATGTGTATTTGAAGAATTGCCTTTTTCATTCAGCTCTTGTTAAACCTCAGCAGTGGAGATTCAGCCATGAGCTACGTGAGAAGAGCTAATCTGCAGGGTGAAAAGAACCACAGACTCAGGGTGTGTGCAGCCCAGTTGTGTGACAGCAGGACAATTTTGGTGCGATTGAGAATTCAACCTCTTTAATTTCATCAAAGTGAATAGCAAGTGGTTATAATCAATATCCTTCTGGACAGAGTTCAATCACATTTGATCAGCTGCTGAGCAATGTGGCAATCACTGCTCTTTGTTTAATCTTTTGGTTGAATAATAAGTTCCTCTTTGCTTTTTCAAAATTCAGGATTTCTGCTGAAGCAAAGCACTTTTTTCCACTGCAATTAACTCTACTGTTAATGTGAAGTGCTTCCTTTTAAATGCCAGTGCGTGCATCTGTGCGTGGCAGAGAATTAACTTGGTCTGTTTTCTGTGATAACAGGATGAGGAACGTAGAAACAGTTAGTGACCTGGCTCTGGTGAGCGCCAGGAGCTCTACACCAGCAGCCTGTCATCTGTGGAAGGTGAGCTGTCAGGATTTAGCCTGGTGGAGGGAGGTCCTATGAGGCTGAAGGTAGGGTACAATACTAGTATAAAAAGATGTTTAGGATAAAAGGTTGAGTTAAAGAAGCCTGCAAGACTACTACTGCTAATCTTCATGGTAGAGCATGAGATCCCCATATCCAGTGTGATTGTGAGGTCATGCATGTTTAGAAGGGCAGAAAGCAAAGTAGAGGTCTCTAGTTTCCCATTTCTGATACTGGTCCTAAAGTGAGAGGGACCAGTTGGGAGATTGTTGCGTTAATCTCTGCGGGCTTGTTCTCCTACTGTTACCATTGGCCCTCAGCTCCCACTGGCAACAGAGAACAGCAGCTGAAGGACAGTCTTGAGTGTCAACTCAGGTAAAGCCTGAATAGAATCATAGAATCATTAAGGTTGGAAAAGGCCTCTAAGATCACCTAGTCCAACTGTCTACCAACCACCAATATTGCCCACTATCCTTGATCCTAAGTACCACATCTACACGGCTCTTGAACACCTCCAGGGACAGTGGCTCCACCACCTTCCTGGGCAGCCTGTGCCAGTGCCTCACCACTCACTGGATTTCTAGGGCTACGCTATAGAGAAGTGCTTGGGCCAAGGAAGTTTTACCATGCCTTGTTTGTTGTCCTTGCAATTACACCTACATCTGATTTCCTCTCCTAAGATCACGCAACAACCCCTGTAGGATTCTTGCTGGCTGTGAGACCCACACTTCATTTTCTCTTCCACCAAATGAACAAATGAAGGCAGTAGAACAGAGTCTGCCCTTAACAGTATAGGTAAAAGACCATATCCTGGTGGGACTCAGAAGCTGCTTGCAGAGAGATGATGGCTGATGGCAATGTATTGACTCCAAGAAAGGCTGAAATTCCTCACCCTCGGATGTTGTCTGCCAGCATGCGTGTGTTGTCTGCCAGCATCCCCACCCTATAGTTTTGGGCAGAAGTTTTTCCTAGCACCCATGAAAGGTCACTGACCTGAGGTTTTAGTCTCTGCTGTGTTGTCAGCTGGCATTTTGGCTGGTAATACTTGTTCTCTGCTAACATAGTGTCAGTGGATCAAATACTTTAAGACACCAGAGTAAAATTTTCCATTTGTCCTTCTCTTCAGCAGACAGCTAGGTGTTGAACTAAATAAAGTGAAAAGTGGGAAAATATCCAAGTCTCCTAAAAGTTTATTCATGTGGTAAATGAAACCTGAACGAGGTTTAAAACAGCAACAGTAACAACCAAATAACAAACAAACAAGACAACACATGCACACACACACAGAAAAAAACCCACCAAACAGACTCAAACCCAAAACTAGATGCAACTGTTTAAAACCATGTGATTTCTGGAATATGAAAAAGAATTGACTCTTCAGGAACTAGCACTTTCTGTCCCCCAGGCTTCCTGCCCCCAGGTGTATTGACAGCAGCATATACTGTAGCTACGGTCTGTGGTGACAAAGTTTTAGTTTTGTGCAATTATCTTGTCAGAGGCAAAGGATATTCTGGGAAATCAGCCAGGGGAAAGTTAGAATAAGCAGGGCAAGTGGTATAAATGTAAGAAGAGGGTGGGATGCTTGGATGTGGAAACAGTTGGCCTGGAATTGTATTCAAGCTGCATGGCAGCTTCAGAAAAGGATGCTGGAGTGAAGGCATTTATAAATGCCAGGTCTTTGTGCAGACCCATCCTATTAATATCAAGAAGCTTGAGGGGAGATAAAAGATAAATATTTTACTCGTGGGCCATAAAGACAGTTGGATCAACACCCGGGTACATACATCATCAATTTTCAAGTAAAAAGGATCTGGCTTTCTTCGATACTGCTCACATGACAGAGTAGCGAGCCAAAGCAATATAAAGCAAATGAGCAGGGAACACACGTACCAAAGCAGCCAGGGTGTCCAGTTTATTTATTAGCGTTCCTTTTATTTCTGCTTTCTGTGCTGTAATGGAATGGAAGGGATAGGACCTCTGGCTCTGGCAAAGTGCCTTATCTTTATTGAACTTAAACTTAATTTTTTTAATGCACATACAGTTACCTGAAAGAAGGTTGTGGCGAGGTGGGCATCAGCTTCTTTTCCCAGGTAACAGCAATAGAACAAAAGGGAATGGCCTTAAGTTGTGCCACAGGAGGTTCAGGTTGGATATTAAGAAAAATTACTTCTCTGAAAGAGTGGTGATGCACTGGCACAGGCTGCCCAGGGAGTGGTGGAATCACCATCCCTAGAAGTGTTAAAGAGCCATGGAGGTGTGGCACTGAGGGATGTGGTCAGTGGGCAATATTGATAGTAGGAGGATGATTGGACTAGATGATCTTAGAGGTGGATGGTTGGACTAGACAATCTTAGAGGTCTTTTCCAACCTCAATGATTCTATTACTCTAAGATGCATTTCCAGTGTGGATGAGCTGATCTCTGCAAGCATGTGTGTTGAGCAAGAAGTGAGCGCAGCAAGAATTTAGAAGATAAATAGGTTTAATTGTTTAAAATATGTGTAACTGTGAGTGTTGGAGGCAGCATACATCTCTACTAAGCAGGATGCTAGAGGATATGTTTACACACCTAGAAAACAGGATGCACAAAAAAAGTTGTTCTGCAAAGTACTTTGATGGAAAAAGCAGCTGAGGGAGAAAGTCCAAGGGAACAGCAGAGAGAAGAAAACAAACTCATGAAATCCGTACATTCCAGTCATAACATCCTCAAAAGAAAAAAAAAAAAAAAAGAGGATGGTATTTGGTGAAATAAGGCTTTATATGTCTCTCCAAAACCACCAAATGCCTTCAGCTTCAGTTCCTTCTCATGCCAAGTATGCTGAGGTAACCACACTGCTGGTTGAAAGCAGCTCTCGTTTAATTGCTGTGTGCTGCTGAGGTTGGTGCCTGCCCAGGCAGCCCAGCAGTGCCAAGGACACTGCTTCATTCCTTGCTCGCCCATTGATAGAGCCCTTCTGCGCAGAGCTGGAGATGGATCTGGGAGCGTTCTGCAGGTCAGGCATTCAGCTACAGGTTGGGTTTGTATACTTAGCACTCCACCCAGTGTGGCCTCTTGGCTCTGCATCCAACTCGTTAAATTCCTCTCGGTGCCATTGTCAAGCTCACCTTCCCACATGGTGCGGAAGGATTCCAGTTTCCACTCTCATCTCCTTCCCTTCCAGTTTCTCTGTTCCATTACAGCATGCCCTGAACAAGCACCTAACTGATGATCATAGCTGCACCCCCCCCAAATTTCCCCAAATGAAACCACTTTCCCTGCCTTTGAAGCCTTTGAAGCCTCATCGGAGGTGAATGAATGACGTGTGGCTTTTAAGGGCTGTGTTATAGTGAGAATATTGGCCATTCTTCAAGATAGTTCCTTTTCTATTACTTTACCCCAAGTGTCTCAAAGTAGAGTGAGAGCTGTGCTTGCTCTCTCATGCTGTGCAGCTGATCCAAGTTGCTGTAAATGGGAAATACTGTAGTCTGAAACGTTGTTTTCAGCTGATGAATATGTTCTTTCCAATCAGTGTCCTCCCAGCCTTGCTGTGCAGCTGATGTCTAGTGTAGGTTAACAATCTCTCCTTTTGCTTGTGCAGACAGATGCAAGATAAATGTCCAACGTTTCTGCTATTTCCTTTGCTTCTGTCTCCTGTTCTGCAGTTTCATTCTCTGGAGGACAGATCACTTCCTTCAGCAGTTATATGCAGGGCATACCAACATAAGAAGAATGTTTTACGTATTCAAGATGTTCTGTGGCTGTCCATGCTAATTTAGTTTGTTTGCCTCTGACAGGTTGGATTAATTTTCCCACTTGTTTTTCATTTTTTTTCTGCACATAGTGGCTGAATGTGCATGTGGAAATGCTTGGGGATGGGAGAAGTGAGCTCCCATTTCCCTTAAGTTGTGCATGAAAGAGAAATAAACCACGAGACTTAATCTGGATGAAAATCAGTGAACACAACACTAGAACTACATCCTCAATTCATGGCACATAGCAAGTTCCTCTTTGTTTTGACCCACATTACATCCTGGTAACAGGAAGTAGGTCACCAAAATAATAGCAGATGCCGTCTGAACATTGAAATCCTCTAAATTTCCTAAATCCCACTCAGCTGGGTAAAGCAGATATGTCACTGGTGATGCCAGAACATCTGATTTCTTCTGGGAATAAATGAAATAAAAGGAGCAGAGATATTATCTTCACCTTTTAGTCGTGTTGGCTACAAAGTGCTCACCAGGATACCATAGTAGAAATGGATGAAGTTTTTTGAGAGTTCTTGAAGGCAACTTATCAGCTTAACCCACCGACTCCTTTAAGCCATTCCTGAGGGTCAGCTGAGTCTCACAGCATGGATGTAAGGCCAGTAGGAAAAGGCATTAAAGCTGTGAACACCACTATGCAAAGGCAGCAGGTGCAATAGAATAAGAAAGCTGGTATCTTTCCAGCACCTAGTTCATGTCAGATTGGCTCATGTTTCATCTAGATAAAGCTGACACGATCTGCTGGACTTGGAAAAAGCAAGTAGAACTTTAGGGGAGGATGGTATCTGCTCCAGACAAAAGGAATGTGCTGTTCATTTAAGTCTGGATTTCAATTGCTTTCAGGCCTCAAGAGCTGGATATCTGTAACAGCTGAGTATCAGCATCTGGCCTGTATTTTTTCCCCTGCTGGGGTTTTCCTCCTCCTACCAATGTCTCTGTCACCAGTAATGCTTCGGATGGCAAGTGATGCAAAGCACATGAGCAGCAGAACCTCAAAAGCAGTTCGGACTTGAGAACTTTCCAGGAGTATTTGTGATCTTAACTTAAAAATATTTCAGGATCTTTTCTCTCCATTTTTTTCACATTTACGGTAAGAAGTATCCATCTCAAGAAACCTTGTTTACAAAATTCTAGCTTTCTGAAGCAGTCAATTTTAAGCATTTATCTTCTTGTGTCAGGCTTCATCCTCATGCCAGGTGGATTTCAGCTACACTCAGCTGAGAGGTGGTTGTTTTCTTCCTGCTTGCTTCAGAACAGCAACCAATTAAGAGAAGAAGGTCTGTAGCACCTCTGAAAAGGTGTCAGAGAAGTTGTATGGCAAAACAATCACAGGATCATTAAGGTTGGAAAAGATGTCTGTGATCACCAAGTCCAACCGTCAACCCACCCCCACCATGCCCACATCTCTCAGTGCCACATCTTCACAGCTCTAGAACACCTCCTGGGACCGTGACTCCACCACTTTCCTGGGCAGCCTGTCCTATGAATTGAATATTGAGATACCAGAGAAGCTGTGTGTCCCAAATGATTTAAGTGATGCTGAGTGATTCACCATCAGGATTCAGTGCTATAGAAAACTGTGTGAGACTTGTTCCAGAAAGTGTGGAAGAGTTTGCCAGACTCTTGAAAATGTTGACTTTTCTGGCTAGCCTGGGCTTAAGTTTGGTTGTCCTCAGCAAAGATTACCTTTCTTCACAGACCTTTTGTAAGGCTATGTTTTGGGGAATGCAGAGGAAAGATCATTTCACTGATTATTTTAAGAGCTTTTGTGTTCCTTGACAATTGTTTTACTGTGATTTGAGTGGACATCTATATAACATGTATCTCCCAAGATGTCTTTGTTTTGCCTTTTTTTAACATCTAATTGTTAATTCATAGAACCTTGGAAAGAGACCTAATAAGCTATAAAATAAACCAGAACAAAATAAAAAACTGGGAAGTGGAAAGGTTGCATGTGTCCTCGATCACAGAGTCATAGAATTATAGAATCATAGAATGGTTCGTGTTGGAAGGGACCTTTAAGATCATCTAGTTCCAATGCCCCTGCTTTAGGCAGGGACACCTCCCACCAGACCAGGTTGCTCACAGCCCCATCCAGCCTGGCCTTGAGTGCTTCCAGGGAGGGGACATCCACAGCCTCACTGGGCAACCTGTTGCAGTGTCTCACCACCCTCACAGTAAAGAATTTGTTCCTAATATCTAGTCTAAATCTACCCTCTTCCAGTTTAAAACCATTTCCCCTTATCCTATCTCTACATGCCCTTATAAAAAGTTCCTCCCCAGCTTTCCCGTAGGCCTCCTTCAAGTACTGGAAGGCTGCTATAGGGTCCCCCCAGAGCCTTCTTTTCTCCAGGCTGAAGAGCCCCAGCTCGATGTACGATTGAATAATGTTTCACTTGTGATACGAGTGATTTATTTACCGTGGAGTAATTTTGTACTGATAACAAAAGTATGTTTCCTCTTGGAACAACCCGTATCCTTTTGCAGATCAAAAGTGTTCATTCATAGACTTCCACATACAATCCCTTGTCTCTGCATCTCATGGGTGAGAATCACCAGGCGCCAAATGCAATCAACACAAATTCTGCTCTTGATCACACTGGTATCAGTCCCATCCAGAGGAGAACTTGGCTTTTAAACCTTATGTCACGTTTTAAGAAAAATAACGTTGACTCACATTATTTCAGAATTATTGTTTATAGCCAGCAAATTTTAAATCAAAACTGTCAGGCACATTTTCCTTTATGCTCATTGCTAAATAAGCTATGGAAAAGGTTTCTGTTTGCAGAACTACTTCCCTCCCTTCCAGGATTACTATGTTTCATGTGTTCTAGTTCATCCCAAAATCGTGCTATTGTTCTCTTCAAAGTTTCCTAGGCCGTTAATCTGTCCCTATTGTTTCCATGTGCCCTCAAGATAAGACAGTTTGAAATTGCCCTTCTGGAGAACATTCTAGTCAAAAAAAGGAGCAGGGAGAGCCTCCAAGCACTGTCAGTTCTTCATTCGGAGTGTACAACTAAGTAAACCTACAAAGGCTGTGTTAATAAATCCTTTATTGTCTCAAAGTCAGGAGAGCATAGTACACATTAGGCACCATGTTCAACAGCAGCTCCTGTTCTGCTGTTTAAGAAGTGAGTCTTTTCACGTCATATTTCTTTGCTGCTTTATTTTCCTCCTTTGTCTTTAACCATCCACCAGGGCCCACTACATTGGATAGGACAGTTCAAAATGTGTTTTTAAGGCTCAGTGGCACACAGCTAATACTGCGTCCACAAAGGACCTGTTATGGCAATTGAACTGCGTGAGCCGCTGTAGTGTTGCAGATCCATCAGTCTTTCCATTGTGACTCCTCCCCACTCCCAGAGGATTCATAGGCGCGTTTTTGAGAGGGCTCCAGTAACTAAAATAAAGATGTATTTGTCTCCACAGAAATGCTGTGGCCACATATGTGGCTATTTGGAGGGCAGAAAAAAAATGAAGCTCCATCAGACTTGGATGCTGTAGTAGATCTACTGGTGGATTTTCAAAGTTTTGCCTTAAAGCACGTGGCCCTTTATATACTTTTTTTATATCTCCATATACTGTTTCTGACTGATAAAGGGTAAATTCAAATATTCACAAATTCACAATCCCCCTTTTGCAGCATATAAATGGAAAGGTTTGTTTATTTGGCTATTTTATTCATCAAGTTTGTAATAAAGACTTCCATGGTTCATTATTCTCTCTTTACATCTAAGATCTGTGGCTTATTCGAAGCAAAAGTTGGTTATGCTCTGGGGCTGTGTTTGTATTGTGCGGAGAGGCAGGAGCATGCTGTGAGCTGAAAGGGATGCCTGATGTGTGTGGGCCAAATGTGCCCTTCTGAGTCTGCAAGTCCAGAGATCAGAGCTTGGGACTGCTAGAGGAGAGGGAGATTTCTCTTTCATTCTGTGTCAGAGGTCTGTGATATGGGAGGCTGAAGTCAAACTGTAGAATTTGGGGCTGGGTTTGTGTAATTAAACCTTGTTTTAAAAAAGTACCTTTATAGGTTTTTGGTCTTCATTGTTATTTAGGTATTGATCTCTGAGTAACACCATAGTTACCTGCTGACTGGGAACTGGCACAGTCCTAAGAACTCCAAATTTCACTTATAATACTGTGGGTTTATGGTTTAAGGAGCATAACAGAATACTGAGGCAGTCATTCCACATCTGCTTGGCTCTTCTACAGACCTGTTGCACGGCAAGGTGTGATTTACGATCTGTACAGAAATCCTCATTTGAATCCTAATCTAGCATCTAACTGTGCAGTACTTGATTGTAGATCTTTCTAGGAAGCATCAGTCTCACTGAGCCTACAACAATCTGTCTTTGTTAGCAAAGTACTCAAGTCATCTGGATTTCAGCTGCTGCTCTTTTTTTCCCCCCCCAAACTATTGGAGACATAGCTCCGTCCAGAAAAGCAGAAGGCATTGGCTGTACAGAGAGCCCATTGTGCTGTTCAATCAAAGAGGAACCGCCGCCATGTGAAATTAAACATGGCCTGGGGTGGGCATGAGTCTGGTGCGTGCTGGTGCTTGCAACTTAGTCCTGATCTTCTTGAGCAGATGCAGCACATAAGTCAGCTAATGATGAGTTAGGGCAGTGCTAAGCTGTTTCCTATCCTAGCATAGAAAAGGAAAGAGGTAATGTAGTGAGTCCAGCTGCTAGTGGAACTGACAGACTGATACATACATGTTCTCACAGAAACACTGACAAAAATTTGCACACACAGTGCTTGCAGTGCAAGAAATGCAAGCCGGAGGTGATGGTCATGGGTGCAAAGGCAAAACTATAGGAGATGAAAGAATACAACCTGAGTGTTATGGTTTGTTTTTCACGCATTGATCAAAGTGCTCTGTAGCATTGGAAGAAAGGATAAATGCTTCTTGCAAGGGAAAAGTCAGGTTTTGAGACAACTTACTATTCCTGTGTGTCAAAGAGTGAAAGGTCTTAGCATGTCTAATGTCCATAGACTGGTGTTTTCAAGAACAATGGACAGAGCAGCCCACAGAGGCCTTTCTGATAGTGAGGTGCGGGAGGTTTGGTGTGTTGTCTAGGAGGGTCACTTAGGGGGATTAAAATTTTTCTGAGTCACTGTTTGACTTTTATTTCCAGACAGCTTCTGAGAAGCAAGTGTTGCAATGGGAGGAAAGCTCCAAGGATGGATATGGTTACCCAAGGTGATATGAGATGACGGCCTCAGCATGGCTGAGGAAGTAGAAAAAAGAAAACAGAACCAGAGTTTCATCTGACTTCATGGAAAATCTCCTGTTCTGTGCAGCAGTAAGGCTTGGTGGATGTGAAAGGTGCAAAATACAGCTGAATGGGAACTCATAGGAGTTTCATGATGGAGCTCTGGGCTGCATGTCTTCTGGTATGCTGCTCCTGTCTTAGAATCATAGAATGGCTTGGGTTGGAAGGGACCTCAAGGACCAGCAAGCTCCAACTGCCCTGCTGCAGGCAGGGCTGCCAACCTCCATATCTAATAATAAACCAGGCTGCTCAGGGCCCCATCCAACCTAGCCTTGAACACCTCCAGGGATGGGGCATCCACAACCTCTCTGGGCAATTCTTGTCGAATACACTCTTTTGGGCCCCCTCAGTGAATTCGTGGAACTCAGAACAAAGTCTGCAAAAATGCTACAGCCAACAGAATATATCTGTTCTGACTGTTTTCCTGGAATGCCCCTCAACGAAAGCTAATTCCCTGGAGGGAAGCGCTTTAGTGTCCTTTTGCTCGGAAATCATTAGATTTCAGTATTTTCGGAAAACACATAATTGTAATAAAATGACTCTTTCCAAAAGATGCTTGCGTTGTTTTCCACTCTGCTCAATCAGATCCATATTCCATGGCACTGATTGTAAGGGAACGGTTTGAAGACAAATGGGTGTTGTGTCATGAATGTGTTTTTACTTTGTCATGAGGAGACACCAGCCAATTAAATTCTGGACCAAGGGTTTCTTTTTGTTTTCATTACTGAGAAAATAATCTGTTAATCCCATGAAAAGATGACATTTTCATTATTACTGTAGCAGTCTGAGGGATGAAAGGAAGCTATGGATAGAACTTCAGCTGAGATTTTCAAGAGTACAAATTTCCTCAGTTTTTCATAACTGAGCAGCAATTTTGACTCATTTAAGATGCTGGAAAAACAGCTGTGCTTAAATGGCTTGCAAGGAAATGCGAATAGTTCTTTAGATGAGATAGCAGTGTGGCTGTGTATGCGTGTGAATGCCTGGTTTCTAATTTGTGTGTCCCATCCCAGTCTCTAGAACCATTATTGGTAATGCTTTGGGAGCATACTCGGAGGGCCCTTCACAAGATGATGTCGCTGTCATCTGAAAGGGACAAAATGGAGATATTGAAGTTCAGCTCCAAGATACCTACCCGCCCTATCTTTTTCTGCACCCACAGTGGATTGTAGCTGAGGAAACACCTGTGTCGAAGCGATAGCCAGTGTTTCTGCAGCCTCGATAGGGAGGTACAAGAATATAAACTGGAGTAAATTTAAAACAATAAGATTAAATGCCCTGCTCCTCTTTGCTTGCATAGTAGAACTTTTATATATTTGGCTTTCCCATTCCCCTTTGCCCTCACAGATCCAGACTCGCTAAGGCACCTTCAGGATGAGGACAACTCCCCATCCTGAGTTCAATTCAGCGCACAGGAGAAGTCCCCAAAGAGATGCCTTTTTGTTCTGCTTCTTCTAACCTGAATCAGTCACAAATACGCAGAGTGAGCACTTAATCAGAGGCTCCTTTGCGGTTTCAAATACTTCTCTTCCAGATTTAGCATGTTTCCAAGTTGTTTCCTACTTCTCTGTTCCTGTTGCTGGATCATCTGCCAGCTTTGTCAGCCAGGATGAAATGTGGACAGTGGACTGAAGGCATTTTCATCCAGAACTTCCAAATAATTACAAAGTAATAAGTAGACAATTTTCTCCGTCCTTGGAGAGTTAAGTTTTACAATTGCTGGCCAGGCTTTTTTGTGCAACAAAGTCAGAAAAGAAAAACAATTTTTCTCATACTGAAGAAGGAAAATATATTTCTAGATTTTGATGGATAACCAGTTTTGAATAAGAGCTGTGTCTGACAAACACTCAGATACAGCAGTTGTGTGCAAGCTACATGATGTTCAGCTTGTAACTCTACAAATCAAGACCCTAAAGAAACTGCTAACAGCTGACCAGATTTTATTCAGCAGCAAAATTGGAAGAGGAAGAAGCAATTTAATGGCAAACCCCTTTCTTAGCAACTTGAGGGCTCCCCTTTGAATTGGATCCTGGAAACAGTTATTCTGACTGTGGTAATGGTTAAAGATAGACCAAAATGTAGGATTAAATTGGATGCAAATCTTAGATCCAAGCTCCCTGAATTTGGAGATTATTTGGCTCTGGATCTAAACTGTGTCTTGAATCCATTTCTGATGTGGAAGAAAAATAAATGGTTTTAACAACCAACAGGTTGCTTAAAACAGAGAACAACCCCTTTTTGTTTAATATCTGAATTCCCAGAGCACTGAGAAACAGTTGTTATTTTACCTGAATTGATCCAAGTTATTCAAATGTACCTATAGTACTCTTCATTTATCTATTACTATGGTGATTCCCTATGTACCATAATAACTGATTTTTTTTAATATTTAATTTTCATTATTGTATCATGGCCTGAAAGTGTTTAAACTATGAAGAAAGTGGAGAGAGCTGTGGAATACATATGGCATGCTTAGCCCACCTTCAGTTTGAACTCACTAAGGACTCTTGCAGTCCCTTTATGAGGCTTTTGATCCCCTTCAAAGGACTTTGGATGATCATTTTCCTCTCTGAGTTGACTAAAACTGGAACCATTAAGATCATAAGAGACCTGAAGCAACAGGAATGGGACTTAAAGCAAATGGGAGTTCACATGTGAATGGTCTCTGACAAATCTGGGAAACTTCACTGTCTTTCCCTGGTGTAAGAACTGGCTTTCTGATACATCTCAGTGGAGGAGACCCAAAAGAATGTCATCCATTGTAGGGTCCCTCTTCTTCTGAGATCAGAGAGAACGCTTTTACATCACTTCTGAGCTGTATTTTGGGAAATACTGTCAGGGAGAAAGTGGTCAAACTCTTTTCTGACTCCATATTTACAGATGAAGGAAAGAGCTCCACACCCAAAAGAGCTCTCAGTTTCTGGGACTTACATGAGTGGGACGTGCAGATAGTATGAAAAGTGAGTCTGTTAGATATCATGGATGATCTGGCGATCCAAATGAGTGGAAGGGTATGGATTCTGGCAATACAAAAAGTTTACATCAGGATTTTTGCTTTCCCCGTGTTTTCCAACTCCTCAATTTCTATTCATAAGACTCCTTAAAAATAAAATCATAGACTTTCCAGTTTCCGCAGCCAATATGTGGAATGGGCACTGAGGGCTGGACCCAGATCTACTGGTAGATAATTAGATGCTAATAAGAAAGTGACTTTTACCAACTTTGGCAACTTCATTTTTATAATTCCCAGTTGGTGCTGCTGACACAGCAGAGCCTGGGAAACAATAAAACCATGTGTCTTCTTAGCAGGGAGGAGTGGTCCTGTTTTTATAGTGCATCGTAAATGGCCAATTTGTGTTTCCTATGAGGCTTATGTAGGAGACCAGAAAATGAGTTGTTGAGGGTGGGGGGAAAAGGTGAAGCCAGGAGGGGGCAGCGTCAGAGGTAATCATAGGTGATGCATGAAAAGATGTGCATCCTGAAATTAAGTACAAGTACATTTAAATGAGACATTTTGAAAAACATGTTGACTCTGTGATCAATTAGGCAATAGAGTTGCTTGCTAAGGAGGTCACTGAGGACTTGTCAGAGAAACATTTGGGTGGAAAAGGTGAAATGCTTAAAATTTAGGTTGAGATAGCAAGAAAACGAAGAGCACCATGGAAGACCACTTCCCTGTTCAACCCTATCCTCCTGGTCTGTCTTCTTATAGATGAGGCGGTGTTTGCTGCACATTGAACACAACATATGAAGTAAATAAAAGGAAATATAATTCGGTGCATCTATGAGCTACCTGGGGAATTTTCTGCCACCTTGGCCCATTTAGGGCTGATTCAAAGGGCTGGAGTCCAGTTGTAGTCACTGCAATGCCTGTAGAAGAGGATGCATGTGCTACTCAGCGGGAGCTGTGCTCCCAGTGTTGGTACCAATGTCCATGCAGAGATGACATGTTATTTTTGACGTTCATTATCTGATCTTGAGAAGGCATCCATCGTCTCCAAGGACTCAAAGGCTCACCCTTCCCTAAGCATATAACTACACAAATAAGCACATTTAAGTCTATCCTGGACTTCTTTCAAAATTTGGGCCAGACTCTCTACTAATGTAAATTGGCAGTATTGAACAAAGTCAGGAGGATTTACATCCGCTGCAGATTTGACACATTTCCCCAGCGACTGCCTTGAGGTTGAATTCTGATGCTGACAGATTGAGTGGTGACTCCTGTGCTCTTGGGCCCTTCTGTGAAGAGGTATTTTAAATTCTTCAATTCATCATCTGTCCTAGATGAAAAACTAAAGGCTGACTCTCAGCCAGGAGGCTGAATCTATGGTGCTTGTAAGCCAGAAGAGAAGAGAAAAAGAAAATGAGAGGAGGGGAAAGAAAAAAAAAGCACTCAAAACAGAGACTTGGTTAACGTAGAGAAAGTACACAAATATTCAGTCTTCATAATTATTCTAAAATGTATTTGCGCATTTAACTTTTTCACCAGTGTGCTCTTGAGCACACAGCTGCTCACATCAAGATGTGAAAATCAGAAGGGCTGCACTTGACAGTTACCATATGCAGATGTAAATAACAATGCATAGTGGAAAGCAGAGAAGAATCAGGCCTTTTCAGTTAAAATATTTCTCTGCCCCAGATCATGAGAGTTGCCAGCAAAGGACTCGGTGCCAAATTCAGTAAGCCTCGCTAAGAATGTGATGACTCTACTCTTCAACCGCTTACACTCCTGTAAATCAGCAGCATCTGATTAAAAGGCAATAAAGTTACTTCAGTCTCAGCTAACAGAAATAGGAGGGTTAGAATGTTTTTTTTTTCAGTTTTCATGGGTATCTTTTCTGCAAAGAAAATTCTGAAATAAATGATGCCAAAGAGGAGGATGCTATTACAGATGAGAAAAGATGATTGCAATTTCCTTATTATTACTAATAGCATCTTTTCTACTCTGAATGTGTTTTTAATTCATTAGTCTCAGTTAATCTTCCAGTACATTTTTATTATTAGAGTGTGTTTCAAAACTGCCCTCTATATAGATTTGTTTCTCTTCAGTTTGAATCAGCAGTTTACAGTTTGTACAGAAGTAATGTTTGCAATACTGAGTCCTAGAGGAATTCTTCAAGACAACAAAGTTATTTCATATGAACAGTCAAAAAAAAAGAATCAAAAAAATTACAAACATCTGTATTTTCTCAAGGGAGACATAGATTATTGCTTACAATGGTGTGGGCTGGAATGTGCCTCTTTCAGCTGGATGAATCCATGTGCCCTTGCCAAGAAAGTTTTACATTTCCCTTTTTCCTCGGCTGCTGTTTCCAGCCTTGGCACTGTATCTACTTATTATATTTATTTCTTGGAGTTGCTGATTCCAGCTTTGGCACTTACTGCATTTCTGTATTTGTCTCCCTATCCCTGTCTGACATCATTCAAGTGAGATCAGGTTGGGAAAAAAACAAAGATAGCTGGAGGTACAGTCAAGTATAAAAGTAAAAATAAGAGCCTGTATAGTAAGAGACATGATAGACAGGTGGCCAGTTCTGGGCAGGATCATTCTCCAGGAGTTTTGCCATTGTTTTCAATGAGATCAGAACTGGGCATTTGGCTGCAGTGAGAAGTGGACCTGGGCCATGTGATTTTTCATCCAGACCTTCCTAAAACTCAGGAGTGTTTAAATCTGGCTCCCCCTCAGTGAGAACATGCAATGCTTGGATGTAGATGAGTGCAAATTGACTCTGAACGTGCCATGTAGGCAGAGCCCTGGGGTTAGGTTTCCAAGCAGAACTTTGCAGGGGGATTGTGATTGTCTTTGGGCCATCTCCTTGTGTCCTCCATTTTCCAAGACATGCTTGTCCAATGTAGGGGCTGGGGACAATCTGTCTCACTGTGGTGTCTTTCCAAAGCTGTAAATGCCCAGCTGTTATATTAAAAAAAAAAAAAAAAAGTTGGCAATTTATATATTTTCGGGAATACAATCCTCTATTTGTGCTAATTTCTTGAAACCTACTCATGTACAGCTTGTGTTTAAAGAAATGAGTCAAGACACAAGGCTGTCCTGTTAGTCACTCCAGATACAGAACTGTGTTCTTTAATGCAATAGTTATTCTTGGTCTTGGCCCTTTATAATCCCAACTTGATTTATTTAAACCCCAGTGAAAAAAAATGAGGGAGGTTGGCAAACTGAATTTCTTAATTCCCCAATTCATTTTCTTTAATTTTTTTAACAGAGAAAATGAAAAGGAAACAAGTCTGAGAACTGATATACAGCATATACCACAGCCTCTTTGGACGGGTAACATGAATCTGCTGCACATGGCTCAGATATAAATCACTCTGCATTGCAGGGACATTACAATTCTTAGTACAAATGTACGTGTTGGGAAATTGTTCTGCAAATGTTACATGTACGTGTGCAGTAGCTAATTTGCAATTCTGAAAACCTTGGCTTGTTTACATCTTCTCTGAAGTAACATGGGTCCACGTGAGGAAACAGGCTGCTTTTACAAATGAAGTTTGGAGGTGGGAGAAGGAAAAAGTCGTTAGTTGGGCAGTATTGTAGCACAAAATGTCCCAACCCGATAAACTTTTTATTTAATTTTCAGATTATTTTTAGTACTTGTGCATTAGAGATGTTTTTGTCTCTGAAGGTGGAGCAGGGAATTCTCTAATGTGGACAGAGGGGCTGAGCCCTGGCACTGCGTGGTGCTCAGTGCTGGGCATGGTGAGTGTGTGTTGTCTGCTAGACGTGCAGCATAGCAATCTCTGCTCATCTCTAGAGCCTGACTGCTTCGGCCCAGCTCGAAGAGCTTGGACTTCCAGATTGATTTGTAGTGGCTATTGGCTTCAGCTCTGAAGGTCTTGCTTTGAACCTGGCTCTGTTGGTTGAACTGGGTGTTTTACCATTCTTTCCACCTGAGATGTATGTAGAAATGCCAACCTCTGTGCAGTTCAAATCAAGCCTCCAGCTTGAAGCCCTGAATACTAAGCATCATTTTAATGTTTTTTGTTGTTGTTGTTTGTTTATTTGTCCTCTATCTATCCTCATCTGAGAATAAATATGATTCTGTGAAGGTTTTCTTGTCCTGAGGGGTCAGTAACTAGTAGCCTTTGAATTATTGTGCATGTGGACTAGCTGAAAGCCTAGTTTCTTATTTCTGAGAGAACTCCTAGAGCTCCTAGGCCATCTCTCAGGGTAGACATTCAAGGGGTATGAATTATTATTTGATTATCCATTTTTGGTGTGGACACAGTTGAACATTCTATCTGGAAAGAAGGGTAGCATAAGTAATTATAAAGAGACGTCTAGCAAAGGAGTTCAAATTTGAAGATGCAAGAAATGAATCAGAGATTAACTGAAGAGCTGCTGAAATATTTGGATGATAGGATGGGAGGGTATTTTTAAAATGCCTTTATCTAGTCTATCTTCTTGTTTACCTGGAAAACAAATGCCATCCAATAATAGCAGCGTGACTGCTCACACAGTACCTTCGTGCTCAGCTAACAACATGTCTGTAGGTTGAACTGCTTGACACAACCTAAATCATAGGGAGCTCAAGGGGGTATAAACAAATCTCTTGAGTTTAACCTCACGTATTGTAATGTTACAGTGTGGTATGTATGATTATGAAGTGCGAGCATGAGCTGGTGTTGAAATAGTAAAAAGGTGATAAATATGTTGATTTCAGCAGAAAATTGCCAGATTCTGGCAGGCAGTGTAGCTTCTGAAAGACAGGCATGCCATAGAAGGCTGGTGTCCAATCTATGATAAGTGCTGCTAACACAATCTACTCAAGTGCCTACACATTACAAAAAGAAAATTAATTTGATTCCTGCCTATGACTGTAAGGAAATCAAATGCAGATGACATGGAAATTATTGTTATTAGAAATATCTGTAATACCCTCGCAGGGACCTGTGTGACTTTAGACCAATGAAAAATGTTGAAGATGAGTGAGAACATGCTGGTTTTGAATGAAGTAGAATGAAAAAGAGAACTAGCACCATTATTACTGGATCAAGGCTTAGATCTGTCCCTGCCTGCAGAGGCATCCCCAGCTCTTTCTGCCTAGTGCAGCCCTTGTCCATACCCAGCCACAGCGACTCTAAACTGTTAACTATGTCGTTCACAAGCAGCAAAACCCAGCTGAGCTCCCTGGCTCCCCCAGCACTGCAGGATCCGCTCTCACCCTCTGTGCTCCCCACACCACCTCACCCTGGTTACACAAGTTGGCCGCCAAGCCAAGAGAAACCTTGGAGTTGGCTGGCTGCAAGAGCAGGCAATGGGAGCCAGGTTTTGGCTGGATCATCCCTGTGAGGCGTGGGTGCTTAGGTTGGGGTTCAACAGGCCAGAGGGACGCCTGCTCCCCAGCCTCTGGCCAGAGGAGGCTGCTGGCACTGTAGGATGTCATCTGGGACCTCAGTGGTCATGGTATATGAAAGGGCTGTATAGAGGTTTTTGGATGTGTGAGTAATGCCTGTTCATATCCCCAGGTTTTCTGTCATGCTCCAAGCCGCAGTTAACAAGGGCTTGTTTATGTAGTACTTGCTCTAGGCCATTATCTGCTTACAAAGCATAATGCACAACATCTGAACAAAGAGAGCAATGTGGGCTAATTAACTCTTGATTCAGGGAGATGAGATAAATTCCTAAGTAAACTAAGTTTTCCTAAAACTAACTCTTCCCACCTACTTTCTCTCCTCTTGCACTCCTCCCTGGGTACAATGCACGGAGCAGCCACCCGTGAAACACACAGCTCAGCTGAAAGCACGATGGGCTCCAGTAGAGTTTGGAGGAGCACCAGCAAATGATATTCAGACCATGCTGAGCAGAGTTTTGCTGGACACTGTGGCAACATCAGCTCTAACTGGGAGCGATGAAGTGCCACAGATGATTGTGACCACCATCCCCTGGGTGACCTGTTTGCCAAGCTGGGCATTTGGGGCTGCAGTGCCACCAGAGGTGAGCTCAAGCCTTGGGGCTTTGGTGTGCTCCCAGTGGACAGAGTGGTTCCTTCGATGTGCAGTGCAGGCTGTATAAATCCCTGTCCTCTTCTGGCCTTCCTTTCAGAGCGATGTACAAATAGCAGTTTCTCTGAGCTGCCTTGGTGTGTATCTTCCCTCCTTCAGGATCGTTAAAACTAAATGTGCGACATTATTGTAGAAATACGGGACGTTGTTCAGTCTGTAAAAGAGGAGGTTCAGGGGGACATTACTGCTCTCTACAACTGCCTGAAAGGAGGTTGTAGCAAGGCGGTGGTCTGCCTCTGCTCTCATTTAACAGGGCTAGGATGAGAGGTGACGGCCTTAAGTTGCACAAGGGGAGGTTCAGGTTGCATATTAGGAAAAATTACTTCTCTGAAAGAGTGGTAATGCATTGGAACAGGCTGCCCAGGGAGGTGTTCGAGAAATTTGGTGATGTGGCACTGAGGGACATAGTTAGTGGGCGTGGTGGGGGTGCACTGTTGGTTGGACTTGGTGATCTTAGTGGTCTTTTCCAACCTTAATGATTCTGTGGTTCTGTGACAGGGAGTGTGGTCAGGTCCGACATGTGCCATGTATAGGATGTCTAGCTACCTGTGTCCATGCTTTGTAAGGACATGCCTGTAACACCAACCTCTGCTTGCAGCAGCAGCAGCTGACACCAGCACTTTTTGGGGAAGAATTTTGTACACCTGACATTTGCCAGGGAGAAGAGAGGTGGCTAGTTGCACCATGCTAGATGTCTTCAGAGTGGAACTGAGTGCACATCCAATCCTTCCAATGTACTCTCAGTTCCCTTTAAATCCTTAAGCTTACTTAAGGATGGGTTTGCATCCCCCAAGTATTTCTCAGCTCTCAGAGGCCCACTGGGTCATCCTTGCTGGTGTCTGGGAGCCGACTGGGTAGAGCTGTGCCTCCTGAACTCTTGCCATTTGATTTCTGTTAGGCAAATCCCAAAGACCCTTCTTCCAGTTTCAGTCAGACCTGTAATTGGATTTCTCTTTCCAAGATGTGTTAATGTCAGTGTCGCTGGAGGGTATTCATTAGCTGAACACAGGATGCTGGGGCTGGTCCAGGGATGGCTCAGTGGTTTCATATGGAGGTTTAGAGAAGACGGTTTGGTTTTGAACACTTGGGTTCAGTGGGAATATCACCTGTCAGTATCTGGCATGATGGATTGCCGTGTAAGTTTGTTGACAAACTGACAAATACTAGCAAAAACTAGGAACTGAAGTACCCTCGATTTACACCACTCAAAGCTGATACTGTTCTTCTGAACATTATGGGATGCAGAGCCACAGCTAAAAGCCATTCTGGAAAAAATTTTGAAGTTTAAATATTTTCTTCCTACTCATGGGAGCTGAAAACTCCAGGCGTACTGTAAACAGCCTTGGAAAACATGTTGTGTTTCCAGAGTTTTTGAATCCAAACGTTTCCATGAAGCAGTGACACAGTTTGAGAGTCACACACTTCTTTTCATTAGCATATTTACTCTGATAGATGTACAAGTTTTTAAAATGTTCTTCTTGCTTTTTTTGGGATAAACATCTCCCTTCTTAGAGCTGATTTTGGTCAGAGGTGGGAAAAGGGAAGTATGTACTTCCTTGAATAAATACCTACATGCATTTTTAGTGTTTGGGGATATTTTATTTTTCGGCAGAAACTTTCCCTTTTTTATTTTTATTTTCTTATAACCATCGTTTAGTACTATGGAAAATGCACAGCGTTGTTTTGGCTGGATGGAGCAAAGCAGCGGGTTAAATTTTAGCACATTTAGCAGCACAGAGATCTCTCTTCTGTGAAAGACAGGATTGTATTATGTAACAGTCCGGCTGCCAAATACTTCTGCTGGCAGCGGACAGCCTTCTATGCACCATTGACATCGAAACCTAATGAGGTTTGATCTAGAGAAGGGATTTGAAAGGACGTCTTGTTTTTCTTCAATCTTCACAAACTGAGCTTGTTTAAAAAGGAGGGAATGAAAAAATAAAAAGATACAGAGTCTTGTTTGATAAATGAGGAAAAATAGTGATTTTTCTCCGAAGTTTTCTCCGTTTATTGGTTTAACAGCTATTGCTCAGAACAAGCCATTTCTATTTACGGTGTTTATCATATCAGCTGACCTTGTGTAATGGATCGAGGGGCTGGAGGTCAGGTCTCCATGTTTTCCCTCCGCAGGGACTTTCTGACAGCTTACCTTAGTATCTCCTGTGCCTAATATTTATATAGTGTCGTGCTGACCCTTCAGTAAGCACTGGACCAAAAGAATGTCCCGTTCTCTATAACGCACATGCTAAATAAAATATTTCAGTGAATAAGTAGGGGCAAGAAACCCAGGGTTGTAACAATATGGTGTGGAGGGGTGCCCAGCTCCATGAAGGCTGCCTCAGTGCTAGAAGCAATATGGTGTGATACTGTGCTGTATTACTGTGTAATAAAGCAGATCTTGCTAATGTACTTACAAATGCAAGGAATATTCTACTGGGTAACAGCAAAGGTTTATCTAGCCTAGTGACATGGTCTAAAGCAGTCACAGGCGTGGGTTGGTGGTTGGACTGGATGATCTTACTGGTCTTTCCAACCATAATGGTTCTATGATTCTGTGACCCTGTCTGACAGCAGCTGTTGAGGAAGGATGAAAGAAAGAGGTCAGAGAGCATGGTGTGTATTGGGTGGTCTGCACAGCACTGACCAGCATGTTAGCCATCTCCCAGACGGAGATTTAATGCGCTGTGACTCTGAGTGTGTTTAATCCCATTTTAAACTCTTGTCATGTGGTCACAAGCCTCCAGTTTGTTGTGTGGAAAACCTTTCCCTGTTCTCTGCTTCCTCAGACTGAGATTACTTTCTCTAGGTTGTGTTATGCGGTGACACAGGGACATGCCAGCTCGTGTGGGTCACATGTCTTCCTTCTGCGTGTGTAGCCCATACTGGTGTAACACAATAAAATTTCAGATTATAACTTTCCTGGTCATTGTGATGTTTTAGGCAGTTTTGTAGCAGAGATGTGCTTAATTAAGAATGTGAAGCAAGAACGAAGAGAGTTTATGGATGTTTGCTAGGAGCAGCTTGTCATAAGATATAGCATACGTTGTGCATCTTTAAAAAGGCAACACGAACCTTCTCATTGGAAATAAATAGCAGAGCTGCCAACACTAGCAAAAACAGAGGCAGGAATAAGCCTATGCATAGCGCACTGAATGCTTTACACAAGTGCGGTGCTTGCCTCGGAAATGTACGGCAGCTCATGTTAATATGTCTTTGCCTCATCCAGGAAATTCAATCTCTCGGTGTTCGTTTGCCTGTGGGGAAGGCAGTGCAACCAGCAGTTAAGCACCCCAAGCAAAGTCACGGGGCATGGCAGTGGCAGAGCTGGGCGTGCAGTCTGGGGAAAATGTCTCTTAGTCACATATTTAGTCTACTGACTGCATTTCTCTGGAAAAATACTTCTGATCCTAATGTGAGAGGTGTGAAATGAAGTTGGGCAGTTATGCTTGTAGTTCTGCTTTCACCTTGAAAGTTTCAGGACTCTCTTGCCTGTTCGAATACAAAACTACGGAGCCCAAGTTTATAATTCTTTTGTGTGTTCTGAGTTTCAGCTGTTGCTAAAGGTCTCTGGTGGTGGTAGCATGTGTGAGGAAAGCAGAAATGCGTCAATTAAGTCCAAGAAACTTTAGCATCTGTGCACGTTACCAAGTATCCAAGAGGGGAATGTGAATGATGAACAGCACTGCTGTGTGACGGGACTGCATTCTGCATGCAGGTCTCATCCATCTGCTTCTCTTCCCCAGAACAGCTCCCAGCCTGCCAGGAACCTGAGCAGCTACAGCAAGCTGAATGCCTGTAAGGCAGCCTGTTAGATGAATGAGATGGCTCTCCCTCTCTTCTTCTTTCCCCCTGCATTTTCCTTCCAAAGGCCCAGCATATTTCAGGTCAGTGCTGTGCCAGTTAAAACATTTCTGCATTTAAAAATGGCATATGGTACAAGTAGGCTGGTATCACGAGACTGGAGATTGCTCCTGTTAGGAAACAGTAATTGTGCCAAAAGCTTTCTGATATAGCGCTGTAGTGTACACAGATGTTGGATCATACACTCAGATCCAAATAAGTGAATTGAGATGTTCCGTTTTGAATCAGTTAACAGCAGAATAGTGGTACCTGAGCTGTGTGTCCTCTGTAACCTCTGTGGTTAAATTCCTACAGGGAGATTATGTCCCACAATATGTCAAGGTCAAAACTCATGTACATGTGCGTGGCGGGTTTGGTTTCTTGGTAGCTTTTGTCCTCTAGTTACGCTCAATCTGTCAAAAAAAAAAAAAAAAAATGCAAATATGAGGTATCTAGACTCTAATTCTTATCAGCCTCAAATAAAGGAAAGAGTTAACTTGGTTTTCAGTGGAAAACTGCTATTCTTGTCCAGTTGCTGGCACTGTCAATGCACCCAGTCCATCAGGGACACGGTGCTGGAGTGGGGCTGATATTTGTAAGGGGATGGGCTGCAAGGCCCTGGTTTTCTGCAGTGCTTTTTTTTTTTTTGCAATGGACAGAATCATTCTGTAATTCAGTATAGATTTCTCAGTGAAAGTAGAAGTTGCTTATAGGGTGGACTTAGTGAAAATAAAGTTGTCTAAAAGCCAGCTTTAGTACCCCAGTTTGGAGTGGCTCCACTGATTGTGGAGGAGTTGCATTAATGTCAAAATATAGTGATGAGAGGATGAATCATGTTCTGGAATTTTAATGCAGAAAATAAAAACACGTAATTAAAGTTGGAGTGATTTATAGTATGAATATATTCCATCAGGGGCACATTTGAAGAAAAAAGAGTGTCCTCCTATTTACAGTACATGAGCCAAAATCAGAGAGCATGGTGTCTAAGCTGTTTTTCACAAACCAAGCATGACGCTCTATTTTTGACATTGCTTGACAATTAGACACTGCTAATTGGTTTTATTAATGTATATTAAAGCACAAAAATTGTTGGCTTTTGGTTGGTAATTAATCCAAAAAAGATGACGTCTGCGAAGCCTTCGCAATACAGTTTATAAAAGGTTATTTCAAGACATGTATTGCAGCAAAGCACAAGAGAGGATATTTGCATAACACCTTGGATGCGCTCATACTTTTCCCAAATACATATTGATGTGGCTACCACGGGCTTGGGAAACTGAAGCAAAAACGCCAGACTTGGCAAAGCCCATGATGCAAGTTTGGCTTCCAACATGTGCAAGCTAGCTCTAGACAGTGCCCGATTTTAAAGGCAGGCAGTGTGCCCCATATTCCATTCTGTCCTTGTTCTGGGAAGATGGCGAGTCCCAGAAGCCAAGGCAAACACAAAGATCGCTTTTGCTGGGTTGTGTTTGGCTGACATTTCCTGAAGGAAAGAGCTCAGGAAAAATAAAAACTTAATATTTATTGGGCATCATAATAAAATAAGAGTAATAACAGCTCATTAAACAGAGCAGTCCCATTTCCCCCTTTTACTTTTGAGAGGCCAATGGGAGAAACAAGCAACGCAGTTTGTAGTGAGGAGAAGGGATTAATTTGTCAAAAAGTAACATTTTTCACAAAACTACTTTGGGGCCAATTTGTTTACTTACTTCTGTGTCTAAAAGGCCAGTTAGGTAGCCCAGATCTTGTATAGCTCCTACAGGACAAAAACCAGCTTTCCATTACTTAGTTCTGCTCTTCAACTATTTAAAATTGCCACTTTGCAGCATCTGGCTTCCTCCTCCCAAACGGAAGTGGGGCCATATCCAGTGCCAACTGAAGTCAATAGAAGGATGCCATTTGGTTTTGATTTGGGCCTCTGACAAAGCAACCAAGGAGGGTATATTTCATGGCAGTGTAGCGCTTAGATTTCATGGTGATTTGTTTATTGTAAATAAAAAATACAGCTGCAGGCGAATTCTGTGACATCTGTAAATTCATGTCTTTCAGCAACATGGATGCAGTGGAACATCTGGAAGGGACTACATGTTTCATAAGTAAGATTTGGCTACTTAAATCTGGGGTACAGTGTACCAGCCAGCATTCATCTCATCTGTTGAATTCCCAAGATCAGTTTAGCAGCTGGAATTCTCCCAGTTGTACTGTTTGCTTTTGCAGCACTATCTTTGTCATTTAGATACTCTCTCTGAGCTCCTTTTACTCAAAGAAAAAGAAAAAAAAGGAGAAAAGAAAAAAAAGAAGAAAAGAAGAAAAGAAAAAAAGAAAAAAAGAAAAAAAGAAAAAAAGAAAAAAAGATGGGCCTTGGATAATTAACCACTATTTTGAGGTATTTATTGCTGTGTTGTCTCCTGTGGCGTTTGGCATAGAAAAGGGATCAGGAGCTAAATCCAGTAAAAATGCAAATACCTATGTGTTGTGTAATTTTCCTTGTAGCTATTTGAATCCAGTATTAGCAGCCCCAATGAGGTGAAAAACTAAATAATTATCATTTCCTATGAGCTACTATAGGCAATTCTGCACGGAGCATGGTAATTTTCCTGAGTTTCACTCTTGTACATGCACTCATCTATTGCAATATATAAAGACCCATAAAGTCTCCTTACTTTTTTTGTGTCTTTGTCTCTAGTCTGGAAAATGTAGGGATGATAGAACATGGGTAAAACATAACGTTTTCCTAAATAACTTGTAGGAGTTTAGGAGGAGGCCAAAAGGTATCTTTACCAGAATGGGATTATTTTACCTGCAGCTTTTGGTAGTGAGGCCATGAGAAGCCAAGGCTGAAGAACACATCAGTGAATAGCCCGTCCCTAAAGCTCTGGGACCTCATCCACACAGTATATCCCCAATAGCATTGTCCTTCCCTACCAACAAAACGCTCTGCACTTGATTCATGTATTACTGATGCCTCAGGGCATCTGACCTTACAGTACTTTGTGCCTGACGCAGGTGGAGAAAGGAGCAGATGTGTACCATTCCCATAGACTCATAATGGGTGGAGTAGACCTTTGGATGTTTCTGGTCCAAATTCTCAAAACAGTGTTAACTTCCAAGATCTACGTAAGGAAGCATGAGAATTTAGTCCATCTTATCTGATGATGTATTTGGGTATTCACTGTAGATATTGTGTTCTATCTTCTTGTCTATACCTAGCATATTGTGCCGAAGTCGACTTTCACTTTGAGGTTCTGCTTGGAAAGCAAAAGGTAAAATCTTCATATTGAACAAAAGTGAAAATAGACAGGATATTTGATGGCATTCTATCACTGTGCATTCCAAGAGGAATCACAAATTGTTTAGGGAAGATTTTGGGTGTTTTTTTTTTGTGTGTGTGTGTTGTTTTTGTTTTGTTTTGCTTTTAAATAATTCTGGGAATCTGTCTTTAGCAGTGCTATGCATTTGTTCTTGGAAAGGTTGCCCTGTTGTCTCAGGTTAGACACACCAAAATTAAAAGTCACACTTTCCTCATCCGTATCTTCTGATTTTCAAGTGAAATCCCAGTGTATGTATGGTCTGGGGGGAAAGACCCAAACTCATCAGCAACAAATTCTTTCCTCCATGATACAAAAAAGGATAGGCTTTTATTAATTTATGGATGTGCTTTCCCCTTGTCACTTGGCTGCACCACAGAGTCATAATCAGAACCTTTTAACACCAGAATGAAGCAGATTTGGTCCATATGTCACATACTGCATATTGCTACACTATTTGCTCTAGCTGTGGCATAGCCCTGTGAATCCTATGTCAATGCTGTGAGAGCCAGTAAACTGTAAGGTACTGGCAACAGCAGCAGTTATTCCCCCTGAAAATATTGCATTATATTCCCTGGCAAAAGAGAACATCTAATGGAGTACAGATGATGTGAATTAATTTTTGAATAAGCATTTAATTTGTTGGCCAAGATCTGATTGCCCTTTTTTTTATGTAGTATTCTCATAATGAACATAAAAACATTAGAAGATTTGTGAATGTAGTCAGTCCTGTGGAAGCTCTGGCAACTGGCTTTGCTTTGACTTCATTTTTTTCCCCTTAGTAATTAAAACCACTTCTACATATTCAGAACCCAACCATCATTAAGGGGACTTCAAGAACAAGCTGTAAGATTTGGAGCTCCATCACCTCACTTAGCCCCTTCCAGCCAGAGATGCTGAAGAAAAGCACCCTCCTGAGACTTTGCTTGAAAAACGTATTTCTTGCACAGATCATTAGAACTGAACAGGTTGACTTGTTGACAAACACATGGATTAAAAACATTGCTCTAGCTGAAACAGAGGACACTCAGATGAATTGTTCCTCTAGGGTAAGCCCTACTTTCATTAGGCTCAAGAGCACAGTGCAGCAGCCTACAATAAATCTTGATCCCAAACCATTTCCACAACTTTGAGCAGGACAGCAGAGAATAGATGTTGGTAATTACATACAAAGTTGGTTAAAATGACATAGAATACATTTGAATGGTCATAAACTCGTTAGCAGAAGATGAGAGGAAGATCTCATTGCTTGAACAGGCTGCCCAGGGAAGTGGTGAATTCACCGTCCCTGGAGGTGTCCAAGAAAAGGGAAGATGTGGCACTGAGGGACGTGGCTGTGGGCATGGCAGGGATGGTTGGATTTGATGATCTTAGTGGTCTTTTCCAATCTTAATGATTCTATGATTCTTTACAGACCGTGGAAGGGTCTTGTACCAGCAGCACGTTTACGTCATGACAGAGAGGAGCTGGGAACAGGGGAGAGAGTTGAGTAAGAAATCCCCAAGGGTTCTTTTGAACCGGATCCCAGAAACAGTGGAGTGTAGATAAGACACTGTGGGTAGGGCTCTTCTTGAATCACAGAAATCAGGGGGCTGTGGGACCTGGATCCCACTGGCACTGCATTCAGCTCCTTTCCAAAGCCTGTGGGATCGCAGGTTTCTGATGGAGCTGAAGCTGTGTGCCTGCTCTGACCAGGATGGGGCTCCCCTTTGTTCATGGTGCGAGAAGGTGGGAAATGAAGTTCTGTCCCTGGTGAGGCTGGGGCTGTGGGCAGCTGGGGAGGATCCAGAAGAGGACTTTGCCATTCCCTGTGGCAAGAAGCAGTCATGGCCGTAGGAATAGGGATGCACTCAAGGCCTTAGTGTTTAAAAAAGGAGGTGGTGACAGGAAGATTTGCAGGCAACAGATGTGGAGAGAGAAGGAGAGTTCAGGGTCAAGGAGGATGGCGCTGCTTGTTCAGGGGCAAAAAGGAATTGATTGGAGACAGGGTGGCGGGTGCTGGGCTGCGTCTGACAGCAGCTCCTCCAGTGGCTGTCGCTGCTCCCAGCACTGTGGGTGCGTGCAGCAGGTTGGCATGGTTTGCAGCCAGGTTCCCAGCCTGCGGCTCTGGGTTGCAGGGGAAGATCTTTTTCTCAGGCATATTTCTGCAGGGCTTGTGTTTGGAGGTGGGAAAATACAGTCTTGGACTAAAGCCAAGGAGTGAAGAATGATAGCTGGGGTTTTATTTCTGGTCCCAACACAGGTGTAAGGTTTGCAGGAGTCATTTAACCTTCCATTTTCCTTAATGTAGAAGAGAATAATAACCTCTTCTTATCTTGTAAAGGTATTTTAAGGCTTAATTCCTTAGTAAAGCACATCTGAAGTAAAATCTGCTGGTGTGAGGTAGAAAACTTTGACAGCAATGTTCACAAATTCAGGGCTTTGTTAATAAAGTATTTGACATTTAATTCTTACCCCATAGGACATCCACGTTGTGGCATCTGTTCTCCTGTTTTACAATGTTTGTGCAAGTGCTGTTTGCTGTTTTCCCAGCTAAACTCAGGTGACAAGGTCGGATGGATGCTTGTCTAAGGCAGAGATGTCACACTAACAGCAAACTGCAAAGGGGCCAACCACTGACATCAGGTGCCGTGTTATGGTTCTCCCTGCTTTGCAGCAGAGTGCTCAGGGGTGGTAACAGCAGGTCTAGATTCCAGGCAGTTCAGCTGACAGATAACTGAGAACACTAAGAAAAAAAGAAAAACAGAGCCATTTCTTTACATCAACTAGGGTAAAAATTTACCCACTCTTTCTACGGCTTTTGTATGCCAAGAAAACTCCCAGAGCATATGCTGCATTACCTCAGTGGGCACAGTGGTGATGGGTTGGTGGTTGGACTGGACAACCTTAGTAGTCTTTTCCAACCTTAATGATTCTATCATTCCATGATTGTCAAGGGTGCTGAGTGTTCACTTTTCCTTTTGTTTCCAATGGAGAATCATGCTATTAATTTAGGTTCAATTGACGGGCTTCTAGCAAGAAACTACAAGGAGGGGAGGTGCAGTGGGACTGTGACTTTCACAGATTGACATGATGCAGGAAAATCTTGAATGTTTTGACCATCTCTTTTTTTTTTAAATAGCATTTTTTTCATGTTCATCAGAGTTCTCATATTTTGGCAGTGTGGGAGAGAGGGAAGGAAGAACAAGGTCTCTCCAGTTCTAATTGTGCACTTTGCTTTGTGTACCTCATGATTTTCATCATGTTGAGGTCCCAGACAGGTGGATAACCTGTCCCAAAGCTTCAAGTAACAGCTGGGATGGGGACAGTATTGTACTTATGACCTATGCTATTAGGGATGGTCAGTGTCCTTCTGGGCAGATAATCTCTTTAGACAAGAGAAGCAAGCTGAGCCAAAGGGAATCACTTTCATTCCTGTTATATGAGTGGGAGAGAGAGGCACAAGAATGATGTGATTTTGCTTGAGATTATGTTGGACAGAGCTGCATTGTAACCTCACCCACTGGGACCCAGTGTTTAACTCAGCCATTGAACTGTACTTGTTTTCTCCTGAGCCTCAGAGCTGACCAATAGTTTTAAATTATTACTCTGATATACTGACTGAATTCCAGCTATAAGGATCTGTTTTGCTGCAAATGAGCTGCTGCTTTTTACTGGGATTTCCATCCTCTTCTGTCCCCTGCTCCCAGGGTTTGCTGTGTGCAGTTCTGTAGCCCTTCAGTTTTCCTTGAAAATTCAGATTCATTCACTTCCATGAATGCACGATTCACAGTGGAGCTGACACATTTCATTAAGCTCAGCACATTGCGTAGAGGCTTGGCGAGGGGTCCCTGGGCTTTATTCAACTCAGACACATCGTGTGACCAGCTGTCACAGATTGTGTTGTAAAATTAGAAGAAAACCATAAAACACAGCTGAGGGAGGGGGCAAATGATTTTCCTTCTCTGGGGTCAGCACTTTGAGCTGCGACAAAGGATTCACACAAACAGACACACTCCAAGGGTAGGTGCCTCTATATGAAGGATCCACCTTGTTCCTACTTAGAATCATAGAAATTATAGAATCATAGAATGGTTTGGGTTGGATGGGACCTTTAAGATCATCCTGTTCCAACCCCCTGCTTTAGGCAGGGACACCTCCCTCTAGACCAGGTTGCTCACAGCCCCATCCAGCCTGGCGTTGAGTGCTTCCAGGGAGGGGACATCCACAACCTTGCTGGGCAACCTGTTGCAGTGTCTCACCACCCTCAGGCTGTTCAGCACAAAGTTGTGCAATTAACTGGCTGTCCAGGACACATAGGATATACTGTTGGTGGAACAGTATATCCTTTTAACCAGGCTACACGTTTAAAAACAGCCTGTAAAAACATTGTGACTTGCCCCATTCCATTAAGGAATGGCGTACGAGTGCAGAGTTGTGCAGCCCTTTCTGTAAGGGTGTCAATATCTGTTTGCGTTCATTAAAGCTGCCAGAAGCCGGGGTAGGTGGGCACATGTACCAGTTGTCCTTGCATTGAAGAGCAATTTTTCCCCATGGTGTGACATAGCATCTTGTGGCATTCCTCACCATACAGCTACTTTCGGACATACAACTTTCACTGTTGCAATGTAACTACCAGGTGTCATTTTTATTGTCACTATTAGATAACTGGATGGTGCGTGAAAATGCCATAGCTTTGATAGAGAAATAACTGGAGACCTCAAGGCACTGATATGTGACTACTGGAGGTGCTAACAACATTAGTTAATCAATGGTGTTGAAATTATGTCATTGTCCAGTAAGTGAAGCATACAACACTGCGACTGGAATCTGCTCCACACCTGATGTTTACCTTGACTTGTGCCAGTTTGCAAAATGGGTTAAGCTATTTCCAGTCTAGCATCATGCTCACCATGTGGGGCAAAGCTTGCCTAATAAAATGCTTCCAAGTGAAAAATTCTCATCAATCTTTCCTCTGTGATAAGGAGGCACAGTTCTATGTCCATGCTGAATCCTGAACCCTCTGGAGCAGAGGTGGTAGCAAAAAATTTGGACAACATGGGAATTAAATGCAAGTTCACATTTGTTTATATTCAAGGGCCACACGGAACCTTGGAGAGAGCAGCTTCTTGAAGGCATTGACAGACAACTGCAGAGACTTTTCTGTGCAATGCTATCAGTTCCATTCATCTCTTATAATCAGGTCAGTATGTTGAAAAGGCAGAATGATGAGGCTGTGAGCTATGTCAGTACCGTAAGTGAAGGTTTGGGTTCAGGTCACCTCTCAGCTGGGCTGGGTCACATCAGGCCCCTGTTTTGCACACTGGCACAGCCTGAGTGCTGGATATGGAAAGCCCTCCCATGCTTCATGATAGAATGGCTGTGCTCTGGTTTGGATTGGGACCTGGAAAAGACCAGGCAGCATGGTTTCAGTAGGCATCCTGTGCTGTCCTTCTGAAGCATAATGTAGATGCTTTGAGTCTGAGTTCCAGCAGTGCACATCAGGCTAATCTGGCATTATGCAATATGTAGCAGAAATGCTAAGTCACGGCTAGAAGCAGTAATTGAGCACCTGGTGGGAAGGCAGGGCCAACCCAGGGGAGCTCAGGTGCATGCAGTGCAATGCACCTGAGTGACTAGAAGGGGGTGGAGCCAGGATCCACCCCTTCCCAGACCTCATTTAAGGGCTGGCAGGGGAGGTGAGGGCATCTTGCTGGAGATCCCTGCCTGTCAGAGGTCTTCCAAAGGTAAGTGGTTTTTCTTCCTTTGTTTCTGTGTCCATGGCTGCTGCATTTGGGCTTGTTCTCATTTGTTGCAGGCTAGGATTGTGCTACCCTGCTATTACTGCAATACTTTCCATCATGTTACAGCATTACACACTGTGTGGGAATAGATATGGCTTTTAGCAATGTATAGACAGAGATCCTGCTAGCAGCATTATTCTGTTCACGAGCGAGTGAAAAAGGAACTCTGATATTGGGAAGCAGTAGGTTGGTAGCCCAGATCCAGGAAGAACACAGGTGTGTGTGGCTGATAAAATGAAGAAAACTAAGTTATGATCTTGGGGTTCTAAGTGCCTTATCCATATGGAGATGGCAGTGTTCAGCATTTCACATGATTTAACCCAGAAGTGGATATCTGATGTTTCCTCTTATTTCTCCTGTGCTCCTGTAAATCCTCTAAACATAGTCTTTTTATAAAGGCACGTTTTATATGGCTTTTGTAACATTAGACATTGCACATGTACACACAGAGGTGCTTTTCCCTGAGAATCTGTGGGATTTCACAGCACTTTCCCCCCCCCCCCCCCCCATTCCAGCTGGGGGTGTGAGGAACAAGGCTGTTTGTCAGGCAGTGTTTTTGTCTAAAGCGAGATGTGACCAGCCTCCCCAATGAAGGGCTTTCAAACGGGCTGCCTGGGGGATCTCACAGCAAACTTGCCCTCGCCGCAATAGTAAAAGAGCGGCTCTGATAGAGCTGGCCTGGCAAGGCAGATTTGCAGGAGCAAAGGCCTCTCAAGGGAGCGAAGCCAGCTGGAATGTCCTCTTGACTGAGCAAATCGTAAAGAGAGTTCTTATTCTGCTGGGAAGAAGTGGTGGGATTGGCCTTCCTCTCAGCCTTTGGCGAAAGGATGTGTCTGCAACAGGGAGAGGGTTTTGTCCTGAAACACTGCATCATATGGCTGTGCTCTTTCCTCAGCATAGTGCTTTCTTGGCCCTGTAAGTGGGCTGGGGAGACAGAGCTGCAGGGAGAGCTGTCCTATAATTGCTTCAGTGGCAACAGGAGCTCAACCGGCCCCCACATCTGAGGAGGAAGGACGTACCTTTGTGCCACTTTTCCTCCTCTCCTTTGCTTATTCTTTTCTCTGACAGCATTAACAGAAAAGCCATTGGGCTTTGCACCTCACTGGCCTTGTGCTGCTCTTTATTTTTCTAGGCAGATACTTGTATTGATTCTGATGCGGTCAAGTGGTTCTTGCCAGCCTCAGCCATGCTATTAGGTGTCTAAGTATATGTGTGTGGACAGAGCTGCCTGCCTCTTGCACGCAGTATCACATGAAGATTCAGCTTTACATGTTTACTTCCCTAGGCAGATGATAATGCATTTTGCCCTTACTACAAATAGTACCTTAATGAAAAAAAGAGGAAAATGCTAGTGATGCTGTTCCCTTGAGGTTTTGTATCCAGAAGGATCCCTGACCAAATAAACTACTACTGGGCTGAGCTGGAGGGTTTGATCTTCAGAAATGCTGTGGCTTTGGCCTTTTTAATGCAAATCCATTTTCTGGGAGTTCACATAGCAGTAAAAGCTCATATGAAATCAACAGGGGCAGATAGCAATTGACTTACCAGTTGTCCTCTGGGTAGCAGTCCTTCCGAGTGAAAATCATGGGCACAAAAGCATTTGCATAGGCTTGTTGTAGGAGTAATGTATCCATAGATGTGGAAATACACCTGCAGTGCTCTAAGGCAAGAGCACAAATTGAGGTTGGGGTAAATGCTTGGAAAGCTGTGAGCTTCATCTGTCACTCAGCTATGGGGTAACCTACTATTTCTGTGCCTCACCCTTCCCATCTGCGGTCTGGGAAGGGTAAGTGCGCTTCTCAAAAATGAAAATTTGTGAATATTTGTGGATGCGAATTTATAGAATGATTTGAGGTTCTCCGGCAATGGGATTTCATATTATTAGAGTCAGAACTGGGCCAGATATTGAGTTCACGCATAGACACTGGGGAATATAGCTTGACTTGCATGCTGTAGGTAAGTCTGAATCCATCCCACAGTCGCTACGTCCACAGAGAATGGCTGTTTTCCTTTAAATCTGCTGTTCTTCAATGGGTCTCCATCCTTTGCCAGCCTGTCTTTGTGACATGAATTTTCCCCATTCAAAAGCAGCAGTGTTTTATTTTTGTTTTAGCTGTGCTTGGGAATGCAGAGCAATTCAATCAAGAGGAAAATACACCATGAAAAGCTCTGAAAGCCCTGAGGTCAAGGATCTGAAGTTACCCACAATATTAATGACAAACCAGTGGCTGTGCCATGGCAACGGACAGAAGAATATGTGGCGTGGAAACCATAAGTAGTGTGGGGCTTTGAAAGAGCACAACCCAGAGAAAAATGGAAATTACATGATGTTCTCTCTGTTCTGTGCTGGGACAGCCATGTACAGTCTAATCCCCAGTGCTGGCAAGTCTGAGTTTTTCAAGAGGGCCCTGTAAGAGATGGAGAAAGGAGCTGGAGCTGGAATGAGGCTGCTGAAAGGTTTTATTTAAAAGGAGAAATGTTTGGGCAGGAACAAGTGAAGTAAAGTTGCTTTAAAAAAATAAAATAAAAAGGATGCTGATGCTTTGGGATCTTCATGCCTGGATTCTCCTCTGGGGGAGATGGAGAATTCAGTGTCCTGCTGTAGTCATGGTCCTGCTGCCATCTTCATTCTCAGAGGCAGATGTGAAGCACTGATGGGAGAACTCTTTCAAACATGGGATGCTGTTTTACCTTGCAGAAACCTGCTTCTGCTGCCTGAGAAGTGGTACCCTACAGTTAGTCCGCACCAATTTGTACTGATTCGGTTCAGACTTCCACGAACACTTTTCATTTGGCAACACTGGCAGCAAGTGACAGGATGAGAGGGGATGGCCTTAATTTGTCTCAGGGAAGGCTCAGGTTGGATATTAGGAACAATTCCTTCTCAAAGAGTGGTGAGGCGCTGGTGCAGACTGCCCAGGGAGTGGTGGAGTCACTGTCCCTGGAGGTGTTCAAGAACCATGGAGATGTGGTACTGGGGGATGTGATCAGTGGGCATGGTAGTGGTGGGTTGGGATTGCACTTGGTGATCTTAGTGGTCTTTTCCAACCTTAATGAGTCTGTGATTCGAAGTAGTTGATAGTGGGAGAACTGAGCTATACAAACCTGTGATGATCCACACACCCTGACTTGGCTGCCACAGTCTAGTCCAAGCGTGCTTTTTGTCATCGTATTGCAATGCGTGCTGAGCCACCACCTGATCTCAGGTGGTGTGTGTTAGTGTTGCGGCTTGAAGTCAGTGCCGGCAGATGTGACTCTGTTATTCCTGATTTAGTGCTAGCAGTTGGCAACCCTGCCTGCAGCGGAGGGTTGGAACTACATGGTCTTTGAGGTCCCTCCAACCCAAACCATTCTATGATTCTACAGTATGATTCTTCACAAATGCCCTTTTTGCTATTCTCTTTAGCTGTATGAGCACTTTAGCCATATACAACAGAGCACAGAGCTTTGTGTACATGCAGGTTTTTTCCTTCTTTCAAGTCAAGCCATGCCTTTTCAGAACCTTAGTGATATAGTTAATTACTCAAAACCGGGTCAGACTAAACGGGATCACTGAACAGCCTTCGGTTCTGTACTGCTGTAACATCTGTTGCTGTACCATTTGTTCTCTGCGCTGGCTATCAGATAATCTAATTCTCTTTGTGTGACCAGGGAGCACACCAGAGGAGGGAAAGGGGTGAGATCTGGGTGAGGACAGCCCTGTGTGGGAATCTGCCCATTGAATCTGGTTGGTTAGAGGAACTTGCTTGCAACAATTAAATGAGAATAGGGAAAAGAATCATATGGGGTGGTTTTCAGGGGGAGAAAGAGGGTAGCTTGACCTGGAAATGGGAAAAGGCAACAGAAAAGGGCAGCAGGACTTGTAGAAGATCATTAAACACCAGGAACAGAGTGGGCAAGGGGAGGAAAAACCACTGAAATCGGAGAATAATATATATAGGGAAAAGCAGCAGTGACCTTTGTTGCTGTGAAGGATTGCATAGCACCTGAAATATGTCTGTGAGTCCCTTTTGACAGTATGAAAGGCAGTAGTTTGGGAGATGTTGAATTTGGAACAAGAATGTAGTGCAGCTCCTGGGCACTCCAGTATGCAGTCTGCTTTGAAGCACCCTCTGATCGCTTGGGGAAAGCTGGGATTAAATGACAGAAGGGAACAGAGTTCAGCTGGGACACATGGCTGAGAAATGTGACTGTGTTTTCCTCGGTCAGTTGGCATTTGTTAGGTACCCTTTGGCATATTGTTCAGTGGCTACTTAGCTGACTGTGTGTGTTTTACTTCTGAACATGTAAGAATTGCATCTTTCCACCTCTTGTAAGGCTTGTGGCTCTGTAGCTCCAACCACATGGGAAACGAAGGTGAGATGAAGCTGGCTAGTTGGTAATGCTATTTTTCCCTGAGGATGTGCTGCTTTCAAAAGTAATCTTAACTGTACCAACTCAGTTAACTTTTAACCACCTCCTTGGCATGGTTCCTTTCCTCCTCATAACCGTGTTAAACATTTATACTTGTTATGAATAGAAATGGTGATGAAGAATGAGCGGGAGAGTGATGGTGAAGTGTGCATGCATGGACTGAGAGTGATCCAGACTTGCATTTCTGTGGCATTGTTTTGTTGACACGTGTGCAGGGCAGAGATGTGCTTTGGCTTCCTTCCCCCATTGAACATCTGGCTAGAGCTGACTGACAGTGGGTAGTGCCATGGCAGATCTGCAGGAATCTGGCACCTGCCTTGGAAAAATGAGCAGGACCAGACTGATGACCACATTTGAGGCAAAAGGCAAATGCTGTCCTTACTGTGCGGGTCTGGGACTTTTGTTACTTTCATAAACCTATACCAGAGGGATCTTCCAGGAAAACTTGATGCCATGCGGAGAGGCTGGTGGTAGAGGTAGGTGTGGAGAGGAGGAGCAGGATTAGTCCATGCAAGACTCTAGTCTCCATGCCAATGAACATGGCTAGCGTGTCCTTATCCATCCTGGTATGGTGGGGATGGGTTGATGGTTGGATGAGATGATCTTCATAGTCTTTCCAACCTTAATGATTCTATGATTCTTCCTCCAAGGTCTACAGTTTTGCTGGTCAAACTAGATATTGACAACTCTGAGCTATTCTTCTTTTCTCAGATGGCCTAGATGCTGCACTTGGTCTAAGGAACTTCAATTCTGCCTTTCTGGCTGCTTTCTTGACTGCCCTCAATCCCTTGGTATTTCTCAAAGTGGTTGTGTGACTCTTGAGCCACAGCTGCTTCCTGAGTACAATTCCTCATGCACTGACTATGGCACATAACCAGCAGTATGGCCTGTAGGGGCTCTGCAGGCTTCTCTGTGCCTTTCGATCTTTCTAAAAGTAAACTAGAGAGGATAAAACTGCTGTCACTGTGTGCACAGCCCACTGCCAACATATCAGAGCAGAGAGACCCCAGTGCAGCTGTTCTCCTTGCTTTTGTGGTTTTTTGGGGTTACAGCGTGTCTTGTGGGTTTTGGCTGCACAGAACTTCCAGCGTGCAAAGGAAGGTTGGCTGCTACTCCTCCAGCTGTTCATAAAGTGATACATGTTAGTGGTGAACCTGTGTGTAATATCAGAAACAGCAGCTACAGATGGAAAATCACCACAGTGTAAGCTGTACTGACATGCTCAGCACCTGACATCAGATTCCTTGGAAAAGATCCTGAGGAATCTGGGAACTGTGGCATATGATGGATTATTTCTGATTTGGCCTGTGTCCTCCATGCAACTTATTTCTGTCAGTCTGTGCTTCTCCTGACAGCTGGAGGGTTGTGGAAATGCAGCTCGCCTCTTGCGGCCTTTACTATTCCTGCTCTGCTAATAGGCTGGTGTAAGTGAGTGTGACACATGCAAATGTTTATCATATGTCCTAAGGTGACAAAGTCCTGGAGTACAGTCTGCTCTGTTCTTTCCAGCAAGGATGCAAAAAATAATCCTGCATGTTTGCTGGGAGCAAGAGGCTTGGTTAAACTCCAGCCTTTGCATTCCTTCAGAGTTTGTAGGCAATTATGCACTGAGGAAAAACAGCTTACCGTGGGCTATAGAGAAGGGGCAGATTTAAAGCCCATTGTTGTCTTCTGATTCCTGGCAATAAAACCTGCAAAGCCTGCTTTCAGCTTCTCCAGGGGCTGGAAGTTCTTTATGGTTCAGTCTTCTCTCCCTAAGGATATCTACCAATAGGAAATAACCTATCCAAACTTCAACCTGAAGCACAGGTATGACCAAAGCTGAGCCCAAGGTAAAGCTGCTGAATAGTTCTGCATCTGTCATAGGTCAAAAAGCAAGGCTGAAACCAGGTTTGTAATGGCATTTCAACTCCAGATGCAAGTTTTCTTTTTAGAGTCTTGTATTTATATGCTTTTCTAGTTGCAACCCCAGGGAAATAGTGGCGCTAGTGGAAAGGGTGGTTTTTACCCCATGGGCTGCAGGAGCAGAGTCCCAGCTTTGGTGGCCTCCTGCCTTGGAAAGGAGGGGAGCTCACTGCTGGGATTGTTGTTTCCCAGGCACCAGGACCAAATTTGTTCTGTTAGTGGATCTGCTTTTATAACGCACAAGTCCTCCTAGGTATGCAGAGAGGACAAGATGAGCCGTTAGCTCCTGCAATAGTTCCAAAAAAAGAGCAAAAGTCCTGTACTGCTTGTTCACAGCCTCCCTGGCGTTTGCACAGGGGAAGTCTAATGCCATTCCCCTGCCATATTGTTTCCCATAAGTATCTGCCAAAGAATGCCTGATGCAAAAAATAAACTGTGGCAAATGCCGTCTGTTTCCATTACTGTATGGAGAATGACTGGCTTATGTAACGTGCAGTGTGAAACTGTTGTAGAGATCAAATATAAATATTGCTCTACTGTGGAATGTACTGGGAGCATAGTTGACATTTTTGTGGCTGACAAAAAAATCAAAGCTCATTATCACTCCTGAGGTTTAAACTCTGTGTGTGTGTCTTTCTATTTCTGTGTATTAAAGGCTCTGAGTCGAGTCCTGATATTCTGATCTATTTTTACTTGGTTGCTCCTCAGGCAAAACTTCCATTGACACTAATTGGAAAGCTGCCTAAGTAAAGGGCACTGAGGGAGTTCAGAAGCTGGCTGTAACTCGGCTTGGTTCTTACTTTTGAAAATCCCTTTCTTGAGGTTTGTATCTTTAAACTTGTGTTAGCAAATCTGCAGTCTGGTGCAAATTGCATTGCACTGTTGGTACTGAACATTGATTTCTACATGGTTGAGATCTTTCCTGCTCTGCTTTTTGGATAAGGTATCCTGTGGGTCTGTCCCTTGCAGGGCTTTCCTGGTGGAAGAGGTGAAGCCAGCCAGATGGCAGTAGAGCTGTGCTGACATGCTGTATGGGTCTGGCATGCAGAATATCTATCTTAATTCTCCCCTCTCCATCACGGGAGTGGTGATGATCACATTTGGAGTTTGGTGGCAAGGATTCAAACAAGTTCCCTCTAAGCTCTCCTCCTAGCTCTTCTCTTTTCCTCATATGCTATTGACAGGGGATGTCAGGTGCAACCTCTGAACATGGGGCAGCCAGAAAGGAAGAGCCACTTCTTTAGCTCATTAGCTTGAGCTTTTGATTTTTAGACTTGCTAAAATCCTTCTCCTGCTCCCCAGAAAGAATTTGAGGCAAAACACATGCAGTCCATGCTAGACAGATGGTGCTGCAAAAAAGGGTGGCAGTGAGGTGCTGTGGGAAGGAAATGAAGGAGTGGGTGTGAAAAGAGGATGGAGAGAGTAAGTATGTCTGATGTAGGCATGAGAAAGTAATGGGAAGAATGATGTAAACCAGCCCTTGAAGTGAGCAGGGGAGCTGCAGTATGTGAAATTCATGTCACCAAGCAGCGACTTATATCAGCTCACAGGGGCTCCCCGTAACCCGCAGTGGCTCTATCAGGAGTTGTTGAGTTAAAGGTGCTTTCTGGACTCAGTGAAAGGCTCTGTTCTCATCTTTCTGCATCCTGAGCTCTGCTCTCGTGGTGCTACCAGTTAGACTAAATAGTCTGGAGTTTAGGAACTTGGACCAACACCCACAATTCCTTTCTTATCCTATGACCCAGACTATGTTTCAACTGTGTTGTTTTCCAGCTATTTCTGGAGATGGTAGATGAAGCCATGCTCTAGGCCACAGTGCTGGTCCTGGAAATTAGCTATGTTTTGCTATTGGGAAAGCAGTGGTGGAAAGTTGCTAAGTGTTTATTTGCTGTCTCTGTAGAGAAGGGATTCCCAAATTTCACCGTGGCACTTAGTGGAATCCACAGCTCTACTTGCTGGTAAATGTCAAACTTCTGATTCTTTCTAGAAAAGAGATGTATCCTCTAATGCTCGTAGACCCATTAACTGTGGCTGCAGAGCGATGACATCTTGCCAGTACGACCTTCAGGAGAAGATGGTGAATAGGTGAGGAGGTAAACAGGCTGGATGGTCTCAGTGGTGCGTGGAGCTGGATGGGGATATCGTCTAGAGCAGTCACAGCAGAGATGATTGGACTAGATAATTTTATTGATCTTTCTAGCCTTAATGATTCTGTAATTCTGTGACAGCAGGAGGACGCTATGCTGACTTAATGTTCTACAGACTTTATGTGCATTCAGTGAGTTTTAAATAGTGCTCATTAGCTGGCCAGACAGTTCACCGATGAATTGTTTGTGCCGACCGCTGCTCATTTAAATGCTAATGAAGTTTAATATGATCTTAAAATATACACCCTCTTTAAACCTCAACTTACACTGACAGTGCAAGAAGAACAGGAAATTTCCCTTCTGCTAGCCAACTGTAGTGCCAAGCTTCACGTTTCTTACCCTCTAATATGACAAAACATTCTATCTGTTGGTCCAGGCAGCTGGTTCAGTTGCAAAAGATCAATTTGGCTTCAAATGCATTTCCTGGGGAAAACATGTAGCCTTTCCTGGGATATCTGCATAAGCAGTAAAACGTAGAAATGCCTTGTTATGAGTGTTTTTCTTGAGGCTGCTCATCAGGTGTTTAGCAAGCCAAGAGAACCGACTAATTTCGATAACTCCGATAAGGAGCCCCTCATGTTTCTCGGCTTCATTCATTATTATACTTAATGCATAATTACAGCTGGGTAAGATATCATTAGCCATTAATTTCCTGTTACTGATGATGGTGGAATTGAGTTGTCACTTGTAAGAGCCTTATTTCATGCTTCTTAGTGCCTCAGCCTCCAGCACAGCATCTCTGAAATATCTCTGTGGAGCAAACAAAGTGTGACTTCCCTAGAGCTTAAAAGCAAAAGGAGAACTGGACATCAAATCCTGCAGAGCTCACCTCTGCCAGGGGATCTATTCCTGCAAAATGCTGAATGTCCTCAACACATTAGTGAGAGTGAAAGCCAAAGCTCTCCGGCTCACAGCAACTTCAACTCCTTAGTACTGTAGGAATGTACAACAGGTAAACTTCCCCCTTCTGAGCCAAGGAGAGCAAACATCTTCTCTAGGCATCTCTTGTACTCTTAGATGCTTGTACTGTATTTCTCTATCCACCCACTGTGATGCTCCGGACAAGAAACTTCAGACCTGAAGCAACCAGAGCGTAGGCTCCCGTAGTGCCTCTGTTCATAGCCCACTTGCTTTGCAAAGCACTCATTCCTCCCTCGGATTGCTAAGAAGCGTGGCTTTTCTGATAGCTCATTTACTGGGAGTGTGCCTGACCTTTAAAGGGTTCACATTCAATTACCCCTGTGCCACTTTCTGGTCACAAAGCAAATATCTCAAACAGCTGAGAAGGCAGTGCAACCGACGAGGATGTTTCCAGCCAAATCTCTTAGCAGAAGGGAAGAAAGACATGTGAGTTTCTCAGAAAGCCATCTGCAAAATAGGAAGTGCTCTCTTTAGGAGCATCCATTTTTATCTCTCCACCAGCTTGCCTCTACGTCATAACAACACCCCTTTATAAAAAGCTTTTATTGTTATTACTACTGTGGCTTGAGGATGTAACAATAATGGAGACTTTGGGGCAAAATAAATACAAATATACCTGTCAACCCTGTTGTCTATCTTCGTACATAGCTTGCAAGGTTTTTGTGTGAATGGGTGATGCCATGGTTCACATTGTGCCATTGATTAGCTGACTGTTGACTGAGCTATCCACCTAGTGCTTTGAAGATGAAGTGTGAATACTTATTGTCATCATCGTCACTCTGGCTCTTGGTTGCGTGGACAACGTTCAGCACTGAAACTCCAGCTCCAACCACCCCAGGCATGGGTGTTGTTTGGACATCGATCTGCAATTAAGTTCAAAGTCTAGCAAGTCTTTATCATGGAATTAATAAAACCCCAGGTGGGACCATCTTGAGGGCAAATCTCCAGCCTCCCTGGGATCAGTGGGACTTTTGCAAGTGGCTAGACTTGGAACCAGGAGTGCAGGCTTGAACCTCAAGATAGGATTGTATTTACAACTTGAACTTAAGGCTGGGTAGGAGCTGAGCAATCTGAAGCTCATACCTAAAGACTTCCAAGTAGAAGCAGCTGAATAAAAATATTCTCCTCAGATCATCTTAGTCTGGGGCTTCTTCTCAGGCAATGGGGAAAAACATGATGATCTGCCCCATCTCTCTCTGTGGCACACATGTCCCCTTTTTGGGTTGCTGTTGCTGCACGTGATTTAGCCTGTTAGCCCTGGAATACCTGGAAACTTGTGATGAATTGTGTACTCTGAAGAGGGCTTTGGATTTCTCATTCTCATAATGAGGAAACTCAGATTTCACCGTCTCCATGCACGGCATCCATCAGCACATGCACTAGACCCGGTGAGCAGAGACACTTATAAAAAGTTTAAGGATTAAGGTTTTAATGTGGACAGATCTCCCTTGAGTAGCTCTCCCTCCGTTGCTCTGAAACACAAACCTCCCTGCACAGCTGTGGTGCTGAGATAAGTGATTATGCCAAAGCATTGGTTTCTTTGCATCTGGCTAACAGGCTCAGTCCCCAGCTCAGGCTGTGCTAAACCTGAAAGGCATTTGGCTGTTGTGGTTCCTGTGGTAACTGCTTTCCTCCAGTACAAGCAGAGAGGTCTATGGTGAGAAAGGTGCAGTGATGCTGGGCTTTGTTTACTGCTGAAGGCTTCTGTTCAGAATCACCTAGAATGGGATTTGTATTGTCTGTTTGCTGGTGTTTAAAATTCAGTGTTTAAGGCAGATTCCTTCTGGAGTCAGTGTGGAAAAATGAGCTTTTCAGCTAGGTCTCTCCTGAACAGAAGTGTTTAAGATGCATGGAATAAATTGTCCCCTGAAGGTGCTTGACTCCCCTACCTACCTGATGCTCAGCAAGGTGCATCCAGCCTGTTTCAATTTTGACAAGTTCAGTGTGGAGTTTTAGACATTAGTCAAGCTATGCTGGCTTAATAGTGCTTACAGCTCACATTTTCCCTCTTATCTGTGAAAGGCAAAGGCTTACAAAGCTGAGCTGATATGCAGTAGCTCAGAAAAAAGTGCAACTCAACTGGATGCACGAGAATGAGGATACAGCAACTGTGATTTATAAAATGACTGAGGTGTGCCTTCAAGTACTGGTAGTTTGTTAGTTTTGGAAGGTAACCAGTCAATACAAGGGGCATGGTTTAGTGGAAAATATTGGTGGAAGGTGGCAGCTGGAGTGGATGATCTTGGAGGTCTTTTCCAACATCTGATTCTATGATTCTATGAATATTTATCATAGTTGGCAAACTGTTGAGTGTGAAAGCTATTTTATCTGCGTGGTAATGCACTGGAACAGGCTGCCCATGGAGAAGGTGAAGTCACCATTCCTGGAGGTGTTAAGAAACATGGAGATGTGGCACTGAGGGATGCGGCTTAGTGAGCAATGTTGGCAGTAGGTGGACAGTTGGACTAGATGATCTTAGAGGTCTTTTCCAACCTTAATGATACTGTGATTCTATCCTTTCTTGTAGTGATGTGCATGTAGAAGCTCATGGCTCATAAGGTCTCTTATTGGAAGCATGCTGGCCTGACCTTGACTATTCTATAGTTTGTAAGCTCTTCTTGAGCTTAAGACCAATTTCCTGTATCTTTCTGGATGCTTGATAGCATTTCAACGGATTAATTACTATACTAAGGGGCAACAAAATAAACCAAAAAACTTTGAAACATGTTAAGGGGATGCAAGAGAGGAGAAGAGAGGACTGTAGTACATTTGAGCGCATAGTTAGATATTGGCAGGCTTGATGACTGTCTCCAATATTAGAGGTGTTTTGGGGAGGAAAGGCCAGAGCCTTTTGCTTCTTTTAAGCTATCTTGGACAAACTGCAAAGGACTTCTGCAGGGCTCTCCCAGTTCAAGTTAATGAAATGTATTTAATCATACAGTGATTTGAAAGGTAGGAAGAACAAGATCTCTTTTGCTCCTCTACAAGACTAGTATTTGTTTTAGCCTTGTGACCTGGTATTTGTTCAGTTAGAGTGATAGTCCCCTGGTGTTATAGATAGAAAGGAAGTTGTTTTAATGCTCATTCACGGCCAGAACCTTCTGGGAGGGTGCAAATTCCTTAAAAGCTCATTAAATTATTACCTTCATCCCTGCCTGTGCAGCGTAGAACGTTTCCCTCAGTCTTAATGTCACCGTCTGTTCAGGCGTATTATTACAGAACGGATCACAAGATGTAATGTGCTACTAATGCTGCTGCCGCAGGCTCCAAACAGGCTCACAAATATGGAAAGCGCAGGGCCCACATACCTATTATGGTTCTCATTACTCCAAACTGCTTTGCTGCCAGCTCAGAGTTTCCTGGTGGTGCAGGGCAGGGTCCATTCACATGTCCCTCTCCTCTGGCCCAGGGGTGCATTAAATGCATGAGGGCTTTCATTATTAGCCAAGAGCTCCATGCAGAGAAACCTATTTGCCTGTCATTTCAAGGGCTCTATTTTCTGCTTAGCACACCAGTACATAAATAGATCTTCTCTTAAGATATCAAAGCTGTTTTGGGTCCTATTTGTGGCAGAAGCAACAACTAATGGAATAAAAATCCATAAATACAACATCTTGTGTATCTGCAGCTTTTTTCAGCCAAGTGCTTAAGAAAACTTTATCCTAGAACCATGCTGAATTGTTAACTGTAATTATCCCTATAGCATAAATGAGGAGACAGAAACACAGGAAACTGAAGTGCTGCTCAGACCAGCAGCATGTGGCCAAGAGCTAACTGTAAGCATTTGCTTGCCTTCTCCAAGCTTTCTTAACAGCAAGTCCATGCTGCCTCTGGAGGGTGCAGATGTGCCAACCTCTTTCTGGGTCATATCAAAGTAAAGATAAAAGTAAAGTAAATCTCTTTTTGGTAAAGAGATGAAGTATTTATTTAGCATATATCATGTGCTAGACTTATTCTTTCTGAATCCAGTATAAACCATTCACTGCTAATAGAGGGAAGCAAATTGTCCTGCTTATGGCAAGAGACACAGAGCTTTGGGTAATACCAAGTGTACAGATTCCTGAAAAGCCACTGTGTGTGACGGTTCCTCTCCTCTCTGTAAGAGACCTAGGGGCAGCATGCGGGCTGTATAGCCATGGGCAGGCTCTGGACCAGTACCTCAGAACCAGCACATGCACTTGTTGCATTCAAGAACCAAGTGCTTCCATGCACAAAATGAGCAGTGGCATGCAAGCAAGAACATAGTGTCTTTTTCCCTTGTCCAGGCTGCAAAGGAAAAAAAAAAATCATATTTCCTAGTATGACATTTCTCTCATGTTCTAGTGTTACACACACACACACACACACACACACACACACACACACACACACACACTCTTGGATGTACTCAGATTTGTAAGTGAGTTTGTTGGAGGGTCTGGGGTTGCTATGTCAGGACAAGCTCTTGCATGGAGGTGAACACAAATGCTTGAAGTCTGAGGCCAGAAAGACGCTCCTCATTATTAGGGATAAGGGTTTGGACAAGAAGGCATCGGGAAGAGATGGAAGGTGATATAATCTCATGGTTACAGCATTAAGGACAGTGGGTATTCTGCTTGGAGTGTTCTGCTGGCATCTCCGTGGTGTTGCATAAGCTACCTAGAAGTCCTCGAGTCTCAGTTTCATTAAACATACCACAAGGGAAATGCAACCCGAGCTGTAAAGGGTAGGATCCCCAAAGCCCTTCACAAATAGAAAGTTTGCTTCAAAACAAGCACAACTGGTCTGCCTAGAAGGAAATGAGCAGAAATAGTGTCCCCTGCTCCTGGAATGTACCCATGTCTGGGACTGAATGTTACAGCAGTGCCTTCTCCAGCCTAGCACAGCAGTTCATAACAAGGTAGAGATCAGGCACTGCGTAACTTTGAAGCAGGAGTGGAAATGCAAATTTGACGAATGTAAACTACCCATGCTGGAGCTGGGAGATCAGCAGCACACCAAGCTTTATTCCTTCAGTCTGTGCCCATGTGCAACAGCCCTCCTCCTGTACCGTTTTGCCCTGTTGTGCTCTCGTGTCTGATTCCAGAGATGCTGCTTAGCATTGCAGGGCGGCTCCTCAAGCAGCTGTAGGTGAAGTGTCTGCCTGCACCCAGCTGTTACATCCATGTGGCCATCACACTACTCTCTTGCTGTACATAGTGACTTTCCAGTCATGGGAAATACTCATAGAATGGCCTGGGTTGAAAAGGACCATAATGATCGTCTAGTTTCAACCCCACTGCTGCGTGCAGGGTTGCCAACTACTAGATCAGGCTGCCCAGAGCCACATCCAGCCTGGAAGGGTGCCTCCCCCAGCACCTCTGATGTGGTCTTTCTCACAAGTCCTGTGGGGAATGGCTCAGAGAATGGGGTGGTTCACTCTGGAGAAAAGGAGGGTCAGGAGAGACTTTATTGCTCTCTACAGCTCCCTGACAGGAGGTTCTGGCAAGGTGGATCCTAACCTCTTCTCCTAGGTAACAGTCTAAGGATCAGAGGTGGTGGCCTCAAGTTGTGCCTGGGATGTTCAGGTTGGATATTAGCAAAAACTTCTTCTCAGAAAGAGCGGTGAAGCGCTGGCACAGGCTGCCCAGGGTGTAGTGGAGTCACCATCTCTGGAGGTGTTCAAGAACCATAGAGATGTGGCACTCAGTGACATATTCAGTAGGTATGGTGGGGGGCAGGTTGGGGTTGGACTGCATGATCTTAGTGGTCTTTACCAACCTTTATGATTCTAACCTTGTCATTTACGTGGGAACATGCCCATGAGTTTGGCATCACAAGAGGAGTGTTCTTTCCGAAGTGACACAGGACGTGTGATATCTAAGGCTGTAGATACTGTAGACACAGCATCAAGGGTGTATTCAAAAATAGTTTTATTTTTCAAAATTAAGAGTCTCCAAAAAAACCTAGAAAGTTCCTGCCTTTCTTTCCTCCAGACGATGCAGTTCTTAGCCTGGTTGGTTTGACAGGCTGAAAATAAACTAGCTGCCCTCTAAAGAGTAAATAGTCGTGCTATCAGACCCTGGCTCTGTGGAGGATTAGACCTAGAAAGAGGATAAGTATAGTAGCACATACTCAAAAAGAACCCTGCAAGTCCTGAAGCCCTATGCTGCCAGGGTTAATCTGCTGGGAGCACCTTCTATTAAATATAGAAGCCAGTTTTCCATCTCACAAGTCCGTTAAAAATAAATACTTTTTTTGGAGGGAGAGAACCTGGCATAGCCCCAAACGAACCCGATCAGCCTCTGGTGCAGAGCTGGGGCAGGCAACTGTAAGCCTGCTTCCCATGTTGCGAGAATGCTGCATCTCAGAGCAGGGACATGAGCTTTCCCCTCACTCCTGTTGTCTTGAGAGCAATGTGCCAAGCTGCAAGCAGGGCTGCTGAGCTGTGCTGGGCCTGCAGGGACTGGTTCTGTGCAGGAAATTAGCACCCATGGGGGAAAGAAAGAGCAGGGAGTCAGTGCTTGGCATGTGGGAGAAAAGTCATGACTGAAATAGAACTGGAAGTGCTGGAAGAAGTTGTTGCTGGAGGCTTTCAGAGTGAGGAGAGTTTCAGATTTGGGCTCACACAAATGAATGGTGCTGAGCAAGAGTCTGCAGGTAAGCAGGCCTGTCCCTGTGCAGCACGGGAAAGGAAAGGAGCACGTGGTAGTTGGTGGGGAGAGGTGGAAACTCAGGATTTGAAGCATCCTGTGGTTTGGAGGAGACAGTCTGGATCCAAAAGCTGCTTTTTTGTGTCTAAAGACAGCAGGATCAGGATGTTGACATAACATTTATCTCTTTTTATTTCAAAATGCTACTTAACAAATGATCCGTTTGAGGAAGCCTGTAAATTAGATGGAAGGCATCACAGTATTGTTCTATTATTCATACGCTACTAATATGTCTTCCCTGCTACCCAACCCACAGATTCTGCTCTTAAGCAGAAGCCATAACAATTGTGCACGTCTCTACAGCAGTGGGAATGTGTTGCTCCCTGGGTGACCAAGGGCTGGCTGAGCAAAGAGCATAGTATGTGAGGGTGCTGTCAGGGTGATCATCCCTGCCTGGAAAAGTGCAGAGTGATCGCAAAAGGGGAAATGGTTTTAACTAAAGGAGGGGAGATTTAGATTAGTTGTCAGGGAGGAGTTTTACACAGAATGGGTGGAGAGGCAGTGGTACATGTTGCCCTGAGAGGCTGTGAATGCTCCATCTCTGCAGATGCTGAAGGCCAGGTTGGATGGGGCCCTGAGCAGCCTGACCTGGTCGTTGGCAACCAGCTCACAGCAGGGGGATTGGAACTAGATCATCTTTAAGGTTCCTTCCAACTCAAGCCATTCTATAATTCTACGATTCTGTGATTCTATTAAGTCCATCCCCAAATCCACGGAACTGGGTTGAGGTTGGTGCCTCTCGTGGCTTCCTGAAGGCCAAAATGCTGCCTTATGGGAGTTTTGCATTGGCATGTTTGGGGGTTAAAATGCATTTGCACAATAACTCTGTGCAGTTTGCATACATGTTTGGAATGTCTTGAGACATGGTACACAAAACTGTACCTGCCTTCTTAGACAACAACGTTGAAAGGGTGTCCTTTAAAGCCTGTGGCTATAACTGTCCTTTCTAAATGCTGCTTCTTGGTAACAAATGGCTCTGCTTAATCCTCATAATCCCATTCAAGCCCCCTGTTTTCTGCTAAGACTTGTTGACTTGGCCAAGCCTGAGGCCATTTCTCATGGTGCTCTATGGAACACCTGTCAAACAGGAGCTGGACTGAGCCCAGCAACTCATTCCAGATGCCAACAAGCAATCCTTAGCTTCTAATGATTCCTAGCTATTGCTTCTCTGAATACAACTATAATTGGTAACCTCAGAGCGAAAGGATTTCTTCATCCCTTGACTAATTTCCTTTGCCATTCAGATCTGCCAAATTGGTTTGTGTGCATACCCCATTTTGCCAAACAGTATTGCTTGGAGGTAAATCAACATTGTTTTTCTCCTATATCCACAGCACAGCATCAAACCAGCCACTGTGAAGGAAAATTAACTCTATTCCAGCCAAAACCAGGCCAGGAATGTCTGCTGCTATTTGCAGCAGCAAGCAGCTAAGAAGTCAAATGCAACAGTTCAAAACACAGATTGGAAAAAAGCAAGAATGAAATGTTTGCCTGAGGAAACATCCTAACAAACCAGAGAGAGATTTCAAAATGATCATTTGTGAGTCACTTAAAATCACTACAGCACAGCTGTGCCCTAAGGAATAACCATCAAGATTTAATTCCTCTTAAGTAAGAGGCTTTTTTTTCTGTGGGGAAAGGATGCTGGATGAGAGCTTTGTTCCTTTTCCTTGGGAGCAATGATATGTCTCTAAATATATTTAACAGTGCCCAACATTCTTTTGGGACTGAGTGTTTTGAAAGACGGTTTATTTTAACAGCTACAAATAAAAAAGATTCACTAGAAAGATCACTGTCTTACTTAAAAAAATAAAATAAAATCATTTCCAGACAGAACTGAATGGTAGAAACAATGCTTCCATTACCTACTTTTAGAGCTGTTCCATCCCAGCAGAAAGACTTCCTACTGCCATCTCCTTTGTGCCCAGAGCACTGAAGAAATCAGGGACAAGATGTACCAGTCACAGGACTGTGCCTTGCATCAAGACCCTTTGGGTTTTACATGGTCTTGAATGGTGCTGCAGGTTGCCTTGAAGTGGTCACTGCGAACCAAGCAAGACTGAGTACTGCCAGCTTTTGCCTTGTGTTCTCAGGTGCACTACAGGGAACTGATGTGCTTAGCACAAATACAGCTGCCTTGTTTCCTGGCATAGGTGCAATTATGCTAAACTAAGCATGCTGAGATGGCTACGAGTGATTGTGCATCATGATATCCTACGCATTTTCAAGGGTCAGGAAGAACGCTTCCTCTTTAATACTTAAAATCACGTTAGTTGAACATGGCATATGTGCTGTCACCATTAATAAATTTGGGAGATGATGCAGACTGATTAGCTACCTCTTGGTAGCTAGGAACACCCTGACTTTTCTTTTTGTCTCTCTCTTATTTGCTTTAGCTGTCAGTGGTGGTGAGAAATGGATCCTGCAGGAGAAGAACAGAAAAACTCCAGGAGGAGGGGGGAAAAGTTATGCTATCCATCAACATTTAAGAGCTGATGAAGTATTGTAAGTCAGAATAATGGAAGAGCTTACAGGTGACTCATGAAAGAAAACATGCTGCCACACAGCATTTGAGTTACGAAACCTCACGGGATGATGTGCCAATCTCTAGAGGTCCAGACCACTGGATTCATGGGCAAAAACTACTCTCACAGAAATGTTTGGTTTTGTCTGGATTCAGCACTGCTGCCCAACATTAAGCTCCGCGCAGCAGCAGACTAGAAAGATGTCAGTTGATTGGGGTGAGTTTGAGGAGAGGCACGTAAGTGGAAGCTTATCTGCCTGCCTAATGGTGAGAGACACAAGAGAAATGCTAGTTTGGAAATGAACTTGGATAGGCATAAGGATATAAGTGCATCGATGGGCTGGAAGTTGAAGCCAGACAAATTCAGCCTCACAAAGAATTGCACAGTGGGTGAATTCTTAACCTCGTGGCTGATTCTTCTGTCGCTGTCTGTTTTAATGTAGGGTTTGTGCTTTTGTAACAGAAACGCTGCAGTTCAACCCATCTAAAGGTGCGCTGTGTCCCTCAAGTCACACAGGACACCATTCCCTTCTGGCCTTGCAAGGAATCAGCCAAAAATGAATGGAAACCACTGGGTTCTAGCCTGCGATCTGAGTTGTATGTGATGTTTGTGTTAAAATATAGTATGCAATGAATGCATCATGGTTTGCTTTTGTTTTTGTCTCAGGACGCTAACTGTGGGGAAAATACCAATAAGTTTTGCTTCTTCCCCAGCTCAGGCAGTTGCTCACCTCTCCAAGGTGAGATGACACAGGATATGTTTCCTCTTTCCAAGCATTCCCTGCTGGGGCACGAGGTGCATCTTTCCTGCAGCCAGGGGAAACCGTGGGCAGCAGAGGGCTTGGGAAAAGATTAATTCCGTGATGCCTGTCTCTGGTTCTCATGCTGTACTGCTCGTGACAGCTGAGAAAGCCATGCAATGTAAACATGCCCAGAGGTGGAAATTATGCCCTTGGTCTCCTTTGCCATTCTGCACCAGGAGTTCCCATTTAGCATTATCAGCTTCCATGGAAAGGGCTGTTTGTGAGAATAACAGCCACGTATGTGGAGGGCCTGGCTGTGTGTCCTCGGAATGAGGCAGCAGGATCCCATCCCTGACTCTCACTGGCATCTTCTGTTGTGTGCAGGCATTGGCACCACAAAATGTCAGGTCTCAAAATGGAAATGGGCCGACATTGTTTAGGACCTATTCCAGGAAATGCCTCTTGGATAGAAGTGCTCTCTCACTGCTCCTTCTCCATGACCGTGTGAGGAGAAGTATCTAAAATAGGTCATTGTTATGCACGGAGAGAGCCCTGCTCCCTAAGCTCCCTTGGTTTCCAACTAAACGAGCTTTGGAGGTAAGTTAGCTGAAAAGAGGCTGATTCATTAGCAGCAAGGGAAATCGGAGCATTGGAGAGGTGCCCAGCTGCCCAAAGGGATTTACGTAGCGACATGCTTCTCCAATCTTAACAGGCGAGCTGAGTGATCCACACGCAGGCTTGAACTATATCACAGTCACATGCTTGCTGGGCTCGTTTCTTATCTCATGGGTCTCTCCGGAGGGTATCAGTTGCTCCAGTCTCTCATAGGGCTTAAAAATTTAAGGGAAAGAGTCCCAGTGAGGTATCTTCTAGTGTGAGAAAATTCTCTATCTGTTTTCTTTCCCAAATTAGGTCACCTCGTGAGGCAGTTCTGGATGGAGTTTGTCCCTGCAGTTACAGAGGCTGTAAATAACATGTGTGTTACAACATGTTTGACAGGATTTCGTTGCGCCATCATTAGTCTATCCGAATATCATATCCTCAATTAATAACCAATTAATTTTATCTGCTGAAAGACCCCAACTGTCACCCTCCTGTCCAGAATGAGATCACTTTCGGCATTTATTCACTCGCAGAGGGAACAGGGCCAACGCGTTCTGGCTTTGTTGCTGAGCGTAGGCTTGTGCATGGAGAGGAGCACTCTCCTTTGTCATATCACCTCGAGCACGAGGAGGGGAATTCAGTCTTTCAGGAGCATCTTCTGCCTTTCTGTCAGTGTTTCAGGTGGAGGTGCCAATCAGTGCTAGTGATGAGACGGACGCTTGCTCAGAAGATTAGAAATGGGAACCCACAAACTGCTCTCACAGAGATGCTGAGCAGCTGTCAGACTGTGGAGGTCTCTGGCCCCTCCTGACCTGGGCCACTGACCTAGAAGTGAAAAGCGTGAAATCCTTGCACGAGCAGAGCGGTGAGTTCTCATTCCACGTTCAGTTGCTGCCATCTAATGGCAGATTGGGAGTAAAAGAGCCTCGTACAATATAAATATCTTGTCCTTGGTAGCCTAGTACGTGAGAGAATGCACGTGAGTAGCTCACAACAGCCCCTAACAGTGCCAGAGAAGCATGGTGATGTAGCATGGTAGTTATTATTTATTTGGGCTCCTCACTACAAGAAAGATGTGGAGGCCCTGGATAGTGTCCGGAGAAGGGCAACAGAGCTGTGAGTGGTCTGGAGCACAAGTCTTATGGGGAGTGACTGAGGGAACTGGGATGGTTCAGTCTGGAGAAGAGGAGGCTCAGGGGAGAGCTTATCTCTCTACAACTGCCTGACAGGAGGTTGTGGTAAGGTGGGGATCAGGCTCTGCTCCCAGGTAATAGCAATAGGATGGGAGGTGATGGCCTCAAGTTGTGCCGGGGGGAGGTTCAGGTTGGATATTAGGAACAATTCCTTCTCAGAAAGGATGGTGATGCACTGGCACAGGCTGCCCAGGGAGTGGTGTAGTCACCATCCCTGGAGGTGTTCAGGGACTGTGGAGATGTGGCACTGAGGGACATGGTTAGTGGGGTGGTTGGGCACTGCCCATTTCTCTCTGCACACGCACTTCCAAATGATACTTTAAGCCCTACTAGCTCACACTGTCTCACAGAAGAGAAAAGTTAAGAGTTGGAATATTTCTTCCTGCATCCCTACACTGCAGCTGTTGGGTATCCATGAGCATGGTCATGATGGGTCTGCAGCCCAGGGAGATGTGGAGCAGCCACCAGCAGCCTTTGTGCAGCCCAGTGGTCGCAAGGGAGCTTGCACAGCCTCGTGATCACCAGATCCATCACCAGGACTAACTGCAATGAAGTCATGCATCAAGCTTTATGGTTGAGAAATATGTTCAGTTGTCCCTTGCCACCAAAGAAATGCCATTTTATAGCAGGAAAGGGGGAAGAAAACAAATGTAATCTCTGGACAGAATAATGGAAAGAGCTGTAAATTTCCCCTCTGCTTGGCTGAAGGATTTGCTGTCAAGAAATAAAGTCCAGGAGCAAAGTGATGTGGAGGAATGGAAGGAAACTTTTTTTTTTTTTTCACTTAGGGAAAGTCTTTGTAAGCATTGTGGAGAGAAACAGGAATGAGTGCGATGAGTCCCCTCATGTTTTGGCATTACTGGTGCTCCCTGCACCTCTATGGGAGAACATAGTAGCATACATGAACACAGCTCAGTGGGGAAGAAGGAAATCGTTTTAGTGTGGAGTTGCTCAGCTTTGTGCCCCTGAGCACTTCCCAAACAGCAGTGAGCAGCTGAGCTGTCCTATCTGGGAGCTCAGGGGCTCCCGGGTCACAGGGCTCTGTTTGCAATCAAGGTCCAGCAGCCGTTCCCTTGCGTCAAAGGCAGGGACGTATCTAAACAGCGCTGCTGCACCTCGGGGGAAGTGTGGTGTTCTCAGATACATATCCAGGTGGTGCACCGGGAATTTGGGGCTGGTACACAAGGACATGGTTATGTCTCCTCCTGTGCTGAGGACGGGTTGGGAGAGTGTTGGGAGCTCCTGTGGTTGGACTTGGGTGGGAGATCCCTTATGGCATCTCGTCACCAGCATGCCCATGTCAGTCACTTCCCAGGAGGCATTCTGCTTGCTCTGTAGATATTTTTCTTGAAGCTCAGTGGTAAAGTGATAGCAGAATACATCTTACAGTTCTAAAAATGGCTTGGCAAGGTCGTGGGGTTTTAATCCGTGTCCCTTCCTCTCTTATTTCCTATTGGAAAACGCCGTCTTCTGGCCACACTCAAGGCTGCAAAGGGAAGACATAAAATTACACCAAGTGAGCTGAAATTTAAGCCTTGCTGTTACAGCAGTGCCATTCGCCAGGTGATGCACACAGCAGCTGTGGGGTTTCGTTACTGTCACTTACAAAAGCCTTTGGCTCCTATTGGTGTGCCCCGACTGAGCCACAGCTTGCGGGCCCCGGGGCACCACTTTGTCATTCGGAGCTCTTTAGCGCAGTTTGGCATCCGATGGACTTCAGCAGGATATAGTGTTGCCGTGATACTGAGGTATGATTTAATATCCTCGATTGTTCTGGAAATACGAGCTGCATGATTCACGAGACGTGCATGAGTACGGTTCCTCCAACGCTTAATGGGATTTATGCACTTGAGTGTGGTGGATGCTGCAATCACAGTGCTGATGTTGATTTGGTATGGGAGGGGCTGAAACCAAGTCAGCGGGCATTTTGCTGTTGACTGCATGGGAGGAAGCTTTTGCACAGGGAGCTTGAAACAAGAACTCTTTAAAAGCCAAAACGAGGGTGGATAAAAGAAAAGGGGAAAAAAGAAAACCAAACTTGTTTGTTCTCAACTTGCTCTGTTTCACCCATCCTGCTGCCCTCAGCCTTGGGGCCGGGGGCAGCAGGACCCCTCCTGGATCCCTGGGGATTTCCCTGCAGGGCCCATTTCTCGAGCGTGCCGGGGAGCTCTCCGGACAATGTGCCAACCCTGCGCCTGCCGGGAACGGAAAGGGCCATGACAATACCGATGACGGAGCGCTTGCAGCCGCTGCCAGCTCGCACGCCTCCCCGCCGCTGCATGCACGGCGCTGGGGCCGGCCCCGCAGCTGCCACTCACCGCTCCGCACCGCCCATGCCGCCGAGCGGTCGGGGGCCGGGCTCGAACCCGCGGCCGCCGCGCAGGGCGGGCTCCGAGCCGCGCCCCGGCTGTGGCGGGCGGTCCCGCTGCGCCCGCGGGCAGAGCCCGGGGAGGGCTCCGAGCCGGTAAGCGCCGGGGGGTTGAGGGGGAGGATACGGGGCGGGTTTCCTCCTGGAGATGGGGATTAGGGCTGTCCGTCCTCCGTCGGCCAGCTGTGTCTGGGGCCTCCCCAGATGCTGAGCAGGAAGAGGATGGATTGCAGTGGGGAAGAGCTGAGATTGGGCATCTGGGGCGCGTCCTGCGAATGGGAGCAGCGGAGAGCAGCAGGCAACCCTTAGCCTGGGCGGGTGCTGGCAAAAGTGATGGGGAAAGATCTGGGGCAGTGCCTGTGTCTTGAGTGGGGCAGGCAAGGGTGAGTGAAAGTTATAGCAAGGACTGAGATGTAAGCACAGGAAAAGGGGGACTGGTAATGATTTGGGATGCTTATATTTTCTTAGAGGATGCTGTGGATCAGGGCAGGTTGTCTGTAGGTAGGCGAGTCACATAGTGCATCCATGTATGTCAAAAAAAAAAAAGAAAAGATGCAAGAGGGAACAAAAGTGTTCAGGCTGGACAGAAGATAGAAGAATTAACCTGATGGGGCAAGGAGAAATGGTTTCAAACTGGAAGAAGAGAGATTCAGATTAGATAGAAAGTTTTTTACAATAAGGCAGTGAGGCACTGGCACAGGCTGCCCAGAGAGGTGGTGGATGTCTTGTCCCTGCCGGCACCCAAGGTCAGGCTGGACGGGCTCTGAGCACCTGATGGAGCTGTAGGTGTCCCTGTGCATTGTAGAGGGGTTAGACCAGATGGCCTTTATGGGTCCCTTCCAACTCAAACAATTCCATGGTTCTAACATATTATTGAGAAGTGCTTGGCAGCTATCTCTATTACACTGGATGTGGATTGTGCCCTTTTCTGTACTGTAGGATGACCTGGATGTGATCCACTCCCGGATCATGGCCACCAGTCTGATGCTAAAAAGAGTTGGGTTCTGTTGGGCCCCTTGGTCATCATGACCCCCAGCAGGAGAACTGGTGGGCCCACAGAATACAGGGTGCTTGCAGCACCCTTCACAGCTTTCCAGGTGTTCCCAGTATGGGAGACAGGATGTCCAATGAGCACCCTGGTGTGAACACAGGCCTAGGGAAAGAGTTGTGATTATGGAAGGGGAGATTGGAGAAGAATGAAACAGTAACAAGACAAGGGGAAATGGGTTTAGGTTAGATGTTAGGGGGACGTTTATCGCTCAGAGGATGGTGAAGCACTGGAAAATGTTGCCCAGAGAAGCTGCAGATGCCTCATTCCTGGAGGTGTTCAAGGCCAGGCTGGATGGGGCCCTGGGCAGCCTGATCTCATAGGTGGCAAGCAGCCCATGGTAGGAGGTTGGAATGAGATAGTCTTTGAGGTGTCTTCCAACCCAAGCTATGCCAGGACTGGCTTGAAGGTAAAGTAAGTGCCAGCATCTGGGTCAGTAGAGCAGCTAGGGTATTGGGAGTAGGTGGTGATTTGCCTTGAGGCTAGTGGACTGGACAAACTACCAAGGGGCTTCTACTGCCTGACTCATCCTGTTTCTTCATTTATCATCTCATGGGTTCTGATATTGTTTTTCAGAAAAATTCCTTGATTCAAGAAAGCCACCATGAAAGGTGAGGAAGCTCGGCAGAGGAAAAAAGAGGGCAGAACCAGGAATGGAGAGCGATCCAGGCACAAAGCAAAGGGCAAGGGTAAACACAGAGAGAGCCGACTTGGCAGTCAGGAGGCAGAGGATGTTTCTCTGCCTGCCCAGCAGAAGCTGTTGGCTGAGGAGAAAGCGTCCATGGCAAAATCACGGGAAGAGTCAGCCGGTGCGATCTGCCTGCAGGTGCTGCTGCCCTACCTCCTGGCTGGGCTTGGCATGGTCCTGGCAGGCATGGTGTTGGATTATGTGCAGGTAAGGGATAGGAGCTGATCTGATGCACCTAGTGTGGGGTAGGTAGGAAACTTCTGTTCAGAGGTAGGGGACTTGCTCTGGGGATGACAAGTGAAGATTGTGTGATGGCTGGGAGCAGACCTTGCCTCCTGTGGCAACGCAGTGCAGAGCTTTACAGCAGCAACGAACACTTGATTATAGATAATTTACAACTGCAGTTAATATCCAGATTATAAGTTGCCCTTGTGCCGTAGGTGACTCTCAGTGCCGTGTGTGTTTTGCTAACTCGTGTTATCTAACCAGTGAGCTGCTGGGTCAGGCTGCCCTGAGCTATCAAATGCAGTGATACTGAAACTACTGTGCTTGTTCCAACAACTTTCACAAATCTGGAGCTGTGTTCTTTTACTGTTAGCCCAGGGCTGATCTCCCTAAGCAAGAAGAGCTGTAGAGGCTTAAGGGTGGTGACACAGTGCCCTCAACTGACCTTAACATGTGCTCATACCCAGCAGAATTCTACTCCAGGGATCACTAGGGCAAGTCCAGAACTGAGTAGCAGACTTCTGGTCTCCTTAAACAAAGTGGGCACAGTGGTGATGGGTTGATGGTTGGACTAGATGACTTTAGCTTTTTCCAACCTTAATGATCCTATGATTATGATTCTATGACTGTTCTGAGAGTCTTGAGCCTTGAGCAGCTGTGTGACTTGCACAGGTCTGTGACTTTCATTTTTACTTTACAGAGCAGTTGGACTTGCTCATTCCTATGGATCTCTGACATTAAATGCATGTTACCTCATTGTGAGATATTGCAGTGAGAAACTGCAGATGGATTTATGATGTTGGAAGAGTTTTCTTCCTTTAGAGTGTTTTTGTTGTTTTTTTCTTAGAAAGGGCTGCACCAGTAATTTAAACAGAATGTGAAACAAACCTGTTATTCCTCTGAAACCGCAAAAATCTGGTTTCTGTTTTATGCAAACAAAGGGCTCACAAGGAAGCTTCATGTTAGTGCTTAGAGCCTGGGCAATCAAACTGTGCAACATCACACTGGAAGAACAGGCCTCTGGCAGTTAGCACTGTGACTTTCCGTGGATAAGTATGGACCACTTGGATGCATCTCATCAGGGCCTTTTCTGTGCCTTTTTTTGCACTGCAGCAGCACATGGAGACATGTGGGACAGGATGAGGTCCCCACCAATGAGGCTGTTTCTGCTTTGGCTGCTCTGAAGCAATGCTACCTGTTGCCTGGTTCCTAAGGGTAGGGTCAGCGGTGTATTTGTGTGCAGAAGAGGATAGCAGAGCACCTCCCCAGGTTGTGCTGTGGATTGTGGTATAGCCACGAGGAGCACTTTTTCCCTAACTGGTTGTAATCTGTTTCTGGCTGCTTTGCAACGCACTTTTCAGGCACCGTCCGTCTCTTTGCCAGGAAAATGTGATAGACCTCCTTCCTGGCAAGAATGGCGTGGGACTTTAGCAGAGATTCCTTAAACGCATAATGAAATGACCCAGCATCCAGGAACAGGTCACCTGAACCAGTTACCTTTCTGTACGCTGATTCATCAGTTGAAGGCTTTTTATGGCGCTTGCTTAGAAACAGGGAGCCGAAGCGTGATAAACTCATAAACCATGCCAGATTGAAGCTCTGGAACAGGCTGTGGTTTTTAATGTCGTTTGAGTCATTCGGGCTCATTGATATTTCCTTTACATTAACGTTTCTGCCTGTCAGCAATCCAGTTGGCAGATATGGTGACATAAGTTATGTGTGTTATCAGACCTTTGGAAACCCATGGCTGCTGTCCAGAGCTTGTTCTTTATTCTTCATTTCCTTGAAGTCTCTGAGTTTCTAACCAGAACTGAGCCTTCATGCCTTTGCTTCCGAGTTCCTGGCTGGCATAAAGGGATCAGTTAATGTGTGGTTGTTACGAGATTTTTATTAACCTCTCTCTTCCAACTGTTGTGGACTCTTTTTCAGTTAGATTAGTTGAAATATACTCGTGTGTTAGCTTTCAGCTCACCAGATTATTGTTAGGTAGAACAGGTGCATGCACACACCAAGTTAGCAGGGCGTGGGGAAGGCTTCTGGGGCTGTCCCAAAATGATACCTGCAAAGGACAGAGTTTCTATTTGTGGCTTCTGTCTCCCGCTCTGCTGTGCTTGCAGAGATGTGCTGTGCCATCCCAGCCCACTAGGCTTGGTGCTTTGGTTTGTCATATCAGACCAAAAGAAACATGCCATCCCAGTGGCTGAGGATATCCTTAGTTCCCTGTTTATCTACAAGGCAGAAGTATGCTTTGCTCTGTCCTGCCCTGCTAATGCACTTAGCTCTGGAGACCCAGGCATGGGGCAGAGTCCACAAGTCATTGATCTTTTACATCTCTTTGCAGGACATCAGGGAAGGGGATGATTAGCACAAAACGTGTCAGTAAGGCAGTGCAGTTTAAACGCTGAATTTGAACTGGGCTGAGAAACTTGATCATGATCATATGCTTTCACTTGTTTGCTTTCAGTAGGGCATAGCTGGGTTTGAACCTACAGTTGAATAGTGAAAAAGCTCAGCTGCCGTTCTACTAAACCAGTCTGTACTCTTTCATTCTAAATTGTCCTTTTTGACCCTGTGAGCCAATTAGCTTGCCTAAATTCCTTGCTAGAAAGGAGTGCCAACAGCACACCCTGACTTCCTTCCCCTCATGCTTGACTTTTTGAGTTGCAGCCTTCACTTCAGTTGTCACTGAGCAGGATACAAATTCCTTGGCCATATATGTGGCTGTGGTGCAGCTCTGGTGTTTGGGCTTGTGTCAGCTGTACGACCACGGAGACTCCAGGGCGAGACCCCCCCCCGATGACGGTATCTTCCTGGGAGCACGTAGAAGAAGAGTGTTCTGCTGTAGGATGGAAGGGAGACCTGCTCACGGCATGCCCCGGAAGCACGCGCCCTTTCTCTGCCTTGCCTGTGGAGCAGTGAGACTACAGAGCTACCTTAAATAAGCTCTAGCTATGACTCTTATCTTGGCCTTTGCAAACTAGCAGAAAGTTGAAGTGATGACAGCAGATAAGGGTGTTCGCTTTTGAAGCTTATTGGCTGGTTCTCTGGATTTTTTTTTCTCCCCTGAAAGCCAGTCATTCAGAGGTACAGCTGGCACAGCACGATCGTTCCATCCTGCTGAGACGCGGGGTGGACGAATGGGGGACGGGGTCTGGAAGGGCAGATCCCCTCTCCAACCTGCTCAGCTCAGCCACTCACCTGCGGATGGGACCTGTGTGATGTTGTCAGCCGGGAGAAACGTGGACTCGTGTTTTCCTTGACCTTCCTTCACCTTGGAGGAGAGCAGAACGGATCTGGTTGTTAACTCCCCACCTCTTCGGCACTGGGGCAGCGAGAAAAGTTCAACGTTGCTTGTGGTGGGAGTGAGGGAAGCGAGGACGGTTTGCAGTGGGTTTATATATTAAACTGTCGTATCAAAGGCGAGCCGCAGGCTGACAAGACATGTAACCCGAGGAGAAAGGACACTGGTACGCTTAAGCACGCTGAAGGATTCTTGCATGACCTGTCACTCTTTCAGTGCTGTAGCCTGAGCAGGTCTTACTGGTTTTTACCGAGGTGGTGGGAGCTGAATGGGGTGTGGGCTTGTTTCTATTCGTCCACAGACATCTCTACAATCGTCTTTTATCTTTTATAATTCCCCCCTGGATATAAATCGGAGAAATAGTGGCCATCAAGTTTGCTGCAACCTGGGCTCAACACAACTGAACCAATTTTGGAGGATACCTTTGCTGCAACCTTCAGGACGTGCTCCTAGGAGGAGGAGAAGATAAAACAGTTCGGCATCATTGTTGGAGCTTGAGGAAAAACATTGCTTTTGACTCCAGAGCAAGTGACCTGGAAGATCCATGTGATGTCCTGATCTCCTCCATTTGCCCTGCTGAGCATGGGGTAGCAGAGGCTGACCATGGTGGTCACCCAGTTAGAACTGGAGCTGTGCTTTCATGGCCAGAAGCTGAGAGGTTTCACCTGCAAGCTAACCAGGTCAGCCAGTGGATTTCTCCCAGAGACGTCGTTCTCCATTGCCTCTCAGATTTTCGTGCCCTTCCTTCTGGCTGGCTTGGGTATGGTAGCTGCTGGCCTCTTGATGGATGTTGTCCAAGTAGGTACATGTGGCTAGGCAGCTTCAATAGAGAGGGGTGGGCTGCTTCACTGACCTTGAGTATTTGTGCTGGTTTGTTTTTAACGTCTGTGGTCCTGGCAGCCAGTCAGCGCAGTGGCTGTGGGCTTGTCCTGTGCTAGAGGGATGCTCTCTGTCTCTTCTAGGTCAGTCCATGGGCAACTTGGGAAGTGGGACAGTAGCATTCAGCTGGTCTGCCTCTAGGCTGGGTGCTCACTGGCTATGCTCACTTAAACCCTTCCATGACAACTGATCAGCCTGCAGCCAGTGCCCCTGTTGGGTGTTATTAGTTCTTCCTTTCAAAAACGGCTGATAGGGAGATCTAGGTCAGGGTTGTTATTAACATCCTGTCTCACTTACGGGCAAGTTTATGCTTTCAGTTTTTTGCTAACAACCTAATGTAATCTTTGGTCTAGGAGGTATTTAGATACTGGGATGAGAGGCATGCCGGCACAAAGAGATAAGTATTGCCTGCAAACCAAGTGCTTCTTGGCCACATTCTGAGCTGGGTGTAAATTTGGGGCAACTTGCATTGACTTCCAAGGAGTTGTGCTGAATTTACATCGCTGTGCCCACAACCAGAATCTTCTCTTTGTACCAGTGGCACAAATAGAAATGCAAAATCTGATCTACTTTGGGCATCTAATGCCAGTGGATTTGCAAATCAAACGACTGGCAGAGCTTCCCAAGGATATATCCTGCAGTCCGAGTTCACTGGAGTACATTGGATTCTCTGGCATTAGTACCACAGCAAGGAGCTAAATATGGACACGGGGGTGTTTGGAAAGACAATACCTTGCTGTTTTTTTCTTGTACTGGAAGAAATGAAGAAGCTGAATAAAGGGGAATACGAGGAATATCAAAGAAGGGTTAACTGGAGTGGCACAGCTGTTGCTATGCCGTGTTTGTCGTCTCCACCTTGTTGTGCAGTGCTTAGGCACAGACCTGTCTTGCAGCATTACAGAAGTTCTCCAACTTCCCAAGATGTTAACTGTTAGCAGTTATCTTTGGCCAGGTATCTCAGGGAAGGATAAAGATGTAGTATGTACCTGCTCCATACCCTTGGCAGGTGAATAGGTCTTTGTTAAAAGAAATCCAATGCACTTGCTGAGAAGTGTGCTCTGTTAAAAATATGACTGTATCCGAACTGATGGAAAATGTAAGCCTTGTTACTTGTGTTCTTTAAAATACCAGAGAACAATCTGCTTTGTGTATTTGCTCAGTAGACTCTTAGAAATGGGATCATGCATGAGGCACGGTAATACGAAGTGTATTTTTTGGTGAAGATGTTTCCAATTATGATGAAATAGAAGCCATCAGTCGCCGGGTTCAGTTCCCAGAGGAGGGAGCTGGTGCTCCAAGAGTCACAGCAGCACCTGGCAGATGGCCGAGCCGTTTTTCAGGGGATGATCTGATGGAGGAACACTTTGCACTACATGCAGCCACTGCAAAATATTCTTAGAAAACACCGTGTCTATAGGGAGGTCTGTGGGCAAGCTCAAAGATGGTATCTCAGGCATACGTGTGAGTTTGGTGCTGCTCTTGTTTCCTTACTCAGAAATACAGTGTATCTGTGCCGGGAGTCTAGCTCCATCATTTGCAGGCTGATGTTATAAGCAGTAGAGCCAAGTGGAATGTGCTCATCTGTTCCCATCAAACGTTACAGAAATTAAACAGTTTCTGATCCCTCAAATCAAGAGGGATCTGTCTGGCCTGGCTGACACCAAAGCTTAGACGTGGGTCTCCACACTGTAACAAGGATGCCCACAGCAACAGCCATTTGCTGTTTTCTCCTCTTAGGTGAAGAGACAGGTTGAAGATGGACAACCAGATTTCAAACCAGATAATTCAGGAGGAAGTTTCCCTTTCATTCTCCCCTTCCACTGCCGTGGGACACAGTCCAAATTGAAGTCACAGACATAAGACACCCCTATTCTTTGTTGATAAAAGCCTTTGCTTGGATTTTACAATCCAGGACCTTTTGCTCTTTCTGTTGGCTTGTTCAGGGCAAAGCAAACCTATGAGCTTTCATTGCTGCTGCTGTGGGAAGGTAGGTGCCCCAGGAGAGGTAACAGAGCATAGCTGGGACTGAGGGCAGCACAGGGACAGACAGTAGGGTTAGACTGTGCCTCGTCACCCACTGTCAGCCCTGCATAGCGATGGCATGGGGACCTGCTGCTCATCCTGCATTTCTGCAGCCTCTAACACAATGCAGTCCTGGCTACTGTGGTATAAATCATTATGAATCTGTCCTCAGGCTCTTAGTGAGTCACTAACGAGACTAAAATGGGAACAATTAAACCAGCTTTTTTAAATTAGTACAGTTATGATTTTTTTCTTAGTTGTTCAAGGCCTTACAGTGTAATTATATGTAAGGCAGCATCCCAAAAAATCATACCTCAGATGCTAAGCCTGCTGTTGTGATGACTTGAGACCAGGAAAATTCATCATTAACACAAGGATTGGAGCTTACATTAATACAGTGAAGTCATATTGCCCAAAAGTGACCTGCACATAAAATACAAGGAGTTGTTTGTGTTTTTCTTACTTAGATATCTTTTTATGTACAAAATATACATACAGATGTCTGCATGTTTGTGTATTTTAAATGATTGGGCTTTTTTGCAGTGTGGCTGTGAGCTGTTTGCTCTCCTTTCTTTCAAGAGTATCAAAGATGTGTTTAGATCTTTATTCCTAATTAAAGAGATAGGAGAGAGGGAGTTTTGAGTCTAAGAGATGTCCACCCCATTTCTCAGGTATTTAAGTACCATGTTAATGAATTCAGACCCAATGGTAGAGTGTCAAGTAAGCTGTCTCTTCTCGTGTTGTCTATTATTTACTTCTAACATTTTGAAATGCCAGTTTCCAGGTCACCACTGCCAGGAAACGTGTTTCAATAACAGTGTTTGGCCTCTTATCTGCACTACTGAGGAGTATCTTGCACCATAGGTCTGGGACTAGCTCAGCCCCTCTTTCATTTGTATTGACTTGAAGGAAACTGTTAAGTGTTCCCAGCAGACGGCCACACCATTGCTTCCCACAGCTTCCCCTGGCACAGCCTGAGCAAAACATTGCAAGCCCTTACACCCTGTGTTGGGAAATGTACAGCCTGATAGGGAATGTGTTGATATCTATTGGGTCTGTCCAACCTCCAGGGGTGGGGAGGGATGTGGAAAAGGTGAGCTGAGGTCTGTTATTGGTGTTGTTTGTCCTCTGGCATCAGAATTCAGTATCACTGTATGACACCAGCCGGTGACAAATCCAGAATGGATGAAAGGATGTGATCTCTCCCATGATGTGTAGCTAAGCTACAGGATGACATAGGGGCTGGGGGGGGGGTTAGACGAGTGCCTGAAAGAGAACATAGAATCATTGAGGTTGGAAAGACCAAGATCACCTAGTGCAACCATCAACCCATCACCACCATAGTGCTCAACCATGTCACTGGATGCAGCAATCCTTCTAATGCTGCTTAAGGGCACAGAATGCCCTCCCCACCCAGCTCAGCACCCTGCAGAAGAGTCAGATGTTTTATATATCTGAATTTGACCGCTGTTGGAGATAAGGATAGATCAGATGGGATGTTCAGTCTAAATCTATGCAGCTACTCTTTCTCTTGTACATCTCTCTCAGATGTTGGGCTAGTTGGTCTTCCTTCACAGTGAGCTACTCTGTTCTGCAGTCCCATCCCAACGTGAGCCTCTCTGGCTGCAGTGTGACTTTGCAACATTCTTGAGTGCACAGGGAGTGAAGGAACTAGATTGGAGGGCACTGCACGGTAGATATGCTAGAGAAGATGTGTGTTGTTCAAAAGAGTTTCTTAAGGTTTCCTATCATCTTCAGTGTTGCAGTTGATTCAGGAGTTTGTATGGTTCATCTTCAGAGGAGCACTGATAATCCAGCGGTTTGGGTTTATGGGATATCTTAATTCAAAATCCTTTTTCCAGCTATGCTGAGAGCACGCATGTAACAGGAAGATTTAGGAACTGCTTGTGGAGAAGAAATGCAAAAAAGACTTTCACTCCCACTAGCAGCCTTAGATGCTTACTTAGAGATTTGGTAAGGAAAGGCAGACACGGCTTCTTGCCATTAGATTATTTCCAGATCTCTGTGTTTGTTCTCATGAATCTGGATAGCAGCAGGCATTACCAGTATATGTCGTGTCAGTACAAAGGATGGAGGGCGTGCTGTATTTCATTTGGCTTGTGAACCTTAATTATTTTTCATGTTGTTCCTGGCTAATGTTATAAAGGCATGCTTTAATTTGTGGCTTTCCAAAATCTGTTGCTTCCCTCAGGAATAAGGTTCCTACCCTGTTCAGAGAGCACTTTCTCATGCATGAGATCAGAAAGAACACTGCAAGCTAAACAGTGCTTCCCTTGCTCCCAAAATGCAACATCTGCCCAGATGTGCACAGCGGAGACCTATAGAGCAGGCAGTGAGATGGAAACCTGCTCCTCTTTGAAACAGCACTGCATAACTGAGGTTGTTTCCATCCTTTTCTCCCTTTCTAGCACTGGGAGGTGTTTCGGACGATTACAGAAGTTTTTATCCTGGTTCCTGCCTTGGTTGGCCTGAAGGGTAATCTTGAGATGACACTGGCATCCAGGCTCTCTACTGCTGTGAGTGCTCACAAGGTGGTGGTGGTGGCTGGGGAGGGAGTTAGAGCAGTCATCAAGAGATGCTGCTTTTATATAACCCACTGTGTACAAGACAAGCCTGTGTTTGCAAAGTAGAAATCAGTGGTGTGTGAATATTAAAATAATGTATTTGCCCTCATTTTGTAAATGGAACATAGAATTTCTGTCTGCTTTGAAGGTGAACTAATCCCTGTGAGGCCAGTTGCTGATATCTGGATCCTTGTGACACAGAAATGGGACAGAGCCAGAGATCCACTGCTATCAGCTTTGGGATTGGGTTGCTTTTCTGCAGCTAGTGTCCCAGACCAGATGAAACTGCCTTCAGCAGTGCACCAGGGACAGGTTTTCAGGGTGTCTCTCTTGACTCCTAGGCTAACACTGGACAGATGGATGATGCTCAGAAGCAGTGGAAAATGGCCACCTGCAATTTAGCCCTTATCCAGGTGAGTCAGTTCAACTGGGAGAGGAAGAAAGCCTTTTTTTATTGTTATGCCATGGTCTGACAACATCTGTTCCCATCAGTTCTGGGTCCAGAGCTGCTGATGTGGGGCAGATATTCTTAACGGAGCCCGGCGAAGCCCAGGACATGGCCTCCAGTTAAGCTCTGTGTATCCCTGGAGCTTGTAGTGCAGAGGCAAAACAGATCCAGACATTCATTGCCTTTGTGGACCTACTGAAATAATGAAAAACCTCCTTTTGCAGCGGGAGCTGCGGCTCAGTCCCTGTTTCATAACAGCCCCTAGATAAAGCCTGTCATTTCCAGGCAGCGTTTGGGAGTCAGCCTTGGGCAGGAGGGGAGAGATGGGAGAAACAAGCTCTTTCTGCTTGTTGCAATCCAGCAACCAGCCCAGAAGGTTGCACGTGGAAGGCCAGAGGGCTTGCAACATGTGTCTGTGTGCTTTCCCTTATCTCCTTCCACAGCTTTCAGCTTGCTCGGAGTGCTGTGTTGATGGGGAGCCCATTTCTGTGTTGACCAGAGCCATTTCTCTGCTGATGGACTCAGTGTCCTTTGCTGAAGCGTTATCTGCCCTTTACAGGCCTCCACAGTTTTTCTCCAAACTTTGTCAGGATTCTTTCTGAACGTAGCCGAGCCTCACAGGGATGCTGCTTAAATACACGAGCAATCAGCATCTCTGCAGGACTTCACTGTGCCCTCCTCACTGTGCAGAAACGCTGCGGTCGCGTGGAGCTGGGCAGCAGATGCGGCTGATTGCTCACCAGCTGTCCTTCGGCCTCCAGGTCCAGGCCACGGTGGTGGGACTCCTGGCCGCTGTTGCTGCTGTCATCCTGGGAGCCATCTCCAAGGGCTCCGTGGAGCTGAGCCAGGCGGCCGTGCTGTGTGCCAGCAGCGTGACCACGGCCTTCATCGCCGCGCTTTCTCTCGGTGAGTCATTTTGGTTCCTCGGATCCAACGTGGTGCAGAAAAACCTGTCCCATCTGCCCCGCAGGCTCGGCTGCAATCTCTTTGGTCTGGCGTGGGGATGAGGGGTGCAGGGAGCGTTAGTCCCATGCTCACTGCTTTCACCTCTTTCCTTGCTGCTCTTCTCCTGGGATCTGTTTGCTGGGCTCTTGGCACCCACGGCAGCAATCAGTGTTACCTGATATGCACAAGAAAACATGCTATGTGTATATAAATATGTTGTGGCAAGGTGGGGGTTGGGCTCTTCTCCTAGTTAACAACAGTAGAAGAAGAGGGAATGGCCTCAAGTTGCACCAGGGGAGGTTCAGGTTGGATATTAAGAAAAATCTCTCCTAAAGTTTGGTGAGATATTGGAACAGACTGCCCGGGGAAGTGGTGGAGTCACTGTCCCTGGAGGACTTCAAGAACCGTGCGGAGGTGGCGCTGAGGGACGTGGTTTACTGGGCAGTGTTGGTGGTAGGTGGATGGTTGGACTGGATGATCTTAGAGGTCTTTTCCAACCTTAATGATTCTGTGGTTCTGTGGATGGGTGAACACACATGTGCACACGCTGTCTCAGTTTGACTTTGGTGACACGTTAGCCATCTGCTGTGTGCCTTTCCTAGGGGGGATGTACTAATGCTGTGCACAAAGCTGAATATTGTGTCATTTTGCTAGCAGACAGCTGCAGACCATGCTTGGGATGGACGGCAGAGGGTTGTGGCTGTCGCTGTGCTCCGAGCCCTGGCTGACCCTGCCTGCAGGGTGGGCTGGATGGGCAGGAGCTGCTCTGATCGTTGAAGATCAGCTCTGATCAGCTGAAGATCATTTTGTGGGTCTGCCATGTGAGGGCAGCATGACACCCTGAATGGAGAGAGCTGGCGGAGTTGGGTACCATGCGTTTTCCAAGGGAAAGGGACAAGTCAGAGCAAGTGCGTGTCCTGGAGAGGGAGTTAAAGGGTGATTGTAGATGCTTTTAACAAGGAACACTGAATGAAGCAGCTGTTTAAAAACCAGCCAGCATTAGTCTCCCCTCTGGACTTGGCAACAGGCGTGTGGGTGTGTGTGATGGCAAGCTGGTGGCTCTGTGGCTGGGGAGGGATGGAAGCGTTCGAGGCCAGGTTACATGGGGCCCTGGGCAGCCTGATCTGGGAGTGCCAGCCAGCCCACACAGGGGGGTTGGAACTAAATGATCTTTAAGGTCCCCTCCAACCTAAGCCATTCTGTGCACCAGAGACTCTGGGCTGTGAGGGCTCGGTCTGATGGCCAGGCTGAAAGGCTGAGTTAGGCTTTTCCTTACCATAGAAAAGATTGCTTCTCTCCTAAATGATGGTCTAATATGGAAGATATCTTTGTGCTGTGGAATTCTGAGCAGGAGATGGCACCAGGAGGCTGCCGCGTGCCTGCTGTGTGCTTATCTATGAATGTGCTTCGTGCCTGGTCCTGCTTCAAGGCAGCAGAGATTAGGCTGCTCAGGAGGGGAGCTGCAGCATTTGGGCTGCCAGCTAGTATCTCCTTTGATCCCTGGTATTTGTCTGTGTGCCTGTGGGCCTTCGGTGAACTTCATAAGGGCAGAGCAATGCCCTTCAAACTGGTGAAAACAAGATGAGTTCCTGGGCACATCCAGGCTTTAGCTGCACGGTACAACTATGGGCAATCTGCTGCTTGCTTTTTCCAGACCCCACGTCCCTCTGGGAACCAGAACAGCAGTTCCAGGGTGAAACACAGCAGGTTGCTCCCTCTGATGCCTGCTCGTTGTCTTCTCTAGGTCTGGTGATGATTGGCGTGATCATTGGAGCCAGGAAAGTTGGGATCAACCCAGACAACATCGCCACACCTATAGCGGCGAGCCTTGGAGACCTGATAACCCTTTCCCTGCTGGCAGGAATCAGCAGTACACTCTTCAAGTACATAGGTACTGAGTCCTTGTTGAATTATTGGGGGGGGAGGGGTACTTACCCATTTCTGGCATGTTTCAGAGTGGAGATTCTCATGCCACAGAGGTGGGAAAATGACCACAAACATTTTTTTCAAGGCACTCTTTCAGTAGCAAACTGGAAGGCAGAGACGAAGGAACACAACTGGGAATTCTCAAAGAAGTGACCAACATGTACTGCATAGCTTAGAGCAGGAGGTTAACATGTGTGACACTGTGACACACTGACTTTTCCTGCATCTGTCACTAGTCTAGCATAACTGCTTTCTGTGCATGGCTCATAGCAAGCCTTTCCTCACACAGCTACTCCAGGGTCTTGGAATTTGTAAGAATATTTTCATCTCATGTGGAGAGTCATGGGTGAATAAGGTAACGATGTCATTTTGGTGTTGGAGAGATTGTATCATGCTCCAGGACTCTGTGTGGGAGTTGTGGCTATGAGGTTGGTCATGCTGGTAGTTGGCAAAGGCTTGGGCACCTGTTGACACTGAAAAGCTCAAAACATGTTGCAGCATGGTGGTATAAGCTTGTGAAGTGCTCAGCTATTTACCATGAGCATAACCTAGAATAGGAACAGGAAAATAGAAAGCTCCTGCAAGCTCGATACCATTTGAAACCTAAACTGTTGCTTCAGACTCTGAGCAGAAGCAGCACAGCAGCTGTTCCCAGTTTGCATAACTCCTTCCATGTGCCAGTGAGTGAGGGAGCACACACTGCAGGGAGAGGCCCATGGATCGCTTCCATCCAGCTCTCCTTGAGCTTCAGAGGTGGTTTTTTTTTTTTTTTTATTAGGGTTTTTCCATGATGCCATCACACCGCCCCTGTGAGGTTAATTTGTCTTTCCGTCGCTGTGCCACTGATAATATCTCCCAGGGAGCACATGGCAGAACAACACGATAACCTCTGTGGTTGTGACCAGAGAAGCATCTGTGATGTTTTCAGATTAGTTTAAACAGTTTCAGCCTCTTGATATGAGTAATACAAAGCACACAGTCACCTGGATATTGAGAGCAGGAAGGGAGGCAGGTAGAAGGAAGGCAGCATCGATGGCACTTGAATAAATCCATTTCCCTCCCCAGTGTGTAGTAATTAACCGCTCCAAACAACAAGAGTAGGGTAGGAGATCTAGCCCAGCAGCTCAATGTCCTGCAACATATCCATCCTAAATGACTCCAGGTAGGTAAACATGCTGACAAGACAGCAGCCAGAAGTAGTTGTATTTCAGCGCTGACTAAAGCCACATTTAAAGAGTGCATCTCTTTGCGTAAGAGCCCTTGATTCGGGGAAGATATCATCAAATCAATGCTACTCAGGTAGCCCGAGGCCCTGGCTCTGTCATTTTGAAAAATGCATGCTTAGAGCCTGCACTCTCCCAGATTACCTGCAAAGTCTGTGTTACAGCCCGCTGGCATTGGCCCCGGCACAGAGACCAGATGGAGAGCTTTGTTGAAGAAGCGTTTTTATATCAAAAGGTTTGGCATCATCCCCATTGCTCGAAGGTGTTTCTCATGGTTCTGAGTCATGTTTATTTTCTTTTAGTGCTGCACACGTATTTAATTTTTAATTCATTTGCTTCTGAAGGTCACTCCAAGGTTATGGCCCTACTGAATGGAAAAAGCTCCTAATGAAAACATATGTAAGCTAGAATGAAATAAACCCTGGATCTTAATTGGCTTATACATTCAAGAGAGCATTTGTCCCCATAAAGCAGGCCAGCTGCTTGCTGAGAGTGCTAGCTTATCACCAAAGGTATCCATTAGTTCTTGTTCTAGGTGAAGGCATGAGCTGTCTGTCTTAAATGTGGTACAGCTTGCACACAGGAGAGATCTCCCCTCGCCCTGCTGTTTGAATTGTACCCTGAAGCCAGAAAGCCTGTAACTTTGTCTTGCTTAGTTGGAGATGAAGTTGGAGACTTGCTCATCTTCAAACGTAACCTGCTTTGAATCCTGCTGGTTTTCAAATAACATCCTCTAGCAGTAGTTTCAGAGGTTAATTATGGATTTCTGTGGTGTAGTGAAGTGGTCATGTGGGGAACATCTTGGTTCATGTGATTTTTCTGTTAATGTTTCTCAGTCTGAGGCAGAGCCCTGCTGCCTTTCTTCCATGCTTTACTCAATATGATTTTGGCAACCTGCGAAGCCAGGGGTGTTTGATTCAAGATTTCTTTTCCGTGCCAGATATGAAATACCTTTCACCTCTGATCTGTGCCGTCTTCATTGTCATGATCCCTCTCTGGGTTGCTATCGCCAAGCAAAGTCCCTCCCTTGCTGAAGTTCTGAAGTCTGGATGGCAGCCGGTCATCGTCGCAATGAGCATCAGCAGGTAAGGCAACGAACTGCTTCCCCAAACCCACACAAGTGGGCATGCTGCAGGGAGATCCCATGCTCCTGTAGAAAGTCATAGAAAGGGAAACTGGAAGGAACAGCAGGTTATTTATCCAGTGCTTCTCAGCCATTGGTGGCCCTCCAGCAGGCTGGTAGAATGGAGGTATGGAGCTCCCAGATGACTGGGAGTCATCACTTTAAATTGCACTCATACATTCACATACCGTGTGGTACACCAGGAAACCTAAAAGGGTGATGATGACCATCACAAACAGTCAGACTTCAGCCTCATTTTTATCCAGCTGTAAATGAAGACTCTGGTTCGTTCCCCCCATGCTACATCATTCAGACCCAGCTGAGATCTGAGAGTTTTAAAAACCTGTTAAGAACAGTATAGAGGCTTGGTAAGGATGATAAAGCTTCCCTGACTAGTGTCAGTTTCGCTCAAGGAGAGGATCCCGATCTCCTTATGCCATGAACAAAAAATGCAAGGCTATCTATTAGAAAAAACAGATGTAAAAGGAGTGAATGTGCTATAGGGAATGTTCCAGTTCTGGTAATGGGGAGGAAGCAGTATCTCATCTCAATAGCGATTGCCCTGGGGAGGAGAGACTGATCCACCTTCTTTGCCTGTCCTTTTTTAACAGCATTGGTGGGCTCATCTTGGACAAAACTGTAACTGACCCAAACTTTGAAGGCATGGCAGTTTTCACACCTGTGATTAATGGTAGGTTGGACATATAATCATAAAACATATGCATGTTTGTATTTATTCCTCCCTCTTCTTCTCAAGGGTTATGCTATCCACTGTTGCCCCTACACAGAGGTCCATGTTCAAGCCCCTCTCCCATCACCAGTGGAAGCAAAGCTACAGGTCCCCATTACCTCCCTACTTATTTGTATTTTGAAGCATCTCTTGTGCAAAATAGCAGGCAGGTCTGAAAAATGATAGAGCTGTTGAAAAGGTTAACAGCATCTGATGGGTATCTGTGATAGCAGTGCTGACACCTTCACTTTCATAATATCATATCTGCTACGGATGTCACAATAAATCCATTTACTGTGTCTCTCTCCACTCAGCAATTTGAGCTGTGCAATCATCGCCTCTACAGATTGTTGATAAAGATTAATATATTAAAATTATAGATGTGTGTATATGTATACAAGATGATATGTATAGATTATATATAAACATCTTTGCTGTGTATATTTATATTTGTATGAAGCCTCACAATTCTCTTTTACACACATGAATGCATTCCTATAAACTGCCGGGGATCCTGCCATCACGGAGGATCCACTGGTTTGTTTTTCTGCTATTACAGTGTTTCTTGTAGACCCATTCCAGGGAAAACCCATGTTCCTAGGGAAGGCTTGGCCTCGTGCCACTGACAGAGCACGGTGTCCTCTTGCAATGTCAAAGGGTGTCACCTTCTGGATCTGCATGAAGACAGACACCTTGCTGACAGTCTCTTTCCAGCATAGTTAGCCAAAGAGCTTGATTAAGAAAGTACGTCAGCAGCAGTTCTGCTGAACAATGGCTGACCCAGACACCAGTCAGTGGGGGTGGGTGGGCTGTTTGGCAGAGCTGCTCTCAGTTACGTCGTGCTCTGTGTCTTTGCGCAGGTAGTTCTGTGCTTTGCACGTGCAGGGGAATCCTGCAGTGTGTGTGTTTCAGAAAGCTCCCATGCTTTACTTTAATTCCACTCAGGTAAAATCTCACATTTAACAATGGAGCATTTCCTTCTGCGAGGCAGGAAGAAGCCTGTAGGATCTGGCTCACTGTTAATTTTCTGTGTTGTTTCTCCCCTTCACACACTCAGGGTGGTGGAGGTTTGCTCCACAGATCATCAGCCCTCTATTTTCTGCTGGAAAATATAGCAGCATTTTCACGTTTGCTGGAATTAATCAATCTGGAAGGAATTAATTGCCTTTTAATTACCTAACATATTTGGGCTCTGATTCATTCTCATATGATTTCTTCTCATTTGACAAGCGTGTCAGATGCCTTTAGACAGACATATAATCATTCTCCATGATGTTTGTTGTCTCTTAAACAATAATGGATCTCTGGCTGAGTAAATCCAAGAGGTGACCGTGAGCAGCAGCTGCCTTGCCTGCACCGCTTTCCCCAGGTGTTGCTCACAGACTGCATCAAACCAGGTGCAATTGCATCATCTTCAGAAGCCACGTTGCATCTGCTGCTGGTGCTGGGAAGCCAGGGAAGATCTTTCCAATGAAACATTCAGAAGGGGATGATCACTGGAGCCTTCTTGATTTTTAAAAGCTGTTCCTGCCAGGTGAATAGCACAGCACCACCATGACAAGTGGGATCAGATTTTTCTCTTTCTCTCACTGCTGTTCCCAGAGAGCTTGTAAGTGAATGCAGATTGACACCTCTTGGGCTAAGTTTGAAGCTGGATTTCCTGCTGCAGTACAGGTGGTTTAGAGGTTTACTCTGTTTTGTCTTCATAGGTGTTGGAGGGAATCTGGTTGCCATCCAGGCCAGCCGTATTTCCACATTCCTACATTTCTGGAGCATGCCTGGAGTTTTGCCATACAAGATGAGGCAGAATTGGCCCAATCCATGCACCACATTCTTCTCATCAGGTAGACCTTGAAACCTAGGTGTCCATGTCTCAAGGCCCGTCATCACAGATAGCTCCTTTATCCAGCCTGGTTGGAGAAGGACTAGGTGGGTTTCAAAGGCAGAACTCCCTTTCTCCCTTGCAGGGAAGATCCTCAGATTGGAGAGCAGCATCTGTGTAGTAGGAGCTTGGGAAAAAAGCTTTTGCGTACTTAAAATCATGGAATCATAGAATCATAGAATTGCTCAGGTTGGAAAAAGACCTTCAAGATCATCAAGTCCAACTGCTGAGCCATCTACCCATACTTGCTCCCTAACATGTAAGAAACTGCTCTTCAGGGAGCACTTGAAGAAAGTAATTGAAAAGGAATCCCAAATGTTATCTGACAGAAGGTTGTTTAAACCACAGCGAGCCTAGAGCCATCACTTGTGGATAGGGGAGTGAATAGAGCATAACTTTGCTGAAAATCAACAATTCCCCCATCTTCACCAACAGATAAACCCAAACATCAGCAAAACTGGATTTCAGTCTGTTGTCCTTTCAGATTTCAGGTTCCCCTTGATTTTCCCTGCTAGGTTGGGAGTGACTGCTGGAGCGGACTAAAAACTGGGAAAGTGGGCTGCAGCAAGGCAGAGCAGAATCAGTGGGAGGCAGAGAGCTGCTGAACAGGAGTGTGTGGAAGATGTAGAGTGAGAGGATCAGCATGGAGCACGTCTTTGGCACAGTTTTCAGTGACAGACAAAGCTGCTGGGTTGATACTGCAGATGCTCCAAATTGCTGCAAAAGCGTTAGCAATGTGTTTGGTGGGAGGGGACAGCCCCAACTCTGCCTACCACCACTAAATTACGCAGCTGTGTTCTGTCCTCTCCCCACCATCTGCAGATGCTGCAATCACTGTTTCTGTCTGTCCTCTGCAGAGGTGAATTCCAAGTCAGCCCGAGTCCTGTTCCTCCTGGTTGTCCCAGGGCACCTCGTGTTCCTCTACACCATCCACCTGCTGCAAGGAGGCCACACATCTCTGTCCTTCACCTTTGTGATATTTTATCTGACTGCTGCTTTGCTACAGGTAAGCCCCAAAGTCTCATCGAAAAAATACCATGAAAACAAAACAGTCTCTCAGCTGGACAGGCTGAGAGACCGGCTCCTAGCAGTGACCCCATTTCCATTCATTTTAGTGTACTTCATACTGAGCATCCTCTATTTTCTGTACATCCAGTAATACTTCACCCAGATTGCCAGAGTCCAGTTTCCCATAGGTGTGCAGCTGCCCTTATGTGAGGGATTAGAGATGAGATGAGGAACAAATTACTGTCATCAGTCGAGCTGCATTAAGCAGGGAGACATAGCGAGCAGGTACCTCTTGCTGTAGGTGGTACCTTTTTCACTCCTTGAGTTTCTAAGCCCCAGTTATTCTTAGGCTGTGACTGGTCCATCCCAGTAAGGAGCAAGTGGGAAGCTATGAGCCCTGGCCAGCAGGTTTCCTCACTCATTTTGCAACTAATTTTACAAATCACGGTAAAGATCTGGGGATCCCTCTGGACAGGGCCAAATGGGCCTATAGTGAAGAGAAAGCCCAGCCCTGGGGAGCTCATCCCTGTAAGTGAGGATTCTGCATCAGCAATGGACAGTTATCCAGTTTGTTCTGCCTGTTCCCTTTCACTGTTTTCACTGCCCTGTAAACTTTGCCGTCTCATTCAGAAATGCATGTGCATGTCACAGAGTCACAGAGGCCCTGGCTTCACTTGCCCTTTTAAATCAGTGATTCATGAGGTTGCAGGGCGAGGTAGCTGGCTTCTCTCTTTGCCTTACAAGCAGCCGTGTGTCCACGGGTAAATTCCTTGCGTGTGTAAACAATCAGTTTATCTTGACCTTTGCACAACCTTAAGCCCAGCACCACAGCTGTAGTTGCAAAGGAAAATATTTATTCTTTTCTTTATGCGTTGAGGTAACTGCTCAACCAAAGCCAAGTGTGGAAATATGCTGAATAAATGACAGAGTAAAGAGCAGAATCCCAGCAACGCCACTGACCCCAGAAGACTCCCAGGGAGCCCAGAATGTGCTCAGCCTGGTTTTTTCTTTCCCTCCATTACAATTGATAAATACAACCAGAAAGAATGAGAGGGGGAAGTTTGGGTCAACTGGAGGAAGCCCAAAGAGAAAGATCAGAAAAAAAAGCCCAGAAGACATGACCTCAGAATTGAATGGAGTGGGGTTAGCTGGTCTAAAGGAGAGAGGCTTGGGAAAAACCTGGTAACGGCCTTTATTTAAATTGCTGAGTTTCTCTAGGAAGGGACAGATTAATGTTTTCTCTGTAGTCACTAGGAACGAAACATGAAATCGTGGGTTTCAAATGGAAGAAGGCAGATTTATGATAGACCTTGGGGAAAAATGGTAACAGCCAAGAAAGAAAAGAATTAAGTCATGAAACAGATTGCTTACAGTGTGGCATCTCCATCTTTGAGGGTTGTTCAGCATACATTGAACCACTGTCAGGACAGATGCGGTCACATTTCATCCTCCATTGAGGCAGAGGGATGGACTATATAAAACCCTTTAGTTCCTGTGATTCTGCTATTGAATTTGCTCCCTCTGTCTCTCCTCCTGCCTCTCCCTGGACCCAGCTTGCTGTTCTCACCCTTAGAACTGCTGCCTCTGTCTTTGGTTCCTGTTGGGTTATGGTCTCCTATGGAGGGTCCACATAAGCGGAGTGCAAACTCTCTCTCCTTTCTTAATTCAATTAACTAGACGGTCTTTAATCTTAAAGTATTTTTTTTTCCTCCATCTGTTTATCAGAATCAGGAGTGAAATAAGAATTAAATCACAACAAAGATTTTGGAATTGTTGAGATGAGAAAAAGAAATGTTTTTCTCTTTTTAATGTGTCAGTGCTGCTTGGGATAACTTTGATGTAAAAACTGCTGCAAACACCAGTTGTCCACTGAGACTTAAGCAAAACAAAGTAGATGAGATTTGAATTTCTAATGGGAAAAAGAAAGAGGAGGAGAAAAAAATCTGGCCACAAACTTATACTTTGAGTTTGTATGTGTATTCATGGCAGTCCTAATCCTGCTGGAGTGAACGGGAGCACTCATTCATGGCATGGGAAGTTGGAACCCTGCATTTGGGAGATGCTTTTGGTGTTCACAGACTCCTGGTTTTGGGTCATGCGATGCTGGTGAGCAGCTGACTTGTGGTCCCCACACCAGGACGCTGCCAGGGGGCTGTGGCACCATGGGCAGTACCGGGCAATGCAATGCCCGAGGGCACGAGCCAGTAGGGTTTGCAGGGCTGCAAAAGCCAACTACACCTGTACCGTGCAACGCCATCCTGCAGAGAAACAGTGACCCTCTGGTGAGGTGGAGACCTCTGAGAGATGTTCATTAGCTCCAGCACATTGGCTGTGGCCACGTCATTTTGGCCACGGCCACAACATTTTGGCTGTGAGCTGAGGGAGGCTGTGTGTTGCCTTCGTGCTGCTCAAAGCAGTGACTGTCTTGCCTCTCCAGGTGGGAATCCTGCTCTACGTGGCTGACCTCATCGTGCGCCTGATGTGGAGGAAGGCGCTGGATCCTGATAATTTCTCCATCCCCTACCTCACTGCCCTGGGGGATCTCCTGGGCACTGGATTCCTCGCCGTCTGTTTCCGTCTGGTTTGGCTCATCCACGGTGCAGACATGAACCTGGGCAACTGAGGGACTGCGTGCTGTTCCATGTCATTGATTCGACACGGCACAATCTTCTGGGACAGAGGAGGCTGGGTTGGATCCCACCACCCTGCCTCTCCTCCCCATCGTGCCTTAAGCTGGGCTCGCCCGTCTGGAGGAGTCAGCACCCCTAGACTTGTGCCACTGCACATGAGCAAGCTGGTTTTAAGCAGCACCCGCTGCTCTCACCTGCACCAGGTCAATGCGACGTTAAGAAGAATTTGGTGCCACAAGGTAATGAGTATTTTGATTGGCTTCAGTCCCCAGCACCAAAACAGCCTACAAGGCCACCCCAAAGCCTGCTGAATTGGCTGTGTCCAATCCTGTGAGTCGGTGTTGCAACATCTCCGTCCAAATCTCGCTTTCCATCCGGGAAAATATTTCATTCACCCCTTTTCTCTCCCTGGAGGAGGAGAGCACCCAGGTCTCTAAACTTCTCCCCTCTCCATTGCTCAGACACATGGGCTCTGAGCCCGGCTGGCTCCTGGCGGGAAGATCCATAGAGACAGCTCCTACCTGCACAGCACCAGTGCTGCTGTCCGATGGGCTGGATTGATTGTGTTTTGGGAACAGGAGCTTTGGGTTTGTTTTTACAGTTTATGAAATGTCCATTAGTTAAAATGTTTATAGAAACACACACACGTAAATAAAGTGGTTAAAAAATGCCATGTAGTGGATTTAGGGCTGGTTTTCTCTTGCTGTGGCTCTACCTCTTTCTAGTTCAGACTTGGCAGGTGGAACTTTAAGTATCTAAAAGGAGGCTATAAGAAAAAAGGGGACAGGCTCTTCAGCAGGGTCTGATAGGACATGGGTGAATGGTTTCAAACTAAACAAGAGGAGATTTAGGTTGGATACAAGAAAAAGTTTTTTGCAGTAAGGGCAGTGAGGCACTGGCATAGTGGTGGACCTCCCATCCCTGGAGACACTTTAAGTCAGGTGGGACAGGCTCTGTAGGTGTCTGTATGTCTGACTGCAGGGATATGACCAGATGGCCTTTAAAGGTCCCTTCCAAATCAAACGATTCTATGAACTTCTTGCTTGCTGCTTTCTTTTCCATTCAGTGTTGGACAACACAATTCTAATAGGACTTCAGCAAAATCAGTGTTTCCTAACCACCAGTGGCCTTTGGCAGCCCATGTTTCAGTTTAGAATTAAAGCCCATTCCCTCTCCACCCTCACCATCCACTCCTTGGTCATTGCTGCACGATGAATCTGGGACCTGTGTGTGTGTATAAGGATGTGAATTTGGCAAAGGACACTCACTGCAAGGTGGCTATTGTGTGTTCCCAGCCCTGTGCTGGGGCGGCCCATGGGCCTGAAGGCTGTGCATGATGCCCAGCAGTCAGGAGTTGACAATGTGGATCAAACTCCACTGGACCTTGCCTATAATAACAGCCTACATTTGTGTGTTTTGGAGCAAGGAAATGGGGAGGTTAAGGCACCTTGCCTTGCTCAAGGCCCTGTCAGCTCTTCAGTGCTTGGGACTGCTGCGTTAGGTGACTGCTGGTTGTGGGTGTTCCTTTGCTCCTGCTGCAGAGCTGGGGTCTTGCACAGGGGTAACCTCAGTGTGGGAAGACTCAGCATGAGAAAAGCACTCTCTGGACAAAAATAAGCTGTTGCCTTCCTTCTTTCCCAGCCTCCAAAAGGGTAAATAACCCCACACCAATAGAGCTGGGGAATGTGTTTGCAGCAGCTCCATGGCAGGGAGGTGTCAGAGTGTGGGGTACCCTCTCCCCCTTTATCTCTCCTCACAGCCTGTCAGCCCCAAGCACACAGCTGCAGCAAGTGGCTGGGGGGCTTGCAGGGGCAGCACAGCATGTGTCTGATTGCCAATCTCACTTTGAAAAAGCTGCACTAAGAGATACATATTTTAATAACTTGAGCTTAGCACTTTATTTTATGCACCTTTGTTAGCTCCAATCTGGAACTGGCTGGAGCAGTCCTGGCAAATAGCTTTTCCAACCCCATCACCAGCTTTTTCTTTCCCACTTTGCTGCCTGTCTCTGCTGCTTTGGAGAGGTCCTTTCCTGGCCTTGATGCTTTTGTTGTGGGCATGAATAGGGCACGGCTGGGTTGAAGATTCCCCCCCAGCCCTCTGCAGGGTCTCAGACACTCTCCTTTAAGAGCACAGCCTTGCCCATGCTCCCTCCAGTTCCTCAAATGCCCCCAGCCAGAGCTGTGCGGTGATCTGGTCACACTCCTCCAGCATCAATCCCCAGTACCCAACACAGGGCTGCCCCAAAGCCCTGGCATGGGGTCATCCCTCATCAGGTGACTCCTGGGCAGAGCTCTGTGTGCTGTGGTTGTTGACAGAGGTCAATGTCAGGAACACATAATGGGGGCCATCTGTGCCTGACTTGTGTTACTTAGCTGGGCTGGGGGGACCCATGCTGGGCTCAGGACGCAGGAGGTGCTGGGGCTGTGAGCTGGGGTGGGCACATCACATGGGTTCTCTTCTCTGAGCAGTGTTTGGTGGGCAGCCAATGTCAGCCTCGTGCCTGTGCACTGAGTGTGGGGAGCACACTTAAAATTGCTTCCAGCCTCCAAAGCAATGACATAACCAGAGGAAATGGTTTTAATAAAAGGGGATTTTTTTTTTTTCCCTTTTTTTCAGGGGCAGCAGAAGGCCAGTTATTTGGCCATTCAACCTGCTTACTCTTTTTCCTTCCTCCTTTTCTCTTTTTCCTTGTGCAAATGAGAAAGAGCCCTTGCTGACAAAGGCTATATGTAACCCTGGCACAGGGCTTGGATCAGCGTTCCTGAAACTGCATCTGAGCCTGTTCCTTCCAGGCTGAGCACAGTGATGGGCAGCACTACTGGGACCACAAAGGTAGTCAAGTATTTCTCTCCCATTCAAAGCAGAGGTTTGGTGTTAAATGCCTGCAGGATCCTCTGCTTCTAAGGCCTTCAGTAAATCCCAGCAGGTCCTGCCTGGCTTTGTGCTACCTGGGGTGTTTGCCAGGGTTATTTTACTGGGGAGGGTGTTGCTTCCCTCCTCTTTCCTCCATGAAATTCACACAGCTTCAGAGCAGACCTGTGTGGGTAGCATAGCTCAGGCAGGGAATGGACGTTTCAAAGTGATTTCTGCCTTTAATCTTACCCAGCAGGAAACTCTCTGCTCCTGTGTCATCGATGTGCTCAGGGTTGGGCTGGGCTGTGCCTCCCCATCACCCCCCCCCCAGTACCCTAACTGAGCTGAAAGTGACCTTTATTTTTATCTATTCCTCCCAAATAAACAAATTCCTTTAAGAAGAAGAGGCAGGAGAGAATTTACCTTCCTCTCCCCGGCTTCCCCTCACTGCCTCCATCCTCGCACAGTATTTTTCCAGAAAAAAACTACTGCTTCAGGACACAGCATCCTCACTGGGATGAGTGAAGCGCAAGCCAGCAAACACAAGCAAGTCTGAAAAGCCTCCTTCAAGCGAAACACTGCTTCCAAGGCATACTTGAAAACACTCGCATATTTTTTTTCCCTTCAATGGAAGTCTATTTAATCTTCCAGCTGGTAAACAACCCAAGCTGCGGTGCACAACAAGCTCAGGAAAGAAAACTCCTCCTCAGTAGAACTTGGGTTTGTTGGTCTGTAGGAAGGCTCAGCATGAGGAGGTCTCTCCTCTTTTATGTGGAGGGGTTCTGTGTGTATGTGTGTGCGTGTGTGTGTTTGTGTGTTTGTATAGGCTCCATGTACACACATATAAACACACACCAAGTTGCACAATTCTATACAAATAGAATCACGCTATTAAACACTACAGTACAATCATGTTTGCTATTTAATTATTCTCGTAACAAATTCTATACACATACTTATTACATATAGTCCATGTATTAACATATAAATATTAGAATTATTTGAAATAATTCTATTATACATTATAATAGAATTGTTATTTACACTGTATATGTGTGCATGCACACAGACACATATAAAAGTGATGCTGTTCTTACTTTATTTTTGCATCCCGTGGGCTCTGAGAGCTCCACAGCAGCTCCCAAGCCTCACTGCACCCCACTGCCCCATCTCAGCTGTGACTCAGAGGTCTGAATGCTGCTTCACATAGCAGCAGCTGCGGTGTGCTCTTGGTTTTTAATTATTAATTTTTAATAGGCACTTGATGGGGGAATTGCGGAAGGGAGGGTTCAAAGAGAGTTTGTAAGGTTGTTCCTTGCCTGAGGCCAAGCCATGTGCGATTATCACAGCTCACTTGGATTTTTCTGTTAGGCTCCCACTGCTCGGGTGACCTTGGCAGCACAGCCCCCAGCTGTCCCACAGCCACAGCTCCTCCAGCCCAGACCTATCACTGCCCCAGTGCAGAAACATCAAAGGTTATGCTCCCAGCCCTATATGGAGAAGAGGTAGAGAACCACAGAATCATTAAGGATGGAAGGACCTCTAAGATCACCAAGTCTGACTCCAGCCCATCCTCACCATGCCCACAACCACGTCCCTCAGTGCCACATCTCCATGGTTCTTGAACACCTCCAGGGTCGGTGACTCCACCACTCCCCGGGCAGCCTGTCCCGGTGCCTCACCACTCTTTCAGAGAAGAAAATGTTCCCAGTATCCAACCCGAACCTCCCCTGGAGCAACTTAAGGCCATCACCTCTCATCCAATCACCTTGATAATTTCTCATCTGGCAAGAAAGATTGCACGAAAACAGATTTTTTTAAATCAGCTAAGAGCCACTCAGAGAGCTGGATACCAGCACACAAAGTCCTGCAGGTGTCATGCCTGCAGTTGTCCCCGCCTGTCACACGGTGTCCTCCTCGCTCCATCACCACCCGCTCCACGCTGCCATTTTCTGTCACTGTCATGCTGTGCTTTGGGGAGCAACGTTTAGGCACGGGGAAGGCTGAGGATGTGACCGAAATGCACTGGATTGTAACTGGTTTTTCAGAAAAAAGCTCCGAAGTGGGTATTTCTGAATACATCAGCCCAAAGACAGCATGTCGCAGAATGCAGTGGGTAGGCCGCAGCCCTACCAGGTGAGGCAGGGACTTACTGGGGATGCTGGGGACAGGGTGCAGAGGGAAGGAACACTCCAACCAGCACCAGATCCAAACTGTCACCATCACAGGGACAAAGCCTGGCTGCTGATTCCCTACTATCACGGCTGAGCTCTCCCAGCCGGCGGCCTGCACACCCACAGGCAGCACTGCAGGAGCTAGTCTGTATTTGTCCCTGCCACTCGACATGCCACCAGCCACCTGCAGAACACAGTATTTAAGAAAATAAATCCATCCAAAGCTCCGTTCCTTTGTGATGCTGACTGACTCCAAATGACCATGAGCTTGTGGCGACTGGAACTATGATTTCTTTTCCAATCCCAGGCAGCGATAACCAGGGACCACAAGACACCTGGGAACACAGGAGGAATTCACTCAGCGCCCAAACGCTGCAGATGAGATTTGCAGCATCCCATCAGCTGTTTCTGTGCTCTGAGATTCATCATGAGAAAGGCCATTTCTGCAAGAGCTCCAGCACTGGGAGAGCCACTCGGGCTGCCAGCATCACCAGCAATTCTATTTACTTTCTTTCTCAATGCTTTGCTAAACCCACTCTCCAAACAGCGTAACCGAGGAGGGAATGTCAGCAGAAACGTACAGATCAGAGGCAGAGAACAAAAAAGGTTAAGATGTAACAGCCAAACGTTGTTAGATGAAAACATTATTTTTTAAAACAGTCTGAGCACACTGGGGTTTTATAAAACCTCCATTGTATTGCACTAATAAGTCAAGTGCTCGCAGCTGGGCCAGCAGACACACTACAGCAAATTCTATTACCAGTGTGTTTATTTACAAAGGCAGCCACCTAGCCAGGGCTGAATAGAAAAGAGGTTTTAAACATGGTTTTAAAGAAATACAGCTCCTAGGACTGGCTTGAACTTAAAACCCGAGGACCGGGTTTGTCATTTTCTTTTGTGTTTTTTTTTTTTTCCCACCTCCTGTTTCTTCTTCAAGGAGTGAATTGTCCAAAGCCAGCCAAGCAAAGGGGAACTTTCCTCTAGGTGTCTCTGTCCCCATTTTTAATTCTCTATTTTTTCTGATGTACATGCATAAATACCGTGAGACACACACTCACACACGCTCTCCTCCAGCCTTCCCCATGCACCATCACCTTCTCTGCAGGACCCTCTGACACCATCCCTTCATGCCAAGTGAGTATACTTGCACCTGTGCTGGATGTATGGCTCTGCAAAACAATTAACACCTGTTTTTACATAATTAAAAAAAAAACAGCTGGACCTGGATCTATTGGACTTGACCAGAAATCCAAATGCACACACTCACAGATTGATGGCTCTGCTGCTGTCATTCAGGAGAAATCGCTGTATCTCTGTCACTCATACCAGCTGCAGACCTGCTCCCTTCTCCCCGTTCACAGCATTTTGCATCCCAGCTGAGAGCATATGGAAGAAGAGGAACAAAAAGCACTCCAGGCTTTGTCAGAGAGAAACACAGTTCATGCTGTTGCCCTCCCCAGCAGTGGAGATGGCTCAGGAAGCCATGATGGAGGGAAGAGAAGGCAGAAAGAAGGTGGGAGCAATTTGAAACGAACAAAAAAAAACCTTAAATTACTGCTTTATTTCTGGTCCTATGTAAATCTCTGACAAGCTCCATCCTGCTCCCCAGGCTGACCCCAAACAGCCCAGTGAGGAGAAACACCCAAAGGGATCCTGCCCAAAAAAGGAGCCTTCCCAAGACTTGGATCTACAGAAGAATCTTTAGTTATAAGAAAATCCCCAGACAAGGCAAGCCCTCAAAGCCAGCAGCGTCCTGTACCCACTGACATGTGCCAATGTCAGTGGGTGGGAAAAAGAAAGGGAAGGAGAAACTCCAGCCCCAGTGTTCCGCGGGGTGTTCTCCCTCCAGACTGTGCCTGAATGAGGCACACAGAACAGACCGTAACGGAGAGGGCACGGGGAGAACCGAGAGATGAGCACGGGCTGGGACAAGAGGAGCTGCGGCAAGATGAGAAGTACCCAGCTCTCCCCCACCACTCTCCCCAGCCCCTGCCTCATCGGATGCGGAGGTAAGAGGGGATGGAGTAGTTGAAGAGCAAGTAGTCCATTTTGTATAAATTAAAGAGTCTCCTTTGGTAGAAGGGGCTAATGTCCTGGAAGAATTGCGCCGTCATGTCATCTGTGGTTCTGGTGGTCTTGGACGAGGACGGGAACTTGACACTCGTGTCGGCGCCCACCAGCTGGAGGATGTAGTTGGCATCTTCAGCCAAGGTCTCGTACTTGCCCACCACGTCGTAGTGGACGATGCAGGGGTGGCAGAGCGAGTGCACTCGCTCCCAGTGCTCATTGAAGGGCTCCTCCCGCTGCGTCCGTGGGTCCAGCAGGTAGTAAACGAACTCCTCAAAGCGCACATCATCCCCGCGCTCCAGCGCCTTGTCGCTGGGCTCCTGCCGGTGCCGCCGGATGATCTTGGTTCCATAGCGCTTGTGGAAGGCCGTGTTGTAGCTGCGGGTGAACTTGTTGCGGTAGGCCGAGACCAGGCGCTCGAAGGGCTCCCGCACGAAGATGAACTTGAGGTAGCTGCGCAGGCGGTGGTTGATCTCAGGGATGCTGTATTCAGAGAGAGTGTGCAGGTTGGACGACACGTGGGCCTCGTTGGCAGGGATTTCCAGAGGATCCCGGTACTTGCCTTGCCCCGTCAGGACCATCATCACCCGCTTCCAGTTCGTGCAGGCCACTTTGGGCACGTAGCAGTAGAGCAGCCCGTGCGTGTCATCCACCACCAAGTGCCGCAAGTCATCCGGCCGCAGCAGCCGCCGCTTGCGGGTGTAACGGTTGCAGACGTTGCTCAACAGCTCGCGTCGCTGCTGGTGAACCGCCTGCAGTGATGACTGTTCAAACTGGGAAGAAAGAAAGAGATGGTCAGTGGCTCACCCACGCCGATGGAGACCTACACAAAATTGTTCCCATCACCTTCCCTCTCCTGCTTTTTTCTTTTTTTTTTTTTTTTTTTTTTTGGAGGGGGGCCTTTCATGGGATTTTTGGGGACAGTAATCACTTAGAACTCAACTTGCTTTGGTGTATTTAATGCTTGGACCTGCTAGGGGCAAAACAGAGAAAAAAATCTGATGACAAGCAGGATGAGAAGACAAGTCAAGGGCATGAGGGAAGACCAGCAGTGCAGAAAGGTCACAAAGTATTTGTTACAACCTACCCCAGCACTGGGCTGAAGCTCCTTCCCTTATACCAATCTGGGCACACACATGGCCTAAACCCCAGGGGACAACAGTGAAGCCCCTTTACTGGCACAAGGCCCCACACGCCTCCCTGTGAAGAGGATTGCCACCTGATGTCAATGCCTGTGGGCTTGCTGTGAATTTGGGAGCCACAGCCCAAGGCAGAAAAGTGGCACACAAGTGTGGGCATGCACAAAAACCCAGCATGCTGTGCTGCTAAGGGAAGGCAGAGGGATGGGTGGAGGGAAAGAGCCTTCAGCACAGACCCTGTGGTGCAGACAGAGAGCTGGAGGTGGTGGGAATACCCTTCCTGATGGCTTTGAACTCCTTCTCTGAAGGACTTCTTTCCCCACACAGGCCACTCCAATGTCTCAGCTCTGAGTGTGGTCTCCCTTGAGGCAAGACAATTCAGAGTTATTCACACGTGGTCCTCCTTCTTCCCTTCCTCTTCTCCCTTTTGATTCCTGCACTATGACCCGGTAGCTGCTGTGGTGACTTCCCCAGAATCACCCCAGCTGAAATCCCCCTCCTGATGATCTGGGGACATGACCTTCCCTGTTCTGCTTTTCATCAGAAACTCCAGACTGTCATTGTCACATCCGGGGAAGGAAACCATTTCCAGGAACTCAGAAGGGGACAGTCCCCTCCTCCTCCCCCTGCCTCCTCCTCACTGAGACTAGCAGATTTCACACTCAGCGCCAAGGCCAGTGTCAGGAACCTCCCCAAAGCCTCATTTTGTCCACAGATAGTAACGGTTTTACCTTCCATTTCTGACCCCACAGAGCTGTTGCTCCAGTGCAGTGCAACAACCCCCATGTCGCAAGACAACAGCGGCTTCCACTTTGGGCCATGCAGACTGTCTAGCTGGAAACACATAGTTCCATAGCAGTTGTCCCTGCAGTCTGTGGGTCCCTCTGGCATCCAACACAAGATGAAGGGCAAGGGCAGGCCACCTCCTCAGTCCCTGCATCCTTGCTGCAGGCAGCTGGCATGGCTTATGCACGCCAAAGGATGTTCTCTGCCAAGCTTCAGCTGCACCCTCTCTTCTCTCTGGGGGCCTGGACGGGATTCTGGGAGGCCACCAGAACGTGAGAGAGGCAGCACTGGGAAGGTGGGATGCTCAGACAAACTGCTCACACCATGCGGGATTCAGCAGAGTCCTCACCTTCAGGGTGGGACGAACACCTGGGCAAAAACCTCCTCCTGCAAAGTCAGCACATCCTATGTGCCACCAAGAGATGATGCTGACATTGTTGGCAACCTGAATATGAAGAGCACTGGATCTAGGGAGGTGGTGATCATACATGAAGAGGCGCTTTCATGGTACTCCGTGCTACTGAGCCAAACTTTCTGGTAGAAATTTCTCTTGCTAGGTTTTGTTTGGAGGCTGCCCTCCGCTTTTTTTTTAGCTTGGAAACACTTTTTGAAAGCGTTAAAAAACCCAAGCATTTTAATGGTGGGGCTTTTTTCAGGTGTTTTTCCCTGCACTCACGTAATTCAAAACTATAGGAATGGAAAGACAGACAGAAAGACAGACAGACACTGTCTGCAGGCATGGCAACAAATAAATGCGACTACTTTTCGACAGCTGCCCACTGGAATAAGTGCATGTCTTTCAGTTATTTCAGAGCAAAATTGCTCTCTTCATTTCCTTCCCTTCTAAAAGCCAGAGAAATTAAGCATCACTTTTAGGGAAACAACACCAGGACATTCCAGCAGGATTAGGGTATGCAAGCATCATGGCCAAGGAAGGCCACATTAGCCATTTTTCCCAAGAGCAAATGTAATTCAGCTGCATATAGACACGAAAGCACCACCCTGGTTTGGAACACCAGCATCAAGCATGGGAAGGGATCTGGCCCTGGCTGCAACAGATCCCCACGTGGGCAGGGACCCACCAAAACCCCGTATCTCAGCAGGTACAGACAAGGTGACGGAGAGAACTGAAATGACCCAGGATTATAAACCTTTCACGGCCAGGAGCAGCTTCATATACATACATACATAAATGCATATGTATGTGTGTGTATAGAGATCCTTGGAAGGAACCCACAAAGTCCATCGTGGAAGTTTTGATCAAAATTATCCCCCCAAAACAGTGTGGTCTTTTCTTCTGGGCACAGCTGGAGGTTTCGGTGTGGGACACTGGGGTGACTAGTGCCCCACATTTTGGAGGGGTGGGAGAAAAGGTCAGCCCCCTCCCCCCTCACCTCATCCCCTTACCTGATCGCTCTCGTACAGGGCCTGGAGCGGGCTGCGACCAGCCTTCCCCTGCCAGGCCGTCCTCATAGCCCTGTCTTCTGCAGCTGCAAAGGAAGAGAAAACAAAAATCAGAGCGGTTGGGGGCTGCCTTCCCCACCCCCTCTGGTGATGCCCAACCTGGTGGTAGGGGCCACACTGGGATGTGGCGATGTCCCCCAAAGAGAGATGAACCCATGTGTGTCTAGGGAAAGATGCTCAGCTACGGAGGAAGATGGGTTTTTTTTCCACCACAGATGGTATTTTTCTATTGTCATTTCTACCTCTCACCTGTTCTCAAATGCTATCAACATGTTAAGTAGGCTGCAGAACTCTTCATAGGTTGGGTTTTAGTCAAAAGAACGGACTGATTTGTAAGAGATAATTAAAAACCACAGCCACCAGCACAAAATTTCGGTGGTGTGGGACTTTTCAATAAAAATAATGATTGTCCCTCCCCTTTATTTTTTCAATAAAATACACAGTTAGGGTGCAAAAGGTCCCAGACATCCTTTAAACACATGAAAGGCCATGTGTAAAGAGAACAGCTTCTTCTGATTTCAAGAGCACCTGAGAAGAGTGGGATCCATGTTCATGTGGGAACCTACACACAGAGCCAGGCATCACTCACACTGCCTCCATTAACATGAAAGCTTCTAACACCGAGGCTTTTTACTTCCGAATTCCCTCTTGTTTTTCATGTGCTTACATTTTGCCTAAATGAAAACTGCTCCAAAGCACCCGAAGTCACCCGGTGTAAGCTCAGCGTCACTCCTTCAGGCTGTAATTAGGGGAAACGCCTGGCTGAACTCACAAGATTTCATCACTAACGCATTTGACACGGAAAAGAACGCTTCTTGTGGCACCATGGGTCACAACATGACTCAACGAGGAGCTGCTCCTTCCTCATTGCCTTGCACCAGTTACCCCACAGGAGGGAGAAACAGCCTCAGTGCTAACGAGAGACAAGCAGAGGACCCAACATTTGCAGCCTGGGCTGGAGGCCCTGAACCCAGCAGGTCCCATTTCACATTCCCATTTCACATTTCCCAGTTCAGCTTGCTACAAGCAGAAGGGAACAGGATTGAACTTGAGGGCGCTTGCTGCCTGCATCTCCCAGCTGTGAGCAAAGAGCATTGAACTCAAGGGTCAGAGTTAACAGTGTGGGCACTGCATGCACTGCTCCTATCTTTAGCAAAGGCAATGTGGAGGCGTTTGTTTTCAAGGTTAACTCATACATCATCCAAAACTTTTCTGACAAGGGACATAAACAAGCCCAGGGTGACCTGAAGCTGCTACAAATGCAGACAGCTGACACCAGCACGGCTCAGGGCAGTGTGGGCTTGTGCTCCTTGCCCAGCTCAAAATCCCAGTTTGAATACGAAACCCCCATCCTGACCACCTTGTCATGCAATCCCATACTAGAGTCTCTTCCCATCCTGTCCCTACACCACTCAGCCCAAGCAGGCAATGGCCCACCTTAATAAGACAGCTCCAGGGATCTACAGCTGTCTGAACTGCACAGCTGGAGAGGAAACCAAATGTGCAGGGGAAAGGCTTGTCTTGATCTGTGCCTGTCTCTTCCATTAGGTCTGGGATGCAGCCTGGACTGCAAGAGGCAGCTCATGGAGATGGAGTCAGCCACCTCATCCCCTGGACCATCTGTTACCCATCCCTGGGATGCCCCTGGGACTCCAAGCAGTTCGGGAAGGCTAAGGAATATTGATATGCATGACAGTGTTGAGAGGGGAGTATCGTCAGAGCAAATTAATGGTTTGTGCTGCATTTTGGCACCACGGCCCTGAGTACAGCAGGATCTTCCATCACAGAGAGCTGCCAAGATCTCTGCATGCTGGCTGCCCTCCTGACTTCATAGCTTGTTACTGAGGCTTCCAGATTCCACCACATGCAATGGTAATCCACAGAAATTTAGCACTCCTGTAATTGCATCCGTAAGCAGAGATGTCAGCTAGCCAAAGTATATTCCATTTCTAAAGGGGACAAACCGTCAATTCCCAGCAACCACTGGATCACCATTTGGGTACAAAGACAGAATACATCCCTCATCTGAATCTGAAATGCTTTTCACTGAGGCAGGCCGAAGGAAGTATTACATTTGTCCTCTGCAGCTTCAAAGTACAAAGTAAGAGGGTAGCAGTGATGCAGAGCATCAAATCCCATGCTAAAGCAGTAACACTGACCAGAAATCATGGAATGAGAAGAGGCTGAAAAGGAGCTCATTTTGGAGCTTCCTGCACTTTCAGTCTTTCCTTTGGAGCTTGGAAAGACCACAGGCTCCCTCCCTCTTTCCTCTACAGCCCAGATTTTTGTGCTAGCCCATCAAAACCAAAGCCATTCTATTGCAGTGGTGTGACATCAATACCACAGCAGGATCTGGGCTTTATATGACTTGCCAGTTTTCTTTGGAAAAAGGAATGGATTTTAAAGCTGTGACTATTTAGGTGCACTAGCTGATTATGAAGACAGGCAGTCGTGTGAGCTGAGGAGAAACTGGATCGTGCCCATCCCAGCCTTCTGGAAGCACTAGAGAAGGAATTTGCTCTTTTGGCTGCAGAGACTCTTAATTACGGAGGGAGGTTCTCAGTGTCCACAGCAGCAAATCCAGTGCCTGAATTTTGGCTGGGAGACAGGATTCAGGCAGCAACAAGCCCGTCAGCCTGACATCAGCATTACCAAGGCTAAAGGAAAGAGTCTGATGGAAAGAAAACAATTAAAAATGCGGGCGCAGAACTGGAAAGGGGAATAAAATGCAGCCTGGCAGTCACTGAGTGCAGCTCGTACCCACGCAACCTGAACCATCAATAAAAAGAGCAATTTCTGTAAATTGAGCATACGTGGCAGATAGTCACCCAGATAGACGTACAGCATGAGATATGGCATGCCACAGGAAATATATACTTCAAAACAGAGAAGAAGAAGTTCAGAAGGGGAACTGTAAGGGATGCAAGCAGCTGGAAGGCAAGCAATGCTCTAAGGGGAAATGCTGGGCAGGAGGTGGATTTCTAGTGAAACACCTCCTAGATCACCTCTGGGATCAATACTCCAGGAATACGCTTGACATAAAAACAGAACGATACCAGTGACAGACAAAGGATTGAGAAAGTCTGCCATGCCAGGGAAAGACTGAAACACCAAGCAGGGAAATGGAAGCTTTGTCCTGGACCTGGGAAGCGAGAAATAAAACAGAACTTAATTTTGCAGTGCTGGAATTTAGCAGTTTCTATTTAAATTTAGCTACTTTGCTGCTGGAAGTGGCAGGAGGTCCCAGATGCATTAGTTCAGGGCTATCAGTTGCCAGTGTGACAGTGATAAAAAGGCAAATGGTGTCCTGGAAGGCATCAAGTGAGGTATTTAGCATAGGAGCAAGAAAAGAAAAAAGCATGAATATCATTATCCATAGCATAGCAGCCTCCAACTTGCAATGCCCACAGCTCTGCCCTTGGTGGCCCAAGGCAAGTCCAGAGCATGGAGAAGGGCAGTGAGGTGACTGGGCCGTCCCCAGGCTGCGATGGGATGTGCCAGCAAGGGGGAATGGAATGTGCTTCAGGGATGGGGCACTTTGATGCCCATTCACTCCAGAGCTAAACTGCATAAATAAGGGGAGGTCTGGAAACCCCAGATGCGTGAGATTCCGGCTGCAAAGAATCCCAGCTCCTTCTGGAGTGAGTCTTCGGGGATTTGGAAGGCTGGGCCCTTGAGCTACCAAGAGTCCAATGGTCCACTTGTGGTATCCAATCCAAAATGGTGGTCTCCAGCCCAGAAGAGCAAGCATACCTGCTGGCAGGTGAGTGTGCAACCCAAGGGGCCCCAAAGAGTTAATCCTGACCCTACCGCTATCGCCTCGCTCTACCGCACAGCAGCACATTCACTTCCTGTTGTGTCTGCACAAAACCTAAAAAAGGAGAAAAAATAATTGTGATGCCTGGTCACCCAAAATGATGGGTCTGCGTGTTAATTACATCCTGCAGCGTCCCACGGGGGAGTGAGAAAGGCATGTGCTCGAACTGCAGGGAGCTCTCAGGGCAGTCCTTTTTGTAAAATGGGGAAACAACATTCAGAGATCTACAGTTTCAAGGGACCAGCTTAAAAACACTTGCTTAAAGTCACAGCAGAGGCTACTGGAAGAGCCAGAAATTAGGACCTGGGTCTCTATGGCTGCTGGTGGCTGCAGCAGTGGGCTTTTCCAGGCTTTGCTGTTTCTGATTCCTCAATGGCACCCAACACAATGAGTGACCAATGGCCAACACAGACCTGCTCCTTGGATATGGGCTCCTTGCAATTCAAGTAGCTGCACCCAGGAGACACAGACAAGGATCCCACCACCTGATTTAAGAGAGGATACTGAGACTGCTTTGTTAAAAGCCAAATCCTAGCTACAGTCACTGCATGCTGAATCGGTCCAATTTTCGATTTTAGCATCCAAGAGGAAAAAATAAAAAAGAGAGAAAGTGAAAACAGAGCTTGTTATCCACAGAGGTCCAGCAGTCTGAGCTCAGCTTTCCCTCCCAGTCTGATAGCAAAGCCTGGGACATGCAGCCTGGCTGGACACTTCGACTGTCTGAGGATGGACCCGGACACTGAGGCCAAGAGATCGCATGTGGGAGCAGCCTCTGAGACCTGGGCAGTGGCCCATGGACTGTGTGAACGGCCCTGGCTGGAAGGAGCAGAGCTACTGGAGCCAACAGAGCTGGTTGGAAAGAAGCTTAGTTCTAGGAAGCTCTGGCTTTTATACTTGGGCTTGCACTGATGGAGAAAACATTCGCTCAATTTCCACCTAAGAACAAAGGACGATTGTTGGGATACATTTTTTTTTTTTTTAGTAAACGTGATCTCAAACACTAAAATCCCCAAAATAACTCCAGACCTACCGACCTGATGATCCCAAAGGTAGTGACCACTGTTTGATGGAGACAAAGACCATGGGAATGACCCTTTCTTTGCTTTTGTGCTTGCTGCATTCAGCTGCAAAGTGCAGCAGTTCTGGTGCTCACATCCTTATCCACCTTCAGAGTTAAGGGAACACCTCTGGGAATGAAAACCTAAACTGTTCCAATTGTCATTCTTACAGGAAAGTTTTAGAACACAATATTTTTGCTTCAGCAAAGAGGCTGAATCCAAACTGTGACCACTCAGATTTACTGCATCTAAAAAGCTGGAGATACAGACAACAGAGGCTGAATTAAAACACTAGAGAAGGGAGGAAAAGAAATCTAACAGAGCCATGTGTTTTCCTTGCTTAAATGCACCCATCAGTGTTGTCAATTCAGACCCAATCTCTTCCGCTGGGGAGCTGGAAGTGAAAAGAGAAGGTCAACACCGTGTGGTTTAATGGCATCCCTCCATGTCCTCAGCTACACCACAGCCCGCAGGCACTGAGCATGGGCCCAATGGTCTGTCTGAAACCACCACCAGCAGCACCTGACAGCTCTCAGGCTCAGGAACTGCCTCCAGGTGCCTTGGTTTCAGGCCATGCAACCCTGGCTCTATTTTCAAGCTGCCACAGTGCCTGGCAGCATACCTCTCTGCACACCAGTGTGAGCATCTCCATCCTCTGCCCCGAAAGTACACCTTGCTGTAATCCCAAAAGCCAAACCCAGGCATCCCAACACAACAAACCCAAGCCCCAGACAGGCTCTCCATGGCACATACTGGCTGCTTGAGGCCCCTCACCCAGCCCTCTGCCAGGAGCCAGCTGCAGTTACAGGGCTGCTTCTCCCATGGAACGCACACAACGTGGTGGTCTTGAAAACACCAGCCAGCTGGTGAGTTCAGGATCTGATGGTGCAAAAAGCTCTCATTGCCAGGTCCTCCTGAATCAACCCAGTTATAGGGTTGTGCCTAGAGCCATGTCAGCAAGGGCAGCCCTCCTGGGACCACTTTCTGTGGGAGGAGAAGCTCTGAAGCCACCACAAGCAGAGGTTCATGTGGTCCTGACTTAGAGCTGTTTTGTTCAGCAGAAATTAAACCAGCTGTGTGACTTGAACTTGGCTGGATCAGACAGAACCGAGGCCCAGCAGCACAGGGATGCTAGAAAGCTTAGCTCAGGCTTTTTTCCAGCACTACACATTTCCTACCATGACTCCTAGACCTTTTTAAACAGAAAAACCAAATAATTAACCCCCCCGTGCCCCTCCCCTCCCAGCACTTAGAAACTGCATGGGGGCTGCAGGGAGACTCTTTGCCAGGAGGTCACCCACACAGCTGAGGGAAAAACCACAAACAAAAGCTGCTCAGGGGCAAAATGGAGCAGGATGATAGGGGACATGTGCGTGAGAAGGCTGACACAGAGAACAGCCCGTGTACAACCAGCATGATGAGCTGCAGCAATGAGGTTAGCTAACAGAGGGGTGCTAGCAGCCCCTATTGCCCTCCTCCCTTGACATCTTCCTCTGGGAAGGAGATGGAAGGAGGTGCTAGGAGCAGTCCAGCCAGCTCTAGTCTCCAGGATTTACTACTGCAGCCCCAGCTGGGACCTGGCATTTGCCTGGCACTAATGACAGCCTCCCTCCAGCCAAGAAACACACTGTCAGGTATTTTACGTGGGATAATTCAACAGACAGCACCGCCTTTAATAGGAAAAATCACTCACTGTTCTAGGGATGAGCCCTGCTGGCTGGAAGGCATTGGTCCAGAGACAAGAGAGGTGTGCCACCTCCAGGCAGTGTTAACCCAGGACATGGAGGAAGGCCCTATGTGATGCTCTGTGGAAAGGGATGGGGAGAGCCAGGCGCGGTGGTGAGCACACGTCCTGCTCCTGTTCCAGCCAGACAGGGAAGTGCTGAGCCTGCCAGCAGCAGCAGCGTGCAGAACATCTGGGGTGGAATCACAGGGCCCCAGAGAGCTGATGTGGGCCCTGAATACACACACACCTGCCCCCACCTGTGCCTGTGATCCCAGATGTCTGCAGCAGTCATCTGCTGTTTGGGACCCAGTGCTCACAAAGTGCCACCAGCACTAAGTGCCACCAAACATCAGTTTTCTCTGTCCGGAGCCAGCTCCATGCAGACACATTGCCTTTCACAGGAAAATGCCTCAGCTCAGCCTCCAAAACACTGTGGCAGCCTCTGCATGGAGGCACTGCCCTGTGCCAAGGAGGGATGGCACATGCCTCCTGAATGGCCCCGCAGCCACAGCTTCCTGGTGACCACCCCTCGTCACCTCTGTCCTTCATCAGAAGTGCTTTCCTCCCTTGACCTCTGCTCTCTTGCACAGATTCCTTTTCCTTTATGTTTTCGAAGGCACTTTTCCTCCATTTCTCACCTTGAATCACCACTACATCACCAGCTGTACCCAGGGACCAGAGCTGGCATAGCCGGCACTTGGCTCTCTTCTTTTTGGAGGTAGGGATATCTCAAGCTCTGATTCTCGAGGAAGGCTTTCTTGTTCCAGTTTAGCCAACCTGAATCAAGGACTAGCCAGGGAAATGCTAATCAAGTGATGGAAAAAGGTGACAGCTATTGGATTAGCTCACAATAAATCATGCAGAGGGGAAAAGAAAGAATCTGGCTGCTCCACACAACCTGCCAAATGCCGCAGTGTCATCAGCAGGGCTCAGGGCAGGACCAGAGCCAACAGTGGCCGGTCTGGACACCCTGTCCTAATCAGAGGTCCCTCCCAAACCACATGTCCCCTTGGCGGCTACAGGAGGTCACCTGGCAGCAGGCCGAGGCAGATGTCAGCCAGGTGCAACGGGAGGACTGCAGGCATTTGAAGCAGGGGGTGTACTTCCCTGGGGCAACGTGCCTAGCTCTCTGCTATCACAAGGAATGCAACTGACATCTTGATAGGAAACAGAATTATCAGCATCCAGGAGCAACATGGCCTCCGTGCACAAGTACCATGCAACCCTCTTGTTTCAAATGGTTAATTCCTCCTACATACCAAGCTAGAAGCCTTTCAAGAGCAATTTCCCTTCCCCATTCATTATCCTGCTTCTCTCCTGGCCCCGGCTTGCTGCGTGCATGTCTGATGCGAGCCCAAACTGCCAGCTTTGCCATTCCTTGTCAATAAAGCCGCTTTTCAGGCCACTCCTCAGCAGGAATCAGAGCAGAAAGGCACATGCTCGCAGTACCAAGGCAGAGAGAGATCCCTGCCATGACATGCAGGGCAGGCATGGCACAGGGTGCAGGGTGTCCTGGGCCAGGCTAGACTTGCTCAAAACCTGCCTGCACCTCTGTCTGGTTCGGGCAGATGCGGTCTGTGCTCTCTGCACACAGGCTCCTGATATACAAGAAGAAAAGCAGCCCACTAACGTCACATGGCTCAGCAACTTGCCTGCTGAATGCGTTTTAACACAGCTTGTCAGCTTCGTGCTTCTGGAATTGATGAAAAGATCTCGAAAAAAACGCACACTCAGCAAATGCTTCCATCACCGCACCTTGGGCACGGCCACTGCCCCACTCTGCTCCATGCAGAAGCAGCTCAGTGCCTGTGTCCTGGGAGTGCCTTTTGAAATGACAGTAACACACTGAGCTGTGAAAACCACTGCCACAAGGTATGGAGAAAGATGCACATGTGGAAGAGATGCATAAGCTCGCAGAGCAGGAAAGGAGCTCATTATGGGCTGCTGGAGGGCAGGGAGAGGCATCTCCAGTGCAGAACTTCTCCTGTGATGAGAAGCTCCATGTGCCTACCTCTGCTGTATTTAGATGTGGGCATTGCCTGACTCTACCGAAAAGCTAGGAGAGGATGCACTACTTCCAGCATCGCTGAAGCACTGACACACAACTGATCCATCACCACTGGCAGCAACTTGTCTGAGGGGCTGGGGGATCTGCTTCCCCACTGCCAGGCAATCCCTGCAAAGGGGTGTTCTGGAGACATCTCTTTCCTTTCTGCAGGGAGTGAGCAAGCTCAAATGGAGACCTCCAGGATTCTTGCACCTGCATCCACCCAGCAGCAGCCACTCATGGGCAACTGAAGCAAACCAGCCGCCCCCCCCCCCCCCAGCCAGGCCAGCCTTCTTTCAGCCTCACAGCGCCTGTGTGTGCCGGTCCTGTTAAGCTAAAGAGAAATCAATCTGTTCAGTGCTGCCAGGAGTAAACCTGGAAAGGACCCAGCTGTGAATACACTACCACAGCAGCCTAGCCAAAAGGAACGGCCCAGCTCAGCAGATGTTTGCAAGATGGAACTTGCCACCTTCCCGTGCTAAAGAGAAACGTGACTGTGCAGATCCACTCCCCAGGGCCAGAGGAAGGGCAGAACCACACGCTTGTAAAGAATCACAACAGGATCAGGGATGGGAAACTGCAGAGGAGCTTCTGACCTCCAATTAGCTTGTGCTAATTTCCCAGGTCCCTGCCTTGAAGGAAGCCCTCTGGAGCCACAGAGATACCCAGATCCAGCAGCTCCAAACAAACAGCACCTTTGAACCTCGTGTCAAAACTGCCCTCCTTGCCGAGAGGTCAGCAATTCGTGGCAGCAGAGCAACATCTGGCACAGAGCAAGGCTGGATCAGGTTACACATCAGTGATGAGACTGCAAATCTCCATGGAGAGACGAGGGAGCTGCCCCTTGAGCAGCTCCAAGGGACAGCTCCAGCCCTGGCCAACGCTCCCCCTGCAGAAGGGCTGGGAGAGCAGCCAGGAGCTGCTTGTCAAGCAGCACTTTCCCAGAGAAGGATAAGCTGCGAGCAATGTGGTGACAAGAGGACTCGTGGCTGAGATGTCCCTCCACGTGACACGGGACGGGACCCATGGGCATGACATGCAGCACCCAGACTTTAAGCACATCTTCACACACACACACACCATGGGACAGCTGCCAGGAGCTGCCCAAGGAGCCGAGATTCAGCTTGAGCTGAACCACCTTCAAAAGGGACTTTTCGGGGAGAAAGCAGCATCAAGTCCAGCTGGATAATGCTCCAAGTGATTCTTAGCAAATTAAGTCCCATCCTGAAAATGAGCACAGATGCCAGCACCCATGCTCAGCCATGGCTTGTGTATGTGGCTGATGTATACGGTCCTGTAACACATCCATTCCAGCATGATACCCATCTCAGGGGCAGGACAGGGCAGCCTGCAGCATCTCCCAGCCAAAGGAACAGCTCCGCAAGGTGACAACACATGGAGCTTGGTGACGGCCATCAGTGTCATGAGAACACTGAGTGCATTTCTGCTTTGTGGCCTCAGTGTGTTGGGGATGGTAACTGACAATGTGGTGGGAATGCCTGCAGAGCTGCAGGGGTAGGAAGCTCTTTCCACTGTGTGAGGAAGAACTGCAGACACTGAGCCCCTATGCACTCACCCCCTCAAAAACAGGCCCTCAGCCATCTTAAATACTAACACTGAATGGTGACTTCCACCTCAGCACAGAGCTGCTGAAGGATGTGGGTTGTGCGGTCAATGCTTTCCTGTATGGGGAAAAGATAACAAGCTACCTTCACTGCGGATGTAGCTGCTGAACTCAGGGTATCAGACTCCCCGCAGGGTGAGAGACCTTCCTGCCCTGCAGGGTGAGAAACTGCTTTCTACTCCCAGGAAATACCAACTCCTGGCCCATCTCAGCCAAATCCCCATCGGTCCCTGCCCAAAAATTTACAACCATTTTATCTTAGCCAATCATGAAGAGCTCCAGGGCTTGACGAGAAAAGCAGGATCAGACAGTACAACCCACTGCTTCCCTTGCCTGGCTGCAGCCATTCCCCACCTCCATGCCTTACAGCTCAGGGAAGGCCCTAAGGTAGGAGTCTTCAGGAAGCTGTGCCAGGAAGAGCTGCTGCAAGAGGCCCAATAAAAATAAAACCTCAGTGGGAGAGCTGTTTCCCCAGCACTGACCAGTCCCCCAGCAAACTGGCATACAGATGCTGGTATCTGCCGCACGTCTCCACGAGGCAGCGTGGTGTGTTTGTTCTTTTTGCAATCGCTGTCCTGTCTGCGGGGTTCAGATCGTTGGTCAAACAGCACCAACTTTGGAAAGCGCTCTTCAGGGCAATGCAGGGCTCTGGAGGATCAGCCCAGCCACAGGGGAGCAGACATACTGAGGCTGTTGGATGACGCAGGGAGCAGGTTCACCTGGCCAGGAGCAGGTTCACCTGGCCACAAGGCTTCCTTAGCTTGGTGGACCAGCTCAGTGGCTGCTGAAAGCCACTGTGCCACCTCCTGCAAAGTGTTTGGCACCAGGGAAGGCTGGGCATCGCTTCAGCACAGGGCCTGAATCACACAAAGCCAATTCTCACACCGTGTCCTTTGGCTCCCCTTCCCTGTTCTAACACAGGCTGCGTGCTCTCTGAGCATCACGCTCCTCTTGCAGCACAATAAACATGGCATTAGCTCTGCTCCCTGGCTCGTTAAAACTGAGAGAAACAAAACTAAAGCACGTGCTGCCACGTTACCTCCTACATTCAGGGGTCTTCAGGAGGAACATGCAGGAAGAGGAGTTTGGCTCCCAGGCCACTCTTTATTCCCACTGCTGCCCATGTCGGGCTTTGATTTAGATTGAGATTATGGCTTCCCAGGTAGGGAAGATGAGATGTTCTCTCCCTTCCAGACCTCTATCAGCCTTTAACTGCCCTTTAACAAGAGAAGTTTTGGGCATTTGCCCACCTACGCCTCAAAGCCTGGATGTGAAAGACCCCTGGCTTGGCCCCACGGAGGTATTTGGGGGTGTTAAACTCCTACTTAGGTACTCAGCTCTGAGAGAGAGCAATGGGAGCTAAGCACCCAATGCCTTTGTATTTTGTTCACTTCTAGCAAGTCCTAGGAAAGCCAGCTGTATTTGCACTGGGATTAAGACAGAGGCCTTGTCATGCTCTCCATTCAGATGCTGGTGGGAAGCAGTGACCAAGAAAGAAAATCCAGCAACCAACACGTCCCAGCAGCTCAGAGCCCTTTTTGCAGTGTAAATCAGAGCTTTGGGTCCTTGGGAGTGGGTCAAAGAGGAAAGCACAGGTGCAGCATGCTCCCAGGGAGCAACAGTGGGGCCAGGACAATGTGGGATGTGGGGCCAGCAAAGAGTCATCGGGACGCAAATCTCTCCTGCACGCACAGAGTTAACTCCCAGCATAACGAGCCCCCTTTTTCCCCCTCCCAAACCTCTTGCACATATCAGAGATTCTCAGGAAACTGTACGGAGCCAAGAAAGACAAGAAAAAGCATTCCTCATTCAATGCCTGGCCCTCGGGAACAGATGGGCTTCATTACTGCTCTGCTTTCAGCACCGGACTGAGCTGACTTTTCCACCAGGAGGGGTCACGGCGATGGCATTGCACATCTCCCAGCATGGCAGCCCTGGGGACCTTCCAGCCCGTGTTGCCCAACTCGCTGCAGCCACGCGCAATGCACTTTGAGCACTGGGTCTGTGCCGGCTGCCAGGGCAGCGGCTGCCCCCTGGACTTAACAGCAACGTGAGCCCAGCAGAAGTGCCCCATGACAAAAGCAAACAAAACAAAACACAGCAGAAAAAGCAACGTGATCTCACGGGGCTTCTTCAGTTTCACAGCCCTGCTTATCTGAAGGGCTCCGCGCCTGCTGGGTCAGAGGGGACCTGCCCTCAGCTTTGGTCGTGCCTGAATTTCAGCCTGAAAATATCTCTAAACAATGGGGAGGAACTGAGGTCTGAAATAGGCTCCTTCTTGTTCAAAAAAGAAAAAAAAAAAAACCACCCTGGTTTGAAAAGATCTGCTGATATCTACGTGGCCCCGCTCAGGCTAGGTGCACTTGTAGGCTCAGGGACCAGCACCCTGCAGGACCTCTGCAAATCGCCTGCAATCTGTGCCCTGGAGGGACAAATCCGTAGGCACAAGAATGGAGCTGGCTGACAGCTCACAAGAGCAACCACTGACCGTGGATGCACAGCTCAGAAAACTTGAAAGGCCAGATCTGCAGAGGTCACAAGGCCTGGATCACTTCTGCCATGTGATGGTGATGTGGCTTCTGGCACTGCTGCCCATCCTATTACACCCCACTCCTCCTCCTCTGGACTGGTGGAGTGCTATCTGCATGCCTGGAATAGAGAGAGGGCTTTGCTCTGTCAGTGCCAAGAAAAGACCCAACGGGTTGGTGCATGAGCAGATCAGATGGGGCCCTGCTGCTTCCCTGCTCCCAAACCTTTCTGGTGCCTCATCTAAAGACTGAGTTGGTATCATGGCCTTGGTGCTGCTGCAGTCCTGGTATCTCTCATAAAGAGTTAGCTCAGAGGCTACCTGTGACCTGCAAAGCCCCATGGAAGTCCCACAGCTCACGCTGACAGCAGGATGTCAAAGGACAAGTGCAGCAGCCAGTGATAAGCAAGTGCTGCTAAAGAGACAGAAGGAATAAGAGCTGGACTCTGCAGCTGGACAGAACTGGAGAAGAGAAAGCAACATTTTGAGCTGGAGTTTTTTGCCCTTCTTTCTTACTGGAAATGGTGATTTAGCACTCAAAGAAGCTAGAACAGCAGAAGAGGAGCATTCCCCATCCCACAGGCTGCTGCTGTGCAAGGTCTGTCTGCTATGTTACCCATCACCTCCAACATGCACAAGGCACGGACTTAGCAGAGCAAGGACTGGGTAAGAACAGGAGGGCTGGTCATCTGGGCCCAGACTGATCAATCTCAGCCTCCCTCCTCGCCTCAGGCACCTGAAGGTGCTCCATCTTCCAAGCACTTCTGGGATTGTTCCCTGGGCTGCAAGAGGACTTAATTTCTTAAGGAACGCCAGTCAGAGGGGATGGAAGCCTTGAGACGATGAGGGCTGCATAAAATGCTTCGCATCAATCAGCTCACATCAGGAAACATTATTTTGGGATGGACAAGCTGCTTAGTAACTGCTTGGGAGGCTGCAAGTTCATGCACACATCCCTCCAGCCCCACGCTGGCAGCCTTCGGATGTCAGGACAATTTACCTGCTCACGGTTTTCCCAGAAGACCTACGCCTGGTACAGCTGCACTGCACAATTAACTGAGGTCTGCAGGAGCTGAGGACACAGCTGACTGCAGGACCTTCCCATATGCCACTCACCTCCCTCTGCGTCTTTTCACCCCCCTCCCCCCCATCTCCCTACCCAGCATCCATACCAGCACTGTCATCTCCAACTTTGCCACGCTGCTGCTAAAATCAGCGCAATTCCTGAGACCAGCAACGGCCAACACTCTGAAGCAGACAAGGATCAGCAGCCTCCAGCAGTTACTGCTGCACCAGTCTAGACATGCTGCAACCAGGGTCAGAAGAGACAATGGCCAGAGATCCCCGGGGCACACTACCACCTTCCCTAAGCAGAAAAAGTGCAGCGTGCTGTGCTGTCCATGGAGGAAACAGCAAAAGTTCCAAAGAGGGACGGCAACGGTCCTGAGGCCGGGTGGGGTCTCCTGGATGGCCATGCTCTGACACCAGCACACCAGGTCCCTCCAAGGGACTACGCTGCTCCCAGAACCACGCTGGGACTGCACGAGGTTTGCCCGTAGCACTGGTACAGGTGCAGCAGGGCCCGGCGATGCTCTGGTCAAACCCCATGACTATACATTGCAGCAGTGCTTGCAAACTCCACCTGAAACCACACTCAGCACCACCTTAGCCCCTTCCTTCAGCGCAGATATTCTCTGCCCTCGGGCACATCTGTCAGTCTGCTCATCGCCGGCCCAAAGGGAGCACCCACAGACTGCCTCCAGGAGGGACAGCGGGGACTCTGCTACTGCCTGCAGCACAAATGCAGCCCTGCCCCAGAATAACGGGCTTCGTGGCTGTTTGGGAGCAGAGTTGCTTCAGCACACGCTGACGGGTGGGCGCTCCCGGGGCAGAACAAGAAAGCCTTATTTCAGCACAGCCGCCGATTCAGCGCAAGCCGCCCCACGCACACAACTGCGCGGAGGGAATGAGAAGTGGGAAGCGCAAACGGAGGAGTTAATTCCTGCTCCCTGAAACCAGCCCTTAACACTTGTCAGGCTTAAAGGTTTCTGTTAGCTTTGCCCCCCACATCGCACACCTTGTCCTGGTCGTGGGATGGGTCAATCTCCGTACGCTGTTAGCAAGGATTAATAAGGTACATTCAATGTAACGGGCTGTGGGTGACCCAGGAAAGCAACCTGCTGAATCCTGCAAAGGATGGAGAAAAGAATCAGATTGCTCCAGAGGAGAACTCGGAGCACTGCTGCGTTTTCCAGCATTTTTCTTCATTATTACACAGAAACCAAAGGACACCAGGCAACTAGAACTCCAAATCGCCTCGAGGCAACCATCATTTTGAAGATGACAGTTTTGCCTGCAAATTGTTTACTTACTACTGTAACTAGTAACTCCTAAAATTCAAGTAAATTGCCTCAGTTAGCGTTCCCTTGAGCCAAAAGGAAACGCAGCAATTTTTTAGCTTGAGTCTTTTCAGTATTTGGTAATAACCTTTCCTCTGCTAGTGCAAATTTTTCACTGAGCTAAAGAGAGAAAATACCGTAATCTGAAAAATAACAAAGGACAGAAGTGGCATGGAAATGAAGGCTGGGCAGCTGCGAGGTTAGAAAATGACCACATTTTAGAGAACACGAGTATCGCTTTAAATTCAGCTCTTCTGGGAAACTTAAGGGGCTCCCAGGTCTGCTGATGGTGCTCACCACCCTCACTAACAGCCCCACTGGAGCATTACACACCGCTGGTTTACACCAGTTTGAAATCCCCAGGCCAGTCCCGTGGCCACACACAGCACCCCTCAAACACAATGCTTGTCCCATAGCAGCCACGAAAAACCCCGGAGCCATCAGGAGATGCCATCGCCCTTCCTGCCACCTGGCTTGCCCCGACCTGATGGGAACTCTGCGTTGAGATCACGAAGAATTGAGCGAGCACAGAAAGTTCTGCTGACGCAGACACGCAGAAGCCTTCTGAACACCAAAAATCCTCAAAGAGCCACATTTTCCAGTCAAATACTGGGAAATTAACCCAACGTAAAGCACAGTCCCCTCTCTGTTCGGAGCTGCGGGGATGAGAGCTGACGGAGCGCTGCACTGTTCTACTGAACGCTCCCAAGATTAAAGCGAGACAGCACAGATTGTTTCTTTTTAAAAAGTTACCGAGAAATGAAACACTGAGTGCGGCCCTCTGGGATCACTGACTTCATTTGATAAATCTCATCAGCTATTCTACAGACAACAAATGCTCGCTGAAACCCAACTCCTCTTCAATCTTACCCAGCAAATAACTTCAGCTTTTTTTTTTTTTTTCCACTTTTAGGAAAAAACACATTAAAGTGATGGAGCAGCCCCTTTAAAAGGAAAATATATGAAATTCAACACGCTGATTCAAGCCCACTAACACCTCAGTCAAACGTCCCTTCTGCATTTCGAGATGTAACTTTAAAGGCCCCATTGATGGATGGCTGCTGTAATCACAAAACACGAGCGCCTTGTTAAAACCACTGAACTACCCCACAGAGGAGCTCATCTCGCCCGAAGAGCAGCAAGCCAGGGAAATACGCAACCCTTCCAGCACAAGACAGTTTATATCTTAGTTCTGAATTACTGAATCACTTCCCAGCGTGGCAGATATCTCCAGGAGCACGCGCTGAGCTGGAGCGATCCAGCACTTCTGGCGGCGGTGAAAGGGGCACTTGCAGAGCAAAGCGGCTCTGCCTCAGCCCCGGCAACAGCTCCCGCGCCGGGACAGCGGAGCGCTTTCAAGCGAACCGCGCACTTCCCCGCAGCGGCCAAGTTTCGGACCCACCTGGGTTGAGGCTGCTCTGGAAGTAGAAGACGCCCAGCAGGAACGAGCCGAAGCAGGCGG